>NC_143207.1:7290937-7604375 GCF_051530095.1 Phoenix dactylifera | reverse complement strand
TCAAGATCTAATCTTTTTGGTTGTATAAACTAGGAATTGCTTTGACAATAGCTTTGAGTTAAGGAATATGATAGCAGTTCTAGCTTGAGTTTTCGTCCCACCTATCTTCTGCTAACATGATAGAAGACGATTTAGTACATATACGTAAGCACATGAATAGTGGGGCATGTAAACTTGCAACTAATATGAATACTTTTAATTGTCTGGATAATTTAAAATTATATGTGTGATGAACACCCTATTAAAAAATATATATATAAATATTAAAAAAAAGAAGAAGAAAATAAAACGAGTTTATTTTAAGTCTTCTCACTGGGTAACCGGCCCTCTTGCCTGGCAAGCAGCGAGTGTTCGCGTAAAAAGGTGAGGATGGCTAAGATTAAACTCTGAGTGACTAATTTGGCCTTGGAGCCTAGTTAACTTGAGTTATTAAGCCTGTTAGGGTGTCTTTACACTTAGTGCCCTGAGCTATCTGGATCGGAAGTCATTGGCCTAACACTCGCTACATGGGTTAGCTAGAAAGCTTAATAAGGCTAGATATTGCACAAGTCATTCTTTTTAGCATTCCAAAAAAAGTGAATAAATAAATAAATAAATAAATAAAAATCTGGGGTGTTTATTACTATTTAACTCTAGAAAGTCTTGAAAATTGGAGTGATCATGTTGAAAGTAAGTGAAAGCCATTCATTTATATGATACTATCTTGCACCTCACTACATTCTTGACTTGTTAGCAGATAGATGGAGAGTAATGGAACTTGAGTTAGAGTCTGCTTAAATATGATAGCAATAAGTCTTTATTGTTCTTGCAATTCTAAGTTCATACAATAATACTTGTTCAAATTTTGAGTTAAACATTAGAAATCCCTGACTAATGAAGTTTGTGGGTAACTTCACTCAAACTCTCACGAGACAACACTCGTCCACTAGGGTAACCTAGGGGTTTAACAGCTTGTTGCATGTGCTAAGTGCAATCGTATCTCTACGAAAGTGAGTATTTATTTTAGTTCATTGATGAGAGCACAAAAGTGCAATCGTCAGACCATCTTAATTAGTATTTTAGCTAATCATTAATAACAGAATTAACTAATTAATGTTTTATTTGTGCAAGTAGCCCAATCAGCTCGTTCCCCGCATTGTGCCAGCATCCGCGCCGTCCATCAGATCACCATCATCTTCAGCCTTCAATCCCAACGCCCCTAGCCACGTCATCTTCCGCGATCCATTCCAGCAGCCGGTAATCCAGATCCCACGATCAGCAACCGTCCGTTTCAAAGAGTCCCAGCTCCTTCCCAAATCAAGCCGAAGCCCCATCCCAGCCGTTCGCATCCCCCTCTTGGCCCGAGGAAGGAAGCTAGCGTCTTCACCTCGTCTCCACCGCATCCATGTCAGCGGCCATCATCCCGAATCCACGCTCCCGGCTCCTCCCTCCTTCCGCATTCAAGATCCACCGCATCCGTGACACGCCTCTGCACCCACGGATCCATCTCATCCCGTGATCCCGTTCATCTCGCGATCAGCCCAGAAGCAACCTTCCAGCATGCCAGCCCAGCTGCAAGGCGTCTCCAAATCCTCCACGCCATCAACGCGTTCACAGCCAGCCGTCCGTCCTCAGCGGAATCACAGCACAAAGCATCCAGATCAGCCTCTCCCGTGATCTAAGCCGGATTCCCAGCGAGCCCGTGATCCTTCCTTCCGCATCAGGCCGCCATCTTCAAGCATCCCACAGCACCCTCCTGCGATCCCACGGAAATCAGCAACGATTCCGTAGCCAGCCCATCCTCCCAGCGGCATCGCGTGGCTGAAGAAGGAAGTCCACGTCCCCAAACCGTGATCGGCTCCTCCCAGCAATCACGGAAGATCCCAGCATCCGAAGAAGGAAGCCCCAGCCAAGATCGCTCCTCCTCCGCCTCGCAGCCGTCCATCTCACCGCATCCAGCTCCTCCCAGCAGCCGTCCACGAAGCTTCCGCCCGTGATCACCGCATCCAGCTCCTCACAGCGCCCGGATCACGCCAAGATCGACTCCTCACCGCGTCTGCCATCTCCCTTCCGCATCAGGCATCCGTCCGCGGCTATAAGAGGAGAAGGAGGAAGAGAAGAGGGGTGTGCTCGGTTGGGGTGGGAACCAAAGAAGGAGTCGGCTGTTTTTCAAGAACAGGGGTGTTCTGTTCTTGGGAAGAAGAAGAACATAAAAAGTTATTTTATGTTGGAAGTCCACCGTGGGAATGGGAGAGAAAGAGAAGTGATTTTTTTTCTTTGTTTTCTTTTCTTTATTTTATTTGCAAAATAGGGGAGTATTAGGCCTCTAATCTCCACTTTTATTTGTAATCAGTCTTCTTTTTATGAAATCTAGAAAAATTTCTTTCATGCAATCCCTGTTCTAGGTTCGAGTTAATTTCTGTTTTCTTTTTATGAAATCTTTTAATTTTTCTTATATGCAATTCATGTTTCAGGTTAAGTTTAATTCCTGCAGTTTGTTTTATGTTATGCAGTCTATGTTCCAGGCTTCAATCTCCCTAAGCACTATTTTCATCCATTTTAATTTATGCAAAAAAACTCTTCTTTGATTAATTAAATAAATGCTTTTCAAATTTAAGTAACTGTCTTTCTGTTAATTTCAATTAGAAAACATTCTCTGGTAGTTCAGGGAATCATTCAACATCCTCAAGATAATGTTTTCCTTTTATCATTCAAAAATCGATTTCAAATCCGAGTGAACGTTCTAATTTTTAAGCAACTCCAATCGCCTCCCTGTGGATCGACCTCTTACAACCACTATTCTTCGAGTAGAACAGGTAAGAGTAAATTAAATTTAACTTTTGTTCGTCGGTTCTAACAACGATCTGTCTAGCATATTTTTAGGTGGACAGGAACCGGACGAACAAAATTTTGGCGCCGTTGCCGGGGAGGCAAATCGAGAAGCAAGAACGATCACGAAGATCAAATTGGATTTTGGATGCCCGGAGTGAACGCACTCCGGTAGTAAGTTTTTATTTTTATTAATTTTTCTTATTTTGATTATTTTAGTTAGTAATTTCGTAGTTATTAAATTCTGAAATTTGAAATTCGTAATTAAAGTTTTCTAAAAAAGAAAGTTCAAGAATTCAAAAATTGAAATTCAAAATTTGAATTCTGTGATTCGAAATTTGAAATTTAAATTAAAAAAAAGTAAAAAAAAATTAATTAAATTCAAAAAAAATATTATTTTTGCTAGTAATTGATAGGGTGCAATCCCTCGGGGTGATCATACCTCTATTGGGACTCCTCACGGAGTAATCTCCAGAGCTTATTCAACGGGCATTCGGAGATTGACTGACGCATAAGGACTAGTTTTAGTTTACATTCAAGTTATTCCTATATTAAAAAAAAAACATAAAATTAAAAAAAAAATTAAGAAAAATAAAAAATAAAAAAAAAAATTGCTTGCTCATTTAATCAATACAACCTAATGACATTGCATAAATTTTAAAAAATATATTGATTATTTGCTGCATTTAGTATTAAGCATTTGCATAAAGTAATTAAGGGCAAAACCCACTAAAAAGATAAGGTCGGGAAGTCATTACCTGTCCTTAGCCCAAAAATCACCACCTTGCATACTTATCCTAAGCCAAATTAAATTAAAATCAAATTAGACGTTGGCCTTAGGGTTTTCGAGCTCAATTAGGCTCTTGGAAAGAAGCGGCTGAAAGCCACTCCAGTGAGAATTTAGTAATTGGTGATGTCTAGGAAAGTTTTACAACAGTGAGAACTGTTACGGGTATTGTGGTATCGGTGTATCCCTTCTGGCACCACTGCACACCCCGGGACTTTCCTGGTCACTGGTTACTGGATCACTTAACTGGTAAGCTCAAGCTTAATCTGAAAGGGAGATTAGGAGCTGTCTAATCTAGAGAGAATTTCAGGAACTTTTTTAACCTGATAAGTCTCTATGCAACTAGATTTAAAAAGCTACTAAACCTCACTTAGCTCTAAAATTTATAGGGTCAAATTATTGTGTGGTGTTGATTGTGGTCATCTTGGTCTAGCCCTTCTTCTTATCTTTTAGGATTTCGTTTAAAAAAAAAAAAAAAAAATTGAGTCTAATTAAGTTGTGGAAAATGTATGCATGGTAGAAGGTCATTAAGGGATAAGTTAACCCCATTTGATCCTGAGATTGACAGAACTTTTCATCATAACTTGCGAACTGTAAACCAACTGTCAATCTCTACAATGGGTGAACATATTAGAACCCTGAATGAATTATTCGCTCCTGCATCCGCTAGTCCACCTACATGTATAGTATTGCCAATAAATAATGTAGCCCAATTTGAAATTCGGGCTGCAACAATAAACATGTTACCCAAGTTTCATGGGTTCGAGAGTGAACAACCCTATATTCATCTAAACAAGTTTTTGACAATCTGTCAAACATTTAGAAATCAAAACTTAGATGAAGAGGGTATTAAATTAAGATTGTTTCCCATGACTTTAGAAGATCGTGCTGCTGCATGGCTGTATTCCCTTGCTTCAAATTCCATCACATCATGGGAACAGTTGTCTAGGAAGTTCATGGCTAAGTTCTATCCCATAGTAAAAACTGAAAAAATTAAGGATGCCATCAGAACTTTTAGAGGAAAATCTGAGGAGGAATTTTCCCAACTTTGGGAAAGATTCCATGATCTGTTAGTCAAGTGCCCGCACCATGGGCTTGACAAGGCTGATCTAGTACATTTCTTTTACAAAGGACTAACTCCGGCACATAGAAACATGATTGAGTCCATGCACAAGGGTAGGTTCATGAACCAAACCCCGGATCAAGCCTATGAATTTCTTGTTGACTTAGCTGAAAATGCCCAAAATTGGAGTAGCTATGGTGAGGAAGTAATTAGAGATGAGTTTGGATCTAGAAAACTAGGTAATTATGAAATGAAAGCAGACCCAGAACTCAAAAATGTCATGTCTAATCTGGTGACTGAAATGAACAACTTAAGTAAAAAGTTTGATGCTTTCACTGTTTCCACTAGTTCGAGTTCATACAAAGAGTCAAATCCCGTCATGAAAGTGGATCACGAGTTATATAATTTGTGTGTCTTGTGTAACAGTCCGGAGCATCTAGTGGAGTGCTGCCCTAATCTGCCCACCATAAAGGTCGAGCAAGCAAATGCTCTAAATTCATATAGTGCCTTTAAGAAGCCCACTCCCAACTCGTTCAGCCCAGTTTATCACCCTGATAATAGGTTCCACCCAAATTTCTCATACAAGCAAAATGAACCTATTCAGCATCAAGGTGGTCCACTAGGTTTTCAGAACAACTTTCCCAGAATAGGTCCATCACAAATGAACCAACCATTGGTTCCATCTGTACCTCCTTATAATGCCCCTATCCCACAGCAACCTTCACAATTAGAAACCATGATGGCTAATATGATGAAACAACAACAAGATTTTATCAAGCAACAACAACAGACCAATACAGCCCAAGCCCAGACTAACCAATTCCATGCGCAAGCGATTGCAAAACTTGAGGTTAGTCTAAGCCAAATAGCTAACTCTTTAGGGGATAGGAAGAAAGGTGAACTACCTAGTCAACCAGTGCCTAACCCTAGTGGACAACAAAATCAAGGTCAGTATCAAATCAATTCTAATGGAAATCCGACCTATGAAGTCCAGGCAATTACCACTTTAAGGTCTGGCAAGCAAGTGGACAATAAAGTTCAACTTCCTGAACATGAAAAAGAAAATAAAACTGAATCCGATAAGAACCCTATTCAGAAGAGGGGTCAAGAACAGGACAAACCGGAAAAAAGGGAAGAACCCATAGAAACATACAAACCCAAGGTTCCCTTTCCCAGTAGACTTCAGGACTCCAAGAAACAATCTAACTTTGATGAAATCATGGAAGTCTTTAAAACTGTTCAAATAAATATACCTTTTCTCGATGCCATAAGACAAATTTCCTCCTATACAAAATTCTTGAAAGACCTCACCACTGTCAAAAGAAAAACAAGTATTCCTAGGCAAGCTGTTATGGCTGCACAAGCCTCATCTCTCATTCAACAATAGATTGCTCCAAAATTCAAAGACCCTGGTTGCCCAACTATTGAAATAAAAATAGGAGAGACGATCATCCAAAGAGCTCTATTAGATTTAGGAGCCAGTGTAAACCTACTTCCCTACTATGTGTACCAAAAATTAGGTTTGGGGGAATTAAAGCCTACAA
The DNA here is from genome assembly GCF_051530095.1 of Phoenix dactylifera. Classification (NCBI taxonomy): domain Eukaryota; kingdom Viridiplantae; phylum Streptophyta; class Magnoliopsida; order Arecales; family Arecaceae; genus Phoenix; species Phoenix dactylifera. The sequence goes on along the minus strand of NC_143207.1, from coordinate 7,598,173 downwards.
ATATTATCCTTTTCTTAGCAGATAGGACAGTGAAGTACCCCAAGGGGATTGTAGAGGATGTAATAGTGAAAGTAAATGAGTTTTACTATCCTGTGGACTTCGTTATCCTTGAGACTGAACCTGCAATACATCCAGACAGTCACACACCTATAATTTTAGGTAGACCTTTCTTAGCCACAGCAAATGCTGTGATCAACTGTCGAAATGGGATGCTGAAGTTATCTTTTGGCAACATGAAAGTCGAGCTTAATGTCTTCAACATAAGTAAACAACCACCAGACGACAAAGAAATCAATGAAGTTGACATGATTGAAAGTCTGGTTCAGGAGACTTTCTTACAAACTTATAATAAGGACCCTTTAGAAGCTTACCTTGCCCATTCCGAGGAAGGGGTCAAGCATGCACCTCTTAGTTCTGTTCCCCTTATGAGCATAGATCGTCATCAGCCGACTGTTCTTCATCGGACTCTTCCAAAACCATTCTTAGATAATGGTTGAAAAAAAAAGAGGAAGATTTACATTTTGTCTGGCTGAAGACATAAAACTTAGCGCTCTTGGGAGGCAACCCAACATATAAATATCTTCTATAAAAAAAAAAAAAAAGATTACTAACATGCAGGTTTGGGGGATTTTGCCCCAATTTTCAATTTACCCACCCATATCAGGTAACCTCTCCTTTGTCCTCTTACTGCTTTAAATTTTCTTTAACATTGAGGACAATGTTAGATGTAGGTTTGGGGGTATTTTTAAGCATTGGAATTTTATAAAAATAAAAAAAAAGTTTTTAGTTAAAATAAAAAAAAATAATATACAACACACAAGGTATATAAAATCTAAGAGCCCAATGACTAGTTGGAAGTAGTGCAAAGTGAGTTCTTTTTATTAAAGTTCCTTTTAGTGAGTTGTAAGCTAATTAGTGCTTTGAATTTCACAACACATCTGGCCTACATTTTCTAAGGTATAGGTTCGACATTGTGTTGAGAATATGGTAGCAACCTCGAATCCTGATGAACCATCTTTTTCTGATCCAAAAAAAAAAAAATGGTGGATTTAGTCAGGTACATCGAAAAGGGCTACCTATTGTCAAAGGTCAGCGGGCTTGTGATGAGGAACCCGAGCATAGGTCCGTAGGGGAGTCTTGATGCCCGACACCTCATACCAACTGGTATGAGAATTGTCGACTAATTGCTCGCTACATGGAGGAATCATCACAGGAGTAAAAGTGCACAATATATACACTATCATTTCTCTTTAATGAAAAAAAAAACAAAAAAAAACAAAAAAAATGATGAAAAAAAAATGTATATTGACCTTAAGAAAGACAATAGTGTGAAAGTCGTCGTTGTAAAAATTCGAGTAAACTGGAATATTACAGATAAAACCCATGAGGTATTAAAGTAAACATCCACAGCTCTCGAAATCCTGCAGATAAGATGATTTTGAATCAGCAAATAGGTCTTTTCCGACCAATTCTTGGAAACTACTAATATTAGCGATATTTTGGAGATCCAAAACTTTAGCTGGTGTATGGTCCAAACTTCACTGAGCACTCAAGTATAAATAAGTTTTACAACTTCCTAACGGAAAACTTAATGACTTCAACTTAAATTGCATACTAACCTAGAAATTGGGCTACTTAGTAATTAAAACCTTGTGTGCTTTTTATCAGTTATGTACTTGAAATTAGACTTTCATTTCATAAAACAAATTTTATTTTGGGATTGAAGTTTGTGGGTAACTTCACTGCAAACCCTCACGAGACAACACTCGTCTACTAGGGTAACCTAGGGGTTTAACGGCTTGTTGCACGTGCTAAGTGCAATCGTAATGCTCTACGAAAGTGAGTATTTATCTTAGCTCATGTATATTTATATATATATAATAAATAAAACTTTTGCACTCCCATTTTATCATTGTCGCACTAAATTGCTAGAGACTAGCAATAAGCTGGTTGAGGGATGTGATGAGAGCACAAAAGTGCAATCGTCAGACCATCTTAATTAGTATTTTAGCTAATCATTAATAACAGAATTAACTAATTAATGTTTTATTTGTGCAAGTAGCCCAATCAGCTCGTTCCCCGCATTGTGCCAGCATCCGCGCCGTCCATCAGATCACCATCATCTTCAGCCTTCAATCCCAACGCCCCTAGCCACGTCATCTTCCGCGATCTATTCCAGCAGCCGGTAATCCAGATCCCACGATCAGCAACCGTCCATTTCAAAGAGTCCCAGCTCCTTCCCAAATCAAGCCGAAGCCCCATCCCAGCCGTTCGCATCCCCCTCTTGGCCCGAGGAAGGAAGCTAGCGTCTTCACCGCGTCTCCACCGCATCCATGTCAGCGGCCATCATCCCGAATCCACGCTCCCGGCTCCTCCTTCCGCGTTCAAGATCCACCGCATCCGTGACACGCCTCTGCACCCACGGATCCATCTCATCCCGTGATCCCGTTCTTCTCGCGATCAGCCCAGAAGCAACCTTCCAGTATGCCAGCCCAGCTGCAAGGCGTCTCCAAATCCTCCACGCCATCAACGCGTTCACAGCCAGCCGTCCGTCCTCAGCGGAATCACAGCACAAAGCATCCAGATCAGCCTCTCCCGTGATCTAAGCCGGATTCCCAGCGAGCCCGTGATCCTTCCTTCCGCATCAGGCCGCCATCTTCAAGCATCCCACGGCACCCTCCTGCGATCCCACGGAAATCAGCAACGATTCCGTAGCCAGCCCATCCTCCCAGCGGCATCGCGTGGCTGAAGAAGGAAGTCCACGTCCCCAAACCGTGATCGGCTCCTCCCAGCAATCACGGAAGATCCCAGCATCCGAAGAAGGAAGCCCCAGCCAAGATCGCTCCTCCTCCGCCTCGCAGCCGTCCATCTCACCGCATCCAGCTCCTCCCAGCAGCCGTCCACGAAGCTTCCGCCCGTGATCACCGCATCCAGCTCCTCACAGCGCCCGGATCACGCCAAGATCGACTCCTCCCCGCGTCCTCACCGCGTCTGCCATCTCCCTTCCGCATCAGGCATCCGTCCGCGGCTATAAGAGGAGAAGGAGGAAGAGAAGAGGGGTGTGCTCGGTTGGGGTGGGAACCAAAGAAGGAGTCGGCTGTTTTTCAAGAACAGGGGTGTTCTGTTCTTGGGAAGAAGAAGAACATAAAAAGTTATTTTATGTTGGAAGTCCACCGTGGGAATGGGAGAGAAAGAGAAGTGATTTTTTTTCTTTGTTTTCTTTTCTTTATTTTATTTGCAAAATAGGGGAGTATTAGGCCTCTAATCTCCACTTTTATTTGTAATCAGTCTTCTTTTTATGAAATCTAGAAAAATTTCTTTCATGCAATCCCTGCTCTAGGTTCGAGTTAATTTCTGTTTTCTTTTTATGAAATCTTTTAATTTTTCTTATATGCAATTCATGTTTCAGGTTAAGTTTAATTCCTGCAGTTTGTTTTATGTTATGCAGTCTATGTTCCAGGCTTCAATCTCCCTAAGCACTGTTTTCATCCATTTTAATTTATGCAAAAAAACTCTTCTTTGATTAATTAAATAAATGCTTTTCAAATTTAAGTAATTGTCTTTCTGTTAATTTCAATTAGAAAACATTCTCTGGTAGTCCAGGGAATCATTCAACATCCTCAAGATAATGTTTTCCTTTTATCATTCAAAAATCGATTTCAAATCCGAGTGAACGTTCTAATTTTTAAGCAACTCCAATCGTCTCCCTGTGGATCGACCTCTTACAACCACTATTCTTCGAGTAGAACAGGTAAGAGTAAATTAAATTTAACTTTTGTTCGTCGGTTCTAACAACGATCTGTCTAGCATATTTTTAGGTGGACAGGAACCGCACAACATTCATATATATATAATAATTAATAAAAATAATAATAAAAAAAATTTTGTACTCTCATTTTCTCATTTTCGTACTAAATTGCTAGAGACTAGCAATAAGCTGGTTGGGAGGTGTGATGAGAGCACAAAAGTGCAATCGTCATACCATCTTAATTAGTATTATAGCTAATCATTAATAATAAAATTAACTAATTAACGTTGTATTTGTGCTTGAGTGCAAGTAATCCAAGAAACCAATTAACATTGGGTTTGAGCCCAATGCCCGGCAGCCCGAGCTCAAGTCAAGCCAGCATCTTCACATGATGGAGCTCAGCCCCACGATGCAACCGGATCTCTTCCGTCATCAACGGTCTTCAGCCTTCAATCCTAACGTGCTCCCAGAATTTTCTAGCGTCCGAGCCGTATCAAAATCCTAGCTTCCTTCCCTATTGCGTGAGCCCAAGCATTCAAGTCCAGCCGGTCCATGCGATCACGGGAGACCCCAGCCCATTCCAAGCTTCACACGATGAAGCCATCAACAGCCCGTGCCAACGCCCATGTCCCAGACTTTCCGTAATCCAAGCCTCCCACGTCTGCTCCTCCCAACATCGTGCGCAGCAGCCCGCGTTCTTCACGCGGTGAACGTCCCAGCAGCCGGTAATCCAGCTCCTTCCGTCGTCTCCACCCTCTTTCGGAAACCCAGCATCAACCCGTTCGCAGCTCCTCCCAGCGATCCCGCAACGTCCCAGCTCTTCCGTGACCCAAGCACCGCGTCCGTGATCGGCTCCTCCCAGCGATCCCACGGCGTCCTCCCGTCGATCCCGCGGCATCAGCCTCCTTCCCGTGATCCCAGCGCCTCACAGCCGCTCCATTCCGTCTCCTCCGCGTCTGCAAGCATTCCATGATCCAGCTTCCCGAATCAGCGCCCCGCCAGCTGTGATCCAGCCATTTCCTTCTTCGTCTGCAGCTCCTCCGCCTCTGCTCCCTTCCGTTTCTTCATCCCGCAGACCCCAGCCACGGATCACCTTCCAGATCCAGCCTCCTCCGCCTCTGATTCTGCCTTGATGCAGCCGAGATTCCGCGTCCGTTCCGAAGAGGTGATCCCGCACACGACCGCAGACCGCGCCCTCCTCCTCTCCCGGGATCCATCGCTGGCTTCAAGGTCTTCGGCGATCTATAAGAGGAGGACGGGAGGAGAAGAAAGAGAGCTCTCGGCGGGGAGAGGATGGAGTGTTCGGTTTAGAAGAGAGAGAGAAAAAAAATAGAAACAGAGCATGGCTCTGTTTTGGTTTGAAAAAAAAAGAGAATAAAAAAAATAAGGGGAGGGGAAGAAAGGGGAGTTTTCTTGTTTTTTTTTCTTCCTTGGTTTTTATGTTTTATTTTGTTGAAGGAGGAAGTATTAGGCTTCCAATCTTCATTTTATTTTTGTAATTGCCCTTTTATGCAATCCATACATTTATCTTTTATGCAATCTATGTTTTAAGTTTCAGTTTAAATCCTGCAATTTATTTTATGCATTTTGGAATTCTTAGTTTTAAGATAACTCTGAAATTAATCTTTGCTGTTCAACTGGCGATTTCAATTCATAGTCCGTCTTTAGAAATCGACCCCTACTCTGCATCCAATTTCAATTGCAAAGTTTTCCTTCTTCCCTTTGTTTATTTTCAATTAGAAATCATTTAACATCCTCAAAGTAATGTTTTTCCTCTATCATTCAAAAATCGATTTCGCCTCCCTGTGGATTGACCTCTTACGACCACTATTCTTCGAGTAGGGCAGGTAAGAGTAAAATTAATTTAAACTTTGTTTGTCGGTTCTAACAACGATCTGTTTAGCATATTTTTAGTTAAACAGGAACTGGACAGAGGTGCAGTGTTGGTTTATGGTAGAAAGGCGTAGTGCTGGGCTAGGTACAAGTATAGCGCTAGGTTACAGTAAGGATGTAGTATGGGATATGGTTGAAATTATAAGTTATGCCTACTCTTGAAATAAAAGAATAGGATAAAAATGAAGGTAATTTGAGTGGATTAATTGTCGAAGTGTTTTTCTTCTGAGTATAATTCTACTATTTACACTAATACATAATAATTGTCCACAAACTCAATAATTATTTAGTTTGATGGTTGCTTCCTATATTTGGTCTCCATTTTTGGTGGTTTTAGTAATTATAGCTAATCAACTTCTCACTGTGTGCAGAAGCATAATAACTTTGCCACTACCAGACCAATAATCATGCTTTATTAGCCTTTAACTTGTCCTGATATAGCTTGTGTTGGCCATTTTCTGTCATTCGATTTATAATAAATTCTCTGTTCTTAGAAACTAGGGCAGTATGATCCTCAGTCTTCTACCAACCATCTTTCATAACAAAAATTTGATCTTCTTAACCTGCTTATTCATATTATGATTGAATTCCAGCTGTTAGTTTGGATCTCCACCCTTAATATGATTTTACAACTGAATTCTATCGAGTCTTAGCAAGAGATAAGTGATTCTCACGAGGTTCAATTCTATCAAACTTAATCCACATTACGCTTGCTTTCAGCCACCAGCAAAATTATTGAGATGTGCAAATACTACCTTAATATTTCTTGTAATTAGAAGTTATTTAGCTCAAGGATAGGGTATTTTATACATAACTCTAAATGCGACCAAAATCAAATTTATTTACTTTTAAAAGTGCTATCATTATTTAGTTAAGTCGGCTGTACTTTGTTGGAGTCAAATTTAGATCCAAAATCTTAGGACTTGTTGGTTCGTGGGAAAAGAAGGAGAGAAAGAGTGGTCAACGAAAAAATAAAAAAATATCTTTTGTTTGATTGGAGTTTTCAAAGGATAGAGATTGAAAAGTAGTATTCTCATAGAAAAAAAAATTCTTACATTCTTATGGGAAAGAAAAATTTATGGAAGATATGAAAAAACTATTTCCCTGCCGGTTGAAAATTGAGGTCATTTTGTTTTTCAAAAAGTATCTTTAAGCCATCAAAATCAATGAATAAAGTCTTTTTCTTTATTATAAGTACATTTGTTTAACTTTCTTAAAAAATGTAGATGCTCACCCAAATATTAGCCACTTTGAAATATAATATTTTAATAATTAATTAAATATATTAAAATTAGTTTTTAAATATTAAATTTTTTTAAAAATATTTTGACGAGGAAAATTTTTTGACGCGAAGCAAAGGAATTTTGGATGATAATATTTTCGATCCACGGCCGAGGGCGTTAGGTTCGTGTCGGATACGACTGGAGCGACAGCCCTATTTTATCCTTGACATATCTCCAACCGGTTCAGGATAGAGAGGTCATTTGCTGTCAGTCCAGGTACGAACGACGCCGAACTCGACTCCGCCGCTTCTCTTTCTCCAGATCCTGCAATCCCCACCCTCTCCGCCGGCTTCCGGCGGCGGCGACGGCGTTTCTGCAGCGTCGCGCAATCAGGAACTCGTTACAGTCCTTGTTGTCGGTAATCGTTCGGTTTCTTCCATTTTTTTCAAAATCGTTGGTTATTCTTTTATGAATTTTAGCGTGTTTTATCGTTTCGTCGGACCTTAGCAATGAAGCACCGGGTCAGTCGAAAGCAGCTATTTTTCTTGAAGAGGAATTTTTGGGCTCTCCTTCGTATACTGTTTTCAAATTTTACTATATAAACAGTTGTCACTTTCGTTTGAAATTTTCAGTTCTCCTAGTTTATTTCTGATTTTTTCCCCTTTACTTTCTTTTGCTCCTTTACATTTTATCAAGTTATATCAGTATTTTTCTGAACTTTAAATGGAATTCGTGTTGTTTTTGCGTCTTTTTTGGCTTTTGTAAGAAATTCGCTATTTTTTTAGTGCAGCACGAAAAGTTGCGATTTTGCTTGATATTTTCAGTGCTCCATGTCTATTTCTTGATTTTTTTTTTTTTTGTTTCACTGCATTGTGTTAGGATGTCTAAAAGAGTTATAAAGTATTGTTTTTGTGATTCTTCTCTTGAAGCATAACCGAAGGTGCCTTTGTTCTCTGGTGCAGGAATTCTTTCGAATGCTTCTATTATGGAGGAGCAATCCGATGATGATCTCACGATAGTTTCGGTAAATGGATTAAGAGAAGGGCAGGAGCTTGCCATGGTAAATGCGCAGGAGACTGATGTGAGGAAAGAGTCCGAAGCCACTCAGGAAATGAATGGAGGTGATGAGGATGTACCGAAGTTGGGGATGACGTTCCAAACCCCAGAAGAAGCTTTCAGATTTTATGACAAATATGCTTGTCGCACTGGATTTGGCATAAAGGTGCTAAATTCAACATACTATGAAGATGGAAGATGTAGGTATCTCTGGCTTTCGTGTAACAAGGATGGTAAGGTGAAATATAAAACGGATTTCCATTCATCAAAACCAACCAAAAAAACAAACTGCATGGCGAGAATCCAACTTCGGCACAGGGCTGATGGATTGCTCCACATCAAGCAAGTAATACTTGATCACAATCATCCACTTAGTCCTGGGACAGCTAAATCCTATCATACAAGGAAGCGGAAACGATTTCTTGAGAATGATGATGGAGTGATGACGCCACTGGACTGGTCATACCCAGAAGGAGGGTTTGGGAGGGTACGGAAGCGAGGAACTGGAGAAAAGAAGTGTGAGTTGAGGCTTGAAAAAGGAGATGGTGAGGCTATACATCAATTCTTTATAGGCATGCAAACCAAGGACTCTTTCTTCTTCCACTCGATGGATCTGGATGAAGAAGGTCGTTTAAGGAATGTATTTTGGGCTGACGGCAGGTCTAGGACACAATATCAGTACTTTGGTGAAGTTATTTTATTCGATACTACCTATTTGATAGATAAATATGATGTGCCTCTGGTTTCTTTTGTTGGGGTAAACCATCATGGCCAGAAGGTGTTACTTGGATGTGGTTTGCTTTCAGATGAAAGCAATGAAACATATATTTGGCTATTCAAAACCTGGCTATCTTGTATGTTTGAATGTCCTCCAATTGCAATAATCACTGATAGATGCAATGCCTTGCAAGAAGCTGTTGCTGAGGTATTTCCAAAAGCTCACCATCGTCAATGCCTATGGCATATAATGAAAAGGATTCCAGAAAATTTACAAGGGCGTGTGGACTATAAAGAAATTAAGAAGACTTTGAAGAAAGTAACATATGACAGTTTAAGAACTGATGAATTTGAGGAAGACTGGAGAAAAATGGTTGAGAAATATAAACTTGAAAATAATGAATGGCTCGAGTTATTGTATGAAGATCGACGTTATTGGGCCCCAGTCTATGTCAAAGAAACATTTTGGGCAGGAATGTCTGTTACTAGACGTGGTGAGAGCATGAAGTCTTTCTTTGATGAGTATGTTCATTACAAGATTACTTTAAGACAATTTCTTAGAAAGTATGAGATGGTTGTGCAGAATAAATATGAAAAGGAAGTTCAAGCTGATATTGAATTGTTCCATAAGAGCCCTCAATTGATAACACAACTCTACATGGAGGAGCAGCTTGGCAAAGCCTACACATTTGATGTGTTTAAAAAATTCCAAGCTGAGATTAGGGCCTTGATATACTGTGTCTCTTCTCTAGTTAAGGTTGATGGTCAAGTATATACCTTCAAAGTAAAAGAACGTATAAGAGTGAAAAATAGTAAACATATGGAGAATAAGTTCTATGAAGTTCTTTACAATGAAAAGGAATTAGAGGTGAGCTGCATTTGTTGCTCTTTCCAATTCAGAGGTATTTTATGTAGACATGCATTATCTGTGCTTAACTTTCAAAATGTGGTTGAGATTCCATCTAAATACATTCTTGAACGTTGGAGAAAGGACTTCAAGCGCATGCATGCTTTGGCTTGTTTTCCTAATGAGGTTGTAGCTGATGGGCCATTGGATCATCATGGAAACTTTTACAAGCATTGCCTTAAACTTTCTGAGATAGGGCTGATGTCCGATGAAAAATATGAGTTTGCATTGAAAGTAGTAAATGAGGCAATACAAAAACTTCTTGCAAATGACAGCATATGTGATGTCAAACAAACAGAGAATGTTTCTCATGAAGCTCTGTCAAACTGTAATATGGTTAATGTCAATGTGAATGGAGATAGAAATAGGGGAATTGAAAGTAATGGGTTTCACAATCCTGTGCAAGTGAGGGAGACAGTGAACCATCCACATTTTGAATTTTTTCAAAATAGGGTAGGTACATGTAGTTTATAGACTTGTTTTTCTTATATATATTTGTCTATTTAATCCAAATAATTCTTATTAAGCAAATTACTTGTCATAGGGTCGCAATGATCAACAGTCAGCTGGCTATCGGTCAGGGATGGATTGGGGCTTTCAACAGTATTTTCGGGTACATAATCAAGTTTTATCTTCAGTTTATGTGTCTCCTATCAGCATCTGGTTTCTCACCTAATGGGATTTTATATTTCAATGAACATTTGCCCTGATCTATTTGTGAGAATCTTAAAAGGGGGAGATATGTCTTTGTACATCAATTCTAATTCAAAAAGCTATAACAAAAGTAAGAAGTATACAGATTCTATGTGATATCTCTTTAACAGAATACCAGACAGAAAAAGGTTCTAGTTTACCATACATGACAAAGAAACAACTGCAAATATAAAATTCATGAAGAAAATATCCAAAGTAAAGAAGATTGGAGTTGAAAATAAAAAGAAAGCGTGAGCTATCCTAGTATCCTTAAAGACATTTTCAAAGCATATGCCTATCTTCATCTCCTTCCTATTTTAGTCATGGTCATATGATACTCACAAAAAATTTGGCAAGCTTTGATTATTTTTTGTTTAACTATAAATGACTCCAACCCTTCTTCAAAATTTTATTTGCCCAAGTTCTTTCTTTTTTAGTTAGTTCACGGATTCAACATTTTCCATTGTAAGCACTGAAAAACAGAGAAGAAAAAAACTGTACAAGAGATAAATAGACAGGAATTGATATGTTCGATGCGGAAATAAATATCAAAAGTTCTAAAAAAAGATAAATGTTAATGTATTTTGAAAAAGTAAAAACATGACACTAATGACCTTCAATAGATAAGTCAAAATGGAATAGAATAGAAATGTGCATCCTTTGCAAATATGATGTCTCAGGGCCGTGCTGTAACTGTCCCTAGGACCACTATTATGGGCTTTAACTCTCAGCGTAGTGGAAGGAGTGCATTTCCACGGAAGGCAGGAGAGCCACTATCCGAGGTAAGAGGGCTCAAGTCGGCCTAGAATGGCAATCGGGTTGAATGGTTGTTTGCCCAAGCTACAGGACTTTATTTGGCACGTTGGGCAATGCGTGACCTCGGAGGTCAGCTACACAACTCGAAGATCGGTTACTTCTGTTCTTCTCAACCTAGCTTTTAGATTAGTCGGAGTTGACCTAGGCCAATTATATCAAGGGGATGCTGAGTGTACCTCAGTTACCATGTCAATTGTGAGCTGGGCTAATCCGGCCGTGCCGCATCATTAGGCTTATTTTATGCCACATCAATGACATTAATAGGAGTCAAAGAAAGCAATACTTTAAATTCAGGAAGCAAATAAAATTACTATTTTATCACTAACTACATGGTCTCGGTTTCATTACTTGGTTTTCTAGAGGTTTCTCAATGTAATATGAAGAAAAAAAAATAGTGGAAAGAGTGGTTCGCTGTACCGATCCGAACCAAGTGGTATGGGCCTTACTGTACTGTACTGGTTTGGTACTAGTACATGGTACGAAAGTGTACTGACACTCAATATGCTGAAAAGATCCGTTAGCATACCGTACCGACACAGTGCTAGTTTAGCACCAGTATAAGGTCTGGTACTGAGACGACGAACCTTGGTTGAAAGCAAAGTATGCTGAACCAGCCCATATCGGCCGGTTCAGCCCATACCGAACTGATCCGGTCTCTGACCGGTTCGGTTCGGCCTAAAAAACGGTTTCGGCCCATATGGGGCCGGAACCAAGTGGCATCGAGCTGGAACTGGCCGGTGCTAGACGCGTACTGGACGAAACCATCTCTGGTACGGCTAGAAATCGGTGCAAACCAACCGGTTCGCATTGGTTCGCTACAGTGTACGCTGTGGGCAGCGCGCTGCCCGCGCATGCTGTGCGCTGCTCGTGCTCGCTGTGGGCAGCGCTCTGGTTCCGTCCGGTACGGCTAAGAATCGGTGCAAACCGGTTGGTTCGCACCGGTTCGCCACAGCGTGCGCTGTGGGCAGCGCGCTGCCCGCGCATGCTGTGCGCTGTGGGCAGCGCGCTGCCCGCGCATGCTGTGCGCTGTGGGCAGCGCGCTGCCCGCGCATGCTGTGCGCTGCCCACGCTCGCTGTGGGCAACGCGCCCGTGCATGCTGGGGGCAACGCGTGCGATGCACTGTGTTATGACCGGTTCGGCACCGGTCTGAATCGGTCCTGAACCGGTCCGATAGGCGACCGGTAGCGGTTCGGCATACTTTGGTTGAAAGTTTTAAGGACCATGCTTCCAGCACTCCATACTAGGACGATCACAAAAATGACCTCCCATTCTTATACAAAAACTATCAACAACTTCCGTGAAAGGTGAATGAGGGGGGAAATAAAGGGATTAGATAAAGATTTATGTACATATATGCTAAAATAGGCAAGCTGCATAATCTAATCGTCCAAAGTTTGAGCTTTGAGAGCACATTTTGATCAGAGCATTTCTGATGGGAGCCTTGCATAGGACCCTTTTAACGGCCCTCGGACGCGCATAGGATGGTAAAACATTCTCCCATCAAACAAGCAGAAATTACACTAGTCATTCTCAAATCAACGTATTAATTCCCCATATTTCTCACCAACTTTCTCCCATTTTCCATTCTGACCGTACCCAAAATCAAAGTACTCCTTGAAACAATGTCTTTCTAATACGTTCCATCAAATGCCTTTGAAGCCTTGATGCCAAAGAACCAAACCTCACATCCATGTTACTCAGAATTCTCAGTATTTGGATCTGATCCAAAAAGCATTTCTAAAACATGCCTGTGGATTCTCTGACCCATCCCATGTAACCTAAATCAGCAAGAACTCCAGTAAAGTTCAATATATCAAGGACCAATCTCATCCTTCTTGTTTGCTATAATAGTCCAAAGCTTTTGAGAACTTGCCATTACAGGTGTGACATTGTTATTCAAATGGGAGGTTGACAGAAACACCGACTGAGAAGCAGCTGGATTCCTGGGATCTAAATACTTATGAGAGAAGAAGGTGGATTGAACAAGGCTGAAGGTGAGGAAGAGAGTGGATATGATGTTGTAAGGGGTTTTGAGAAGGGGGATGGCTTCCGCCACCAACTGACAAGGCATTAGATGAAAAGGAAACGGTATACTAAGTAAAACTTTAAATTTCTTCCACTGCTGCCTGTTGGGAACCCGCCCATGCCGCTGATATTTCAAAAAATTTCAGATGGCAGCGGAATCGGCATGCACGGGTTCGACGTTCATCGCATGAACGCTTGTTTCGAGACCTTTCGTAATTAGGTAAGAATTAAAACTTTTAGAACTAATAGGAAGATCAAATCTTCACCTTGCGCGGGTAGATGATCACCGCGAATCTGAATTCGTGGTTTTGGAAGAGGGTTCGTTTGAAGCCGTTCAAACGTCCGGCCTCTACGGGTATCCACACGAAGTAGAGAACCGATCAGAGCTTTCTTGTCTTCCCGGGGTGCTAGCTCCCTTGCAAAGACTCCTTTGATGGCTGATCTCTTCTCTTTCTTTCAACTCTTGAAAGTGCTTGAGAGGAGGAAGAAGAAGAAGGAACTCAAGGAAGAAGAACACAGCTTCTGCAGCCTTCTTTCTTTTCCCTGCGTTGGAAGAAGGATTGGAGGAAGAGGAAGACGCCAACGCTTGGACCTTGCTCTTCCTTTGCTTGCGGCTGAACTAAGAGAGGAGAGGGGAGGGTGGCGGCAGCAAGAGGAGGATGGCTCCAATATCTAGGGCGCCGGCCTCATGGTGCTTCTTATAGCCATCAAGGGCTCCTCCAAAGTAGGAGCCCTAGATGGTTTTCCAAAGAAAGAAAGGGGGGGTGCGCCGGCCCCTCTCTCTCCTTCAATCCGCACCATCCAAGATGAGAGGGGCTGATGCCCCTCTTACTTGGTTAACCTAATCCTCTTCCAAAGAGGATTAGGTGCCTCTCTCATGGTTTAATCCTAATCTAATTAGGATTGGCCAAATTGGGTTCAATCTATACTAGTCCTAATCCAATTAGGACTTGAATGAACCATGACTCAATTGAACTCTTCAATCCTAATCCAATTAGGAGTCATGTTGATTCATTAGATTAATAATTAATTTGGACTTAAGGAATCCTAATCCAATTAGGATTTGTTTAATTTTAGTCCTGATCCAATTAGGACTCTACTTGAATCCGAAGTCCTAATCCAATTAGGATTTCTAGGAATCCTACTCCAAGTAGGAATCCAATTTTTAATTCAAAACTCCTAATCTCATTAGGATTGAGGAATCCTATTCCAAGTAGGAATCCCAGTCCTAATCCAATTAGAACTCTAGTTATCCTACCCAAAGTAGGATTCTTGTTTCAAGTCCAATTAATTAATTCCTTTTTCCTTCTTCAACTTCTTATCAATCAAATTGATTTCTTGTGATTCCTAATCACGATTTCAACCATCGGATCGGTCAATACTTCTAGTGTGTGTGACCCCATAGGTTCTATTCTGACTGGTAGTGAGATATATTGTGATCTCTATCACTATATCATTGAAAACTCCTTTCAATGGGTTGGAACGATTCCAACTCAACTCATTAGGGTTTATCGATCATCAAGATAATCCCTATGAGTCCCACCATCCACCAGTGACACCTAGCAGCATGTAGTGGCTACCCAGCAGAATGGAATGATGAACCTCTAGGTGCAGTTAACATGTGATACTGTCCTACTATCGTGGATCCCTACAGGACGGAGGTCATGGACAACTCGTCAAACCCCATCGTCTGTCATATGTCAAGATTTATTCGACTCGAGTTCGATAGTGAAAAACTCTTTCTCCACTGTGCATACTGCCCTGGCCGAGGTCTTACGAACTCAGTCTTATAAATCACATAGGATCTCTCCTTATCTATCAAGGTCGATAGATTCCATATAGGTGCATACCCTACTCCTACAGTGAACTTACTGCAGCCAATCTACACTGCATGGACCCATATGGCTAGAGACCATGTATGTGTGCAGTCAAACTACAATAACCTCACTGTGAGTAGCCGAAGCGCCGCAGGTCAAAGGACCAGTCACACTACTGCAACATCAAGCAAGTCACTGACGAGTGGATAGACATCCAAGTGACTTCTTGTATTGGTCACGCTCAGTACCCTTGTTCTCTAACAAGCACCTGCACTATCACTTCAGTGTCCCTACACTGTGGACTCAAGTCTCGTCCATCCAGAAGGAGAGTGATCTGTGCACTGATCGGATCGATCACCGTCCTCGTGATGATCCTTTGATCAGGAGCATTTAGAAATTAATCACCAATGATACATGGCTCAAATTCTCAACTCTTGAGAATATGTATCATCATCTTATTAATTTCTTGGACGATTCATAGACACATAAACAATATGAATGAAAAAGATGCCTTTTATTTATTCAATAATAAATAGTCAAGTACAAAATTATGTCCCTAGAATCAACAATGTGTCAGCCAAATTGGCTTCTAGGGCATACATCTAACAATCTCCCACTTGCACTAAAGCCAATTGGTCATATATCTTAGGCCCATCTTCTCAAGGTGGGCTTCAGTCTTTTGCTGACTCAGCTGCTTAGTGAAAGGGTCTGCCACGTTATCTGCGGAGTCTACTCTCTGCACCTCTACATATTTCTTCTCCACATAGTCGCGTATGAGGTGAAAGCGCCGCTCTATATGCTTAGACTTCTGATGAGACCTTGGCTCCTTAGCAAGGGCTATGGCGCCATTATTATCGCAGTAGAGTGTTATGGCATCTGATGTCATCACATCCAACTCTGCAATGAATTTCTTGAACCAGAAGCCTTCCTTAGCAGCTTCAGAGGCGGCGATGTATTCGGCTTCCATAGTCGAATCAGCAATGATCGGTTGTTTAGAACTCTTCCAATTCACCGTACCACCATTGCACAAGAACACGTATCCAGATGTTGACTTCCTGTCATCGACATCAGTCATGAAGTCTGAATCTGTGTACCCTTCTACCTTTAACTCTGATGATCCTCCAAAAACCAAGAATAAATCTTTAGTTCTTCTCAAGTACTTAAGAATATTCTTCACAGCTGTCCAGTGTTCTTCACCTGGATTCGACTGATATCTGCTTGTGACACTCACAGCAAGAGCTATATCAGGTCGTGTACATAGCATGGCATACATGAGGCTTCCTATTGCCGATGCATAAGGAATCTTGCTCATGCGTTGAATCTCCTCAGATGTGTTGGGGCACATCTTCTTGGAGAGATGAATTCCATGCCTTAGGGGTAAGAGACCCCTCTTGGAGTTTTCCATGCTGAACCTCTTCAGCACCTCCTCTATGTACATTTTCTGTGACAGGCCAAGCATCCTTTTAGATCTATCTCTATAGACCTTTATTCCCAAAATATAGGATGCTTCCCCAAGGTCTTTCATGGAGAATTCTTTTGACAACCAGACCTTGACCGAGGTTAGCATGGGAATATCATTCCCAATCAGGAGAATGTCATCTACGTACAGTACGAGAAAAACGACAGCACTCCCACTAACCTTTTTATAAACACATGGTTCCTCCTCGTTTTTGATGAAATCAAACGTTTTGATTGCATCATCGAAACGAGTGTTCCAACTCCGAGAGGCTTGCTTTAGTCCATAGATGGATCTTTGCAGCTTGCAGACCTTGTGATCTCCATCACTGGAAGTGAAACCCAAAGGCTGTTCCATATAGATATCTTCATCAAGATATCCATTCAGGAAAGCAGTTTTCACATCCATCTGCCAGATTTCATAATCATGAAATGCTGCAATGGCAAGCAATGTTCGGATGGATTTTAGCATGGCTACAGGTGAAAAGGTCTCCTGATAGTCAATGCCTTCGCGCTGACTATACCCTTTCGCCACAAGCCTTGCCTTATAGGTCTCTACCTTTCCATCCGAACCTATCTTTCTTTTGTAGATCCATTTGCATCCAATAGGTACAATACCTTCTGGTGGATCTACTAAGGTCCAGACTTGGTTGGAATGCATGGAGTCTATCTCTGACTTCATAGCTTCCAGCCATTTCTCGGAATCGATATCAGATATCGCCTCGTTGTATGTTTTGGAATCCTGTATGTGATCCCTATCTCCCACTAGGAACATTTCCTCAGTATCCTCTTCAAGTATACCTAAGTATCTATCGGGAGGATGGGAGACTCTACTAGATCTACGAGGTGGTTGAGGGACATCGTGTACTGGCTCCTTATGAATAGGTTCTATAGGATCCATGACTCGTTGCTTTTCAGAGACTTTCTCTTCAAGCTCAATTTTCCTCCCACTGCCTCTATCAAGGATAAACTGATTTTCCAAGAAGATGGCATGACGGCTCACAAACACATTGTGATCCTCTGAGACGTAAAAATTGTATCCTAATGACTCTTTAGGATATCCTATAAAACGAGCACTTATGGTCCTAGCCTCTAACTTGTCCGCCTGTAGTCGCTTGACGTGGGCCGGACATCCCCAAATCTTGAGATGACCCAGACTTGGTTTCTTACCATGCCATATCTCATACGGTGTGGTAGGAACGGATTTAGAGGGAACTCTATTCAATAAATAAATCGCTGTGAGTAAGGCATCTCCCCAAAGGAACATAGGTAAATCAGTGAAGCTCATCATGGACCTGACCATATCCAATAGGGTCCGATTTCTCCTCTCTGACACCCCGTTGAGTTGAGGTGTTCCCGGAGGTGTCCATTGTGAGACTATGCCGTTTTCTTTGAGATAGTCCCGGAATTTCCCACTAAGGTATTCTCCTCCTCGATCTGATCGAAAAGCCTTAAGAGGTTTTCCAGTTTGTTTTTCTACTTCATTCTTGAACTCTTTGAACTTTTCAAAGGATTCAGACTTGTGTCTCATAAGATACACATACCCATACCGTGAATAATCATCGGTAAAGGTAATGAAGTAAGAATAACGTCCCCTGGCTAGCACATCGAATGGGCCACATACATCTGTATGTACTAGGGTAAGTATTTCAGTGGTCCTCTCCCCATGTCCTACAAAGGGTAGTCTGGCCATCTTTCCTTGAAGACAGGACTCGCAAACTGGATATGACTCGGAAGTCAATGAGCCTAAGAGCCCATCTTTATCCATTTTGTTCATTCTATCTTCTCCAATATGGCCAAGTCTGAGGTGCCACAAATATCTTTGGTTTATCTTATCTCTGGATCTTTTGGATCCTTTGGCACTCACATCTTGCTCGGTAACATTCACAGATACATCCATATGTAAATGATAGAGACTGTCAATCATAAAACCACGTGCGACTATTTTATTTCTCAAATAAATAGAACAACAGTCTTTGTCAAATGTAAAAACATGACCTTCCTGTGCTAGACATGAAACAGAAATCAAATTTCTGCTAGCAACAGGTACATAATAGCAGTCTCTAAGTATTAAACTAAATCCAGACGGTAGTCGCAGATGGTAGGTGCCCACAGCCACAGCAGCAACTTTTGCCCCGTTGCCAACCCGAAGGGTTACCGCACCTTCTGCCAGCCTTCTACTTTCCTTTAGACCCTGCATGGTAGTGCACAAATGAGCACTAGAACCAGAATCTATAACCCAACTGGAAGTAGAAGAAACCGTTAGATTAGTTTCAATTATGAGCAAGTCTATACCTTCTGAAGGTGTGTCACCTTTCTTGTTCTTCAGGCTCTCGAGGTATGAAGGACAGTTTCTCTTCCAGTGGCCTTCGACATTGCAGTGGAAGCATTTTCCTTTGTCGTTAGCCTTTTTCTTTTGAACTTCCTTCTTTGGCTTCTTGTCTTTCTTCTGTTTCTTTGTAGGCTTCCTTTTCTTCCAAGTAGACTTTCTCTTGGAACCAGAAGTCAACTCAGCAGCGAGGACATTGCCCCTTGAACCTTTCAAGGCTCCCTCAGCAGTTACCAACATGTTGATTAGTTCAGTCTTAGTGCATTCAATCTTATTCATGTGGTAGTTTACTATAAACTG
Organism: Phoenix dactylifera; assembly: GCF_051530095.1. Classification (NCBI taxonomy): domain Eukaryota; kingdom Viridiplantae; phylum Streptophyta; class Magnoliopsida; order Arecales; family Arecaceae; genus Phoenix; species Phoenix dactylifera. Next base: position 7,579,193 of record NC_143207.1, on the reverse strand, counting down.
ACCAAATGAATCAGGAAGTGACTGTAGGATCAAATCCACTTGCAATTCCTTGTGCATGTCCATACCGAGCTTCTCAAGCTCCTCTAGGTCCTTGATCATGGTCAGACCGTGATCATGGACAGACTGCCCTTCGCGCATCTTCGCTTTGAAAAGCCTCTTGGACACTTCAAAACGAGCTGTGCGACTCTGCTCACCATACAACTCTTGTAGGTGTGCCAGTATGTCCCTAGCAGTCTTTATATTTTCATGCTGGCATTGGAGTTCATTAGACATAGATGCCATCATATAGCATTTTACTCTAATGTCATCATCCAACCACTTTTTATGCATCTCACGCTGAACATCAGTGGGACGTGCTGGTAATGTGGGGATATCTGAATCGAGTATATAGCCTATCTTCTCACAGTCCAAAACTATTTTGAGATTTCTAAGCCAGTCCTTGTAATTGGTTCCAGTCAGTCGGTTGGTCTCAAGAATACGGGTCAAAGGGTTTGAAGCCGACATTGTATCTGCAGAGAGTAAAGATTCTAGTTAGACTCTTGTACTTGATCCTAATCTGTCCTAAGGTCTTTTAGAACAAATATGACTCCCACTATTTTTTCGAATTCCTCACACTCCCCTGGTAGGAAAACGGAAATCCCACACGACTAGGGTTTCTAGTGGGTACTGCGGTCCCACCAATTCACATGCCACCTCACCTAACAGTTATTGGTGACACATAGATGGATGAGTGTACAACTCTTGTACAATGCTTCTCAAGCATGTTGCAGTGCAACTTGGTCTCTAAGCCATGAAGACCTCACCTAACAGTTATTGGTCTCATTTCTTAGTTAAGTCAGACCCACCGTATAACCGTAGGAATAAAGTCGTCATTGGGTCTTCACCTAACAGTTATTGGTGCCCAACCCCACCTTTACCCTACAACATCTCATGTCTATAGAGAGGTCCAGCCCCCCAATGCAACTTGACCACTGTGTCCAGCCGAGACAAATCAACATCAGAAAGGCCTTAGCAGCTCTACTACAGTGGAAGACCTATTGACTTAATATTGGTTAATCAGGTCTTAGTGTTTGCAACTTGAGCCTTTCATAAGAGGTAATCGAACAATTGGCCAGGTAAGCAGGTGGGAGGCTCCCCTTACTTAGAGAGTAAGGTCCTAATTAAGTAACCACCTTTCATGCTTTCCTAGACACCAATTAGATCAATTAATCTAATATGACTTGCTCATGTCGGTTCACTCTCGACTTGATTGAGGAGGTTTTGATTTAGGTCTCAATTGGGTTTGCTACATCACATGTAGACCTATCTACCCGACTCTCATTCACATCACATGCAAACGGCGCATTGCAGGCAGTTATAATCGTGGCAATAATTAAAGCTAAACTTTAACTAGGTGATGATCATGGATTCTAATTAGGTCGTATTACAAGCACATGCACATCAATCGATCAAGTGGTCTTCAACTCTTGAATTGGATCCAAGCTTCCTTGATTCGATCCTTGATCAACTCTTGATCCCATCGCCATCAACCGCTTAGACCCCTGTTCATCTCATGCATCGTCTTCGACTTGATCGTTGATGTACATCACATCACAGAAATACAATCAGATGTAAAATAAAAATAAAAATAATTTACATCTCCTTTTAGGAGGCACGCAGGCCTCTCAAAATATCAAATAAGATGCATGCAAGCATCTGAAAAATTACATGACATCGCAGATCACATCGCAGGTCATTACATTTGATACCAAAAGGGGTTGAATCCTATGATCATCACTGTATGCTACAATTATAATTTTCAGATCTGAAACTTAACTGATTATATCATGACATAGGTCGCTGATCATGCTAATCATGATTCTAAACTTTGTAATCCCATTAACAATGCAATTAGAATCATCTTTTTATCACATAAAAATCAGCATGTAAAAATCAGCACCCCTGAAAAAATCTGCATGCAGAATTTTTCAGCATGCATGATCATTTAATTTTCAGATCTAATATGCCTTTAGATATTTAATTCTTACCTTAATCTACGAAGCCTAGGCTCTGATACCATTGTTGGGAACCCGCCCATGCCGCTGATATTTCAAAAAATTTCAGATGGCAGCGGAATCGGCATGCACGGGTTCGACGTTCATCGCATGAACGCTTGTTTCGAGACCTTTCGTAATTAGGTAAGAATTAAAACTTTTAGAACTAATAGGAAGATCAAATCTTCACCTTGCGCGGGTAGATGATCACCGCGAATCTGAATTCGTGGTTTTGGAAGAGGGTTCGTTTGAAGCCGTTCAAACGTCCGGCCTCTACGGGTATCCACACGAAGTAGAGAACCGATCAGAGCTTTCTTGTCTTCCCGGGGTGCTAGCTCCCTTGCAAAGACTCCTTTGATGGCTGATCTCTTCTCTTTCTTTCAACTCTTGAAAGTGCTTGAGAGGAGGAAGAAGAAGAAGGAACTCAAGGAAGAAGAACACAGCTTCTGCAGCCTTCTTTCTTTTCCCTGCGTTGGAAGAAGGATTGGAGGAAGAGGAAGACGCCAACGCTTGGACCTTGCTCTTCCTTTGCTTGCGGCTGAACTAAGAGAGGAGAGGGGAGGGTGGCGGCAGCAAGAGGAGGATGGCTCCAATATCTAGGGCGCCGGCCTCATGGTGCTTCTTATAGCCATCAAGGGCTCCTCCAAAGTAGGAGCCCTAGATGGTTTTCCAAAGAAAGAAAGGGGGGGTGCGCCGGCCCCTCTCTCTCCTTCAATCCGCACCATCCAAGATGAGAGGGGCTGATGCCCCTCTTACTTGGTTAACCTAATCCTCTTCCAAAGAGGATTAGGTGCCTCTCTCATGGTTTAATCCTAATCTAATTAGGATTGGCCAAATTGGGTTCAATCTATACTAGTCCTAATCCAATTAGGACTTGAATGAACCATGACTCAATTGAACTCTTCAATCCTAATCCAATTAGGAGTCATGTTGATTCATTAGATTAATAATTAATTTGGACTTAAGGAATCCTAATCCAATTAGGATTTGTTTAATTTTAGTCCTGATCCAATTAGGACTCTACTTGAATCCGAAGTCCTAATCCAATTAGGATTTCTAGGAATCCTACTCCAAGTAGGAATCCAATTTTTAATTCAAAACTCCTAATCTCATTAGGATTGAGGAATCCTATTCCAAGTAGGAATCCCAGTCCTAATCCAATTAGAACTCTAGTTATCCTACCCGAAGGAGGATTCTTGTTTCAAGTCCAATTAATTAATTCCTTTTTCCTTCTTCAACTTCTTATCAATCAAATTGATTTCTTGTGATTCCTAATCACGATTTCAACCATCGGATCGGTCAATACTTCTAGTGTGTGTGACCCCATAGGTTCTATTTTGACTGGTAGTGAGATATATTGTGATCTCTATCACTATATCATTGAAAACTCCTTTCAATGGGTTGGAACGATTCCAACTCAACTCATTAGGGTTTATCGATCATCAAGATAATCCCTATGAGTCCCACCATCCACCAGTGACACCTAGCAGCATGTAGTGGCTACCCAGCAGAATGGAATGATGAACCTCTAGGTGCAGTTAACATGTCATACAGTCCTACTATCGTGGATCCCTACAGGACGGAGGTCATGGACAACTCGTCAAACCTCATCGTCTGTCATATGTCAAGATTTATTCGACTCGAGTTCGATAGTGAAAAACTCTTTCTCCACTGTGCATACTGCCCCGGCCGAGGTCTTACGAACTCAGTCTTATAAATCACATAGGATCTCTCCTTATCTATCAAGGTCGATAGATTCCATATAGGTGCATACCCTACTCCTACAGTGAACTTACTGCAGCCAATCTACACTGCATGGACCCATATGGCTAGAGACCATGTATGTGTGCAGTCAAACTACAATAACCTCACTGTGAGTAGCCGAAGCGCCGCAGGTCAAAGGACCAGTCACACTACTGCAACATCAAGCAAGTCACTGACGAGTGGATAGACATCCAAGTGACTTCTTGTATTGGTCACGCTCAGTACCCTTGTTCTCTAACAAGCACCTGCACTATCACTTCAGTGTCCCTACACTGTGGACTCAAGTCTCGTCCATCCAGAAGGAGAGTGATCTGTGCACTGATCGGATCGATCACCGTCCTCGTGATGATCCTTTGATCAGGAGCATTTAGAAATTAATCACCAATGATACATGGCTCAAATTCTCAACTCTTGAGAATATGTATCATCATCTTATTAATTTCTTGGACGATTCATAGACACATAAACAATATGAATAAAAAAGATGCCTTTTATTTATTCAATAATAAATAGTCAAGTACAAAATTATGTCCCTAGAATCAACAATGTGTCAGCCAAATTGGCTTCTAGGGCATACATCTAACACTGCCAGCATGTTATACTAAGATAACCTAATAACATCTAAAACCAACATGTCTTAAAAATTGAAGGTTATCATGGGAAGTAAAAAATGTGCTGCCAAGTCTGAATGAATATTTGCAAGATGCTTCAACATCCTTATACCTTTAGAGATGAATGATTTTAATACCAATTGTTATTTCTGCTCTTTCTTGATGTGTTAATGTGCATTAACATGCAGGAATCTCAGATACAGGAGACAAATCCCAGCCCAAGGCCTTGGTAGATGATGGAACATCTACTTGCAGAAATGTAGCTTCAGGTATCTTTTGAATCTAGTACTATTATCTATTGCTTTTTGTTTCTTTATGCTTCAGATATCTGAGGTCAAATCTTACTAACAGAGGAGAAATAAAGGATGCTGGATGGTTTTTTTGTTGGTTGACTAGAATATTTGTCTGGTCCATATGGATTTGATTAGCTCTCATTTAGTGTATCTTCATACATTCAAGCAAGATGTGCCACAAATATTTGTTTGTCCATGTAATGTTGCTCCAAATCCTGTCATGGGAAAAGAAATGTGAGTGCATCTTGAGGGGTCCTTGTTCAGATGGCTTTGCACCACTTGGAGAGTTTTTAAGGTCAAGTATTTGCATTGACTTATCTTTCAGCAGTACTTTTTTTTGGTAAAATATTTTTTTTGAGTTTTAGAGTACTGAAGTTGATAATGCTTTCTAAAATTTATCTTATTGTTTTCGAGAGCAAATGATTATCACTTGCAATATCTACTATTATACTGGGAACTCCTAGATGATGGAGAACCAAGATTGTGCCTTGATATATCAAGTGTTGCAGCTTCGAGGTTTTTATTAGATTTAATTTTTGTTATTTGTTTTCTGTACTTTTAGTTTTTTCCTGATTATGTTTAGTATTATTGGGTTATTTTGGAAATGAGGGTTGAGAATTTGTGATTAAAAAGATCTTAGATCTTATTTGATGTCTTGATGAGCCCAATTACTATAACAATTACTGTTCATGGCATCATTCATGCTACAGTAACTGGCCTTTTATCAAGGGTAATTTAGGGAGTTTGAAAGTTTTATTAATGTTTGTCTCTTTAAATAGAGAGTTGCGTTTGTAATCAGGTTTGTTTTGCAGAAAAAGATGAACGAAAGTTGAGAGTTTTCTTTTCTCCTATGGTGTTATGTGGTAGAACAAGTATGAGGCTTTCAACCCTAGGTGCGATTCCTAGGTTCTTAAGTGAGTCCGGTGTTATTCCCCCTCTTTCTTCTTTTTTTTCTTAATTTTTTTTCTTTTTTTTTTCTAGTCACTACATGCCTTCTTCAAATCTTCTTTGATAAAACATATACTTTTATTTTCCCTAGATCTTTCATGTGGTATAGATATCAAAATTTTTCAGAAAAATTCCAGCAAGCTTTTGATTTCCATTATTTAATTGTATGAACCCTTAAAATCTCAATTTAAAGCCTAGAATTCTAAACCCTATGTTAGATTATAACCATCTATTACCTACTTTTTCAAAAAAATTACCCTTCTAGTTTAGTTTTATTGAAAACTCAGGTTTGAACCTAAAATTCTGGCAACCCATAAGGTTTAACCTTGCTTTCCTGGACCCTATTGATGCCTATCATAGATTGTCTTACATCATTATGGTATTGGTATCATTGCTTAGGTTACCCACCATGTACCCTCATCAACAATGGTCATGGTATTAAGGTGATGGTGGTCCTTGACACTTCATGTAGAACAAATTGGATGCAGTTTCGCACTACCTACAAGCCTTTGATTACCATAGTGTGGAATTGTAAAATGGACTGAATCAGGAGAATTTCTAGCCAGGAGATTTGCAGCTATACATCATATGCAAAGCATTAAAGCACCAAAAGCTTGAGGACTTCATGAAGCCCTTGAAGAAGACATGAAGGAGGAGACAGTATCAATTTCATCAAATAAATTTTCTCAATGTGAAAGTTAGGCTGTGGAAAACAAGAGAGCATTATGGTTAAAGAAGTGAAAGAAGAGCAAAAAGAGGAGATGATCCCACAATTCAAAGAAACTCACATTGAATTTGTTGCAATCAAGACCACTATAGAAAGAAATCATCAATATTCTGAAATTGTCTGGGAACATCTAACGGCCTTGGTTGACATGTCACCTGACCCATTGAAAATCTATGAGAATTTCCACTCAAGAGCGGATTTGTGAAAGTTATAAATATAATAAGATTGCTTATACTGAGTTTGTAGAATCTAAAGAATTATTTAAAGATAATGCTATTGAAAATGATCATGAAGGTTTGATGAATAGAAAATTTTCAGCAGTAAGATGTATGCTTTGTTGCTTCTAACTTCAAAAAGATCAGAAGATGCATAAGTCCAAAACTTAACAAATTTCAGATATGATTGTAATCATCGATCACCAATTATCATTGCAACGAGGAATCAACTAGATCAGTCCCAACATTGACTTAAAAGAACTCGAGGCAAGTTCTTGTGCAGCAAAACCAATGGAGAACCAAGATCATGCCATGATGCATCAAATGCTGCACTTTAGGGACTTTTATTAGATTTTATTATTATTATTATTAGTTTCTGTATTTTTATTTTATTTCTGGTTATCTTTAGTATTAGTTGGTTATTTTGGAATAGAGTGCTAATATTAAAAGATCTTAGAGATCTTATTTAATGTCTTGATGGGCCCAATTACCCTAACAATCACCCTTCACAGCACTATTCGTGATACAGTAACTGTGAACAGTAGCTGGCCCTTTATGATGGGTATTTTAAGGAGTTTGGAAGTTTTGTTAGGATTTCTTTCTCTTTAAATAGAGATGGGTTGTAATCTGGTTTTATGAGGAAAAAAAAGATGAGTCTTTTCTATTGAGGTGTAATGCCGTAGATGGGGTGTGATGCTGTAGATGAAGTGTGAGGCCTGCAACCTTTGGTGTTATTCCTAGTCTCCAGACCACATTTGGTATTATCCTTCCTCTTTCTTTTCTTTATTTTTCTTCATTAATTTTTTTAATTCTAGTTGCTACTTGTCTTTCTTCTAATCTTCTTTGATCAAAAACATTTCTTTCTTCTAATCTTCTTTGATAAAAAAACATTTACTTTCCTATATCTTTCATGTATACATACTTTTTCCAGAGAAATTCCAGCTGGCTCTTGACTTCAGTTATTTAATTGTATAAATCCTTAAAATCTCAATTTAAACTCTGGAATCCTAAACCCTTGGTTATATAATGGCCATCCTTTGCCTATTTTCTACAAAAATATTACCTTTCTTGTTTAGTTTTATTGTAAACTCAGGATTTAACCTAAAATTCCTGCAACCTACGAGTTTCAGCCTTGCTTTTCTTGTCCCTGTTGACCACCATAATAGACTGTCCTACATCACCAGAGGTGGGCTTCCTTTCCTTTTTGACTCCCTTTTTGTGATAATTACCAACTGCCACACAATTCTTCACAACAAGTGAACAGTTCCAAACATCTCACAATGCTTAACATTTTCACTAATCTCACAATGCCCAATATTTTCACTGTATTTCTTTTCCCTTCAAAGTAACATGCATTGCACGTGTCTGATACTAGTTAGACATATATGCCATCCTAATATGGGCTCTCCCTTACATGAATTTGTTACATGTGTATTTGTATTATTTCATTTTCTTTATCTTTTCTGTTGCCTTGAAATAGTAAAACTTGTCATGAATTCTTGAAATTACGTACCTGGGCTGTTCAGCTTTATGGTTTCACTTAGATAAATGACTCTAAAATTTAAACTCTAATGACATGTTTTCAATGGTCAAACTCTCCTGATCTATGGGCACTCCAATTCCTTCTTGCTGATTCATATGAAATCACAATTTGCTATAGCTTTAGTTAGTTTGTCATTTTTAAGATTATTATTTTTACTGATATACTGCTTATTTGTTTCAGTTAAGTAGGTGGATACTTCAAGACAAACAAGTTTCTTCCTATCTACCTCAAATCAGGATTTCAAACAGCAAATTTGTCATGTTTACTGCCTTTGTGATGTGGATACTTCTATCTTGCTGAGGTATTAACTTTGGCGACCTATTTGGCACTAATTCTTCACATGATTAGTGTTTCTAAATGAAGAATCTTTTGTTCGTCCAGTAGAATTTATGAATTCTCCTGTCTTTGAAAATCTCATACCTTTTATTTTCCTTGCCCTTAACCAAATAGATATTTTGTAAATAAAAACAAAATTTGCTCATGCAATTCTATCAATATATTTTTCGTAAAACATTTATGATCATGACTAGCAAGGTCCGCCGAACCGGTACCGAGACTCGTATCGATCGGCGGACGGATCGGTACAGTACTGGAAACACGGTTTACTTGGGCGTGCTGGTTCCGTACCGACACATCCAATTTTATGGAGTTTTTTAAGTTGATTTAATTGGAAATCAATCTTTTTGAATTTTTTCAATAATTTTAAGTCTAATTTGATGTTTTTTTGATGTTATGATCTCGATTTAATCTAAATATTGCATCTTATTATTCTAAAATGATACAAATCATAAAATAATTAGTGGGATGTTGCATTCTACAAGAAGCAATATGAAATCTTCAAATCAAGTAGTAAGGTAAAAAATATAAAATAATACAATCAATTATATATATTTAAAGTACAACATATATACCGATATCTAAAATCTTGTCGAGTGGCGATGCCTTTCGTAGATATCCAGATCATGAGCATAGTCAGGAGGCACATTACCCATCCTTTTAACCAAGCGGTGTTATAGTTTTGTATGTTTATCCCATAAGGAACGCGCTTCGGATTATAAGCACTCTCGAATCTCTCGCTGAAGCTCTAGTTTTGAAAGATGTCTTCTGGCTGATAAACTGGCTGTGAAAAAGTCCATTCGAATAAACCGGCAGCAAAATTCGATCCATAAGATACTTCGGATTGCGTAGAGTAGTAGCCATTGAAAGATGCCTCAGACGCACTATATCCATATCCGTATCCGTATGGGTCATAAGCTGCTTGTGGTTGTGGATAATAGGATCAACTATACGACTCGGAATCTGATACGTCTATAGATCCTACTCCACATGCGAGGTCATCTGCAGCTGCATCATGGCCTTATGAATGACCTCGAGGAGCCTGTCTACTTCAAAAATTACTTTTGAATTATGTAATACGTACTACTAATTTTTTATAATTTTTGGTATTATTTATATTATTAATTATTTTTTAAATTTAAAAATAATTTTTAAATATTAATATTTTTAAAAATTAATTTCAGCTCAGATCCATGTAGAATCCAACAATAGATACTACGTATATTTTTCTAGGCCTATGGGCATGCATCAAAGGCTACTTATTTCTCAAACGAAATTGTCGAATTTCGTAGCACGTCTTTCATCGCTTTTTTTTTCATAAGAGAAAGAGGCTCCTAGACAAAGCTGATAGACCAAAGGGGAAAGACGTAGGAGACAAAGGAGACCTTGTTGGTAGGTCTTTATGTCTCTCAAAGGACTGCGGACTTAGCGAGACTCATGATAAGAGTGGCTGTTCTTTTCTCCAGTTTTCATATTTTTTAAATTTAAAAATAATTTTTAAATATTAATATTTAAAAAAATTAATTTCAGCTCAGATCCATGTAGAATCCAACAATAGATGCTACGTATATTTTTTTAGGCCTGTGGGCATGCATCAAAGACTACTTATTTCTCAATTTTTTCTAAATTTAGGCCTAGACCACCATACGTATGATCACATCAAAACTTGAATAAATAGACACTAAATTTTGTTGATAGCTTGCATGCTCCTAAATATATTATTAATTTTTAAAAATTATATATAATTCAAAAATTAAAATTTTTATGTCATCTTATAGATTATCTATAGATCTACAACATATAATAAAATCAAGTTCAGATCAAAAATTTTGGCATGATCTTTCTTTATTTTGCAAATTTCTAGCTATTTTTTAAGCCTCCCTAAAAAATTGAGAGAATGAGATAGGAGAGAGAAAGCATACCTTATTTAGGCTTGGATCTTTCTTCAATCGTACTGAATCGATGTGATTTTCGCCATAAGAGGAGGGAGAAAGCCGGAGAGTTTAGAAACTATGTTGGGAAGGCTCGAGAAGGCCTTCCCAACATCTTTTAATCAGCAAATAAAGAAAAGAAGAGGGGTCTGGTTTGCACCGAGTTTGAACTGAATCGACCGATTTCGATCGGCTTGAAATCGGTTTCGGCTGGTTCGGGGTCGGAACCGACCCAGTTTTCCACCGGGTCGGCTTGGTACAGGCCGAATTAGATAGTTCGGTCCTGTTCGGCCTTTCTTGATAACTAGGGTATATTTTCAATTAAATCTTGTTGGAATAAGTCCATCTATTTGACTTTACATCTATGGACTAGCTTTATTTGTTTTATCAAATCTAGTTCTAGTTTTTTTATGGACTCAATTAAAGTTTATCGTACTGTACCGAACCGGATAGTATGGGACGTAGCATACCATATCGGTTCGATATCGATACATGGTATAGGAGGCATATCGACATTCGGTATGCCGAACCGGCCCCATACCGTACTGTACCGATATAGTGATAGTTTGGCACCAGTATAGAGCCTGGTACCGAAACGGTGTACCTTGATTGCAATTGTCCTTGGAATACACTAAGAAAAGTGTGTATATTTTCATAAATCTGAAAGGTTTTATCATGTCATAATGGGCAGCTGCAGCTAGGAATTTTAAAAATTTCTTAATAAAATCCCTTAACATGAAACCCTTTTAAGCCTAGATCAGCTTAATGGTAACAATCAAATAATAAATAAATATAAATGTAGGAATAGAATAATACCTCTAACGCTAATTCAATATGAATGATCTCCACGAGGCGTCCAAGTGTCCGCCCTCCAATGGTGATCCACATGAAAACTTGATTCAAGACTTTAGCTCCAAAGACTTTGATCCTTAATGCAGAATTCTTCTAAAGAACTCTAATGGCTTGCTTTCCTTCCTTTCTAATTTTCTTCTTCTTTCTAAATTTGCTTCCAATCCTCTTGTCCTAAAGAAGAGCATCTTGTCTTGGCTTAGGACACACTAGTAGCAATGTAAGAAAGAAGGGAACCAATGTAAGAAAGAAAGGAAGAGAGAAATACGGTGGATTGGGATGATGAAACCCATGGAGCGCTAACCTATTTATAATAGGCGTGGGGATGCATCTCCAAGGGATGCATCCCATCCACACATCCTCTCATGAAAGGGCATCATCTAAAGGGCCATATCAAATAAGAGGAGGCGCAGATCAAGTGAGGAGGTGTATGAAATGATATGTCCTTTCATGTGGCCATATTTTGACCAAGTCAACATCACATGCCAATCACATGTCCATCATGCCTCACCTCTTGATCTTTCATGATGATGATCCAAGGGCTCCAATGCAAGGCGCCATTCACTTGATCCATTATGTCTTCATCCAATGGTGGAATTTAGAACCAATGGTCAATTATGATAGCCATCCTCTAACCCAATCCAATTGGGTTAAACCAACTCTCCATTATGTCTTCATCCAACGGTAGATCAAGATCTAACGGTTTAGATTGAATGATTTATCAAATCTAATCCAATTAGACTCAAACCAAGCCAATTAGGTGCCAACTCTTGGCTAACCCATATTAGAACATGATCTAATCAAATTAGATCAATTAAGAATCAGATTGGAATTCAATTCGAATCAGATTTGAATCCAATTCGAATCAGGAGCTAAGGGTTTGCAACACCTGCTAGGATGTCTATCTTGCAAACATGATTTAATCCAATTAGATCCTTGATAAGTTTCCTTGTGTGTGACCCATTGGGTTCCATACTTAGCCAGCAATATGTGTGAGTGCGAGTTAACCCAACTTGATTAGAACTCTTCTAATCGATTTAAGTCCAAACTGCACGAACCCGAACTTAACAATTAGAATTCTTTCTAATTGGTGATCGAATTAAACTCTTTAATTCGATCAAACCTATAAGACAAGATTGACGTCTAGCAACGTGTCATGTCTACTCGGAAAATATAGAATTTGGTGGAAATACCAAAAACACCCTTCAGTGGTAAGTTACCGTGCAATTCAATCCTTCAATTAAACTGCATTCCGAATATGTATATGAGTATGAATATATGTCAAACTCAATTTCATATTCATATATTTCTCAATTTTCTAATGATAATTCGAATAATGAAACATTAGAAACTCTTTCTAATTTTCATTCTGCTTTGATCAAAGGCTCCCTGAATTATCATATGATTAGAATAAATAGGATGCGATCTTCTCTTACTATAAGTGATTAATTCCTTGTTGACTTACTCATAACCTTCGCACACAATCTACCATATCCAGAAGACCTCGTACACAACTTACTGTCATGAATGAGTGTAAACCAAAATATGGATTTATGTGCACAAGATATCATGGTGATCTCAGGTCAAAGGATCAGTTGCACAACTCCCACTAAGAGAATCATCTTTTGACATGTAAGTAAGACTTCATAAGATTTCTCTTTGTAGGTCAATTCAGTGAACTCATTCTTCTAATGAGCACCCATATCTTTGTATTAGTGTCTCCACACAAGTGATTGTGAGATCAATCACCCTCTGCATCGAGCATACATAAGATGTGCCAGTCTTGCCGGTAAATATTGATCCTCGACTCAATGTACCAATGACTGGAAATATTTAATATTGGGGTTTTAGGATTTTAGGTCTCACTAGTATGATCTCATCATAGCCTCAAAACCATTGCCCTAATCTAAGGGGTTCATCACAAATATAATCAACAGCATATGATAAAACACAATGCCTTTATTCATATTTAAATGTCATGTACATGATTTGGAAAATCAAAAGAAAATCCTTTGCAATACATATTGCGATTGGCTTGTAGGGCATCTACTCTTTCAAAATCCACATCCAAGGCCTTGCTGCTGGATCTTTTTTCTCTCTCTTAGAATATGGAGAATAACATGTTTCATAATGCCCTAAACTGGTATCCTATACCACAGCTTGTGTACTATGTTAATCACTTCAACTTTTAGGATATCTAACATTAACCTGGACGTATACAGGTTGTTTATGGATCTTGATTTTTTTTCCTGTTTTTTATGGGATTTATTCCAGCTGTTTGATGCATCACTTGGTTCAGTTTTATCTTCTAATTAAAGCTGGGTGGGCCTAGGAAGCTTGTTGCCCAAGGTGACAAGCCAAAAGGGGGGGTGAATTGGTTTCTTTAAATTTTTACTATCTTAATTGAGTCAATTGATGAGTGAGTGAAGTTAAGACAATACACAATGCAAACACACAAGAAGTATAGTGGTTCGGTGCTCTCCTAAGCACCTACGTCTACTCCCCAAGCGACCTCTTGGAAATTCACTATAATCTCGCGGATTACAGTTGGATTGTTTTCCGGATTCACAATCCAAAAATCTTTACACTTTGATTTTCCGGGATCACCAAAAACCTACGTTGGTTTTACGGGCTCACCAACGAACCTTCATAATTGGTTTTACGGATTCACCAATCAACCTACACCATTGGTTTTACGGGCTCACCAACAAACCTTTACAAGGTGATTAAAAAGAAGAAAGTTGAAACTCCTAGATGAGCAAATATAACAATTATAAGCTACAAAGAAGAGTTTAGAATATAGTTATCGCTTGATGAGACTTCTCTCTTCTTTATCAAGATTGCTTCACTCTTCAAGGGTTGATGAATCTCTTAATGTTGCTTAGAATCTGCTTTTCCACTTTCTTTTGACTCTTGAGTGAAGCACTTGGATAAAGAAGATTAGGGCACTTGTCTTTCTTGTGTAAGCTTTGATATTTTGCAAAAGGATACATTCTCTAATGAATAGTGTCACTTTAAATAGTTTTCCTCATCCATTGGACACCCCCTATTGGTTAGATTTCAAAAACTAGCCGTTACTTACTGTTGGAAGGACAAAAAGTACTTCTGCAGAACTAGCTGTTATGTTTTCCGTGCTGGGGTCGATCCAAACTTTCATGGGGTCGACTCAAACCACTGTTCATCAGACTTGGGGTCGACTCAACTTTCACTGGGGTCGACCCAACTTTCACTGGGGTCGACTCATGCTACATTGGGGTCGGCCCTCTCAGGAAACACAAAACCTTATATTTCAGCCGTTTTTCACTGGGGTCGACTCAACTCTTTTTGGGTCGACTCAAGGTACAGTGGGGTCGACTCAAGTTCCATTGGGGTCGACCCTCTCAGGGATTCCAGAGATCCAGTTTTGAATGACACAACCTTGGGGTCGACTCATGTTCAGTTGGGGTCGACTCAAGGTGGGGTCGACTCAAGTTACATCGGGGTCGACCCTCTCAGAGATTCCAGAGACTTGTTTTCTTGAGGCTTGAAGATGGGGTCGACTCAAGCAAGCTTGGGGTCGACTCAACTACTGTTCATTCGTGCCATTTTTGCTGAAGTGTGCCTGATGGTTCCATGATGTGCCGGGGTCGACTCCATCAACCTTGGGGTCGACTCATTCCACACTTTGCTGCAACTTAAGGTTAGATTTATCCGTATAATCAATGAAATATACTTCAAGCAATTTTGAATGTATGCCATGATATTGCTACATACTCTTAACAATGAAAATTACTATTGTCCTCTTAAGAGTACGTTTCACTTGAAACTTTGCCGAATTAGAATTTAGAATTCACTATCTCTTTTTTATCGCAAATTCTATCTCATTATTAATCATTGAAATACATCTTGATCTCATTCTTTTAATGTACCGAGAGTGTCGAACTTAGTAATGATGTATCAGATTAACCTGTAGTATTTAATTAGATATTTTCTTAATAGTTGTGTTAATCATCAAAATACCACTATCATCCTCAATCTCTCCCTTTTTGATGATTACAAAATATTGAGTATGAGCAGATTGATACTTAACTTAAAATCAGTTTTAGAAGAGCTCAAGTTGCTGAATTTCAACTTTTCAAATTTGAGAGTGAAGTCTCCTCCTTTTTCATCCAAATATTGCCAATTTGAACTTTTGATTTTCTCCCCCTTTCTTTTATATTTGGTTAAAGATGAAACTTCAAAAATTTGAGATAAAGTAAGAGTTTCAGATTATGTATTGAGGTATGAGAGGTATGTGCCAAATTCTGAAATTTGATTGAGAGTTTAGACTTTAACATTTTCATTGTTACATATCGCTCCCCCTTAAGTGTATATTATCTCCTATTATAATTTTCAACCTTGTTTGTCAACTTATTGCAACTTCTTTCTTTCCTTGCTTCTCCCCCTTTTTGTTATCATCAAATAGGTGCATTGCAATAGATAAGTAGACGCAGTAAATAATAAATAGTCAAGTTTTACTGATCAAAATGGAACATTGTAGTACATTAACGCCAAAAATACAATGTTCTTCAATCAAAGTGCAAAGTACATGAACAACACAAAATACATATGAGAACTAGATAAATCATAGGCACTAATCATAATGCTAACATCAGCCTAGGGGGTATTTAATGGCTGTGATCTAGTCCTCATCCTCCTAGCATAAGTGGCGAGGGGAGGTCGAGCCTGATGGGACTGAGTCTGGCGTGGACCTCGCTGAGCTGGATGACTCTGTGCCGAAATCTCTGACTCAGCTGCTCGGGGCACAGATGGACCATGAGCCTCTCTCTTTCTCCGTAATGCTCCTACCTACTCTCTGAGATCGCTAATCTCAGCAGTCAAGATGTCCATCCTGCTCATCAACCCGTCAGAGATGGTCCTCGCCTGAGCTGACACAAGCTCAGTCATCCTACTCCAAAAATTCTCTGTGCACCCCGTGGGTACAGATGACGATGAAGGTCCAGCCTCTGAAGGTGCTGTAGGATGATCCGCAGGTACCTCAGCCTCAGGGATGGGGTCTCCAATCTCTGGCGCATCACCCTCTGGTGCATCACCCTCTGGTGCATGTATCCCTGCTCCTGCACGCACCCACTGCCCGTTCACCTTCTCATAACCCATGCGAATTAGGGACTGTGCAGTGTAAGTGTCAGTGAATAGTAGATGCCTGGAGATCTCTCCCTCTACTGATATGTCATGTTGTCAGAATATCAGGATAAGTATCATACCGTAGGGCAAAGAGACTCGATTTGCATATGGCCTCTCGCATCTGCCTGATCATCATAGCTGGAAGATTCAGGGGAATGCCCTGAATGACATGCTCCATAATGACCATGTCTCGCTCAGATATGTGATCGAATCTCCCGCTCTTCGGAAACAATATCCGACCTATGAAGTTGTGCAACAACCTCATCTCAGCTGATAGAGAGCTAGATACTAAATTTCTGAATAATCAAAATTCTCTCTCTCAAAAATCAGCTGTAGAGCTCTCAACTTACTTTCTGGTCTTTTCGATGTAGCTCCTTCGCAGGGGAGATGAAGCAACTCACTCAGACTTTTTTCTGAAACCTTAACCCTTACACCTCGGACCTCATATACAAGCCCTTCCATTCCAACTTTTAGAAAGGCATAGAACTCACGAACCAAGCCCGGGTAGGTCATCAAATCTAGGAAGCAAAGATACTCCCATCCCTGCCTTCGGATCCAATCCTCCAACCGAAACTCTTCTTGATCCAAAAATTCGGAGTGGATCCTTCTCCCTGTGGTTACCGATCTCCCCGCATATTTAACAAGTTGAACTGAAGGGGAGAGAGGTGGAGGAGGCTCTGCACGTGTTTCACCTTGTGGAGGTACTGTAGACGAGTCCCTAGCATGCCTATCAACAATGGTTGGCCGTGAGACTCTCCCGGATCGCTTAGCAACGGCTCGCTTGGGTCCCGTTCCTTCCAAGATCTTGATCTAACGGCTTGGGGAAGCAATCTAGCACTATTTGGAGATGATTGGAAGAGATTGGAAAGTGGAAAATGGGGTTTTAGGAAGAGGACAAGATGAAACAGTGCCCTAAAATAGCTCACGGTTCCCTCTTTAAAAACAGGGTCCCGCCGTTGGGTCGACCCCAGATTTTTCTTGGGTCGACTCAACGTGGGGTCGACCCCATTCTGGCTCGGGTCGGCCCCAGTTCAGAAAATTTTCTTTCTCTTCCTTTCCTTTTAAAAATTCTTCCTTGCCTCCAATCCTTACAAATTCTTCATGGGACACTGATACATGAGTAAGGAATCTATAGATGACTAGTTTGACTAATGTTTCATGGGTTTTTCGAAATGGAAGGAGAGTATCATGAGACAACTTGCTCCTTTTTATATCTCCTCAATCAAAAGGATCACATATGCCTAATTCCCTCCTAAGCATGCAAAATCTATCTTTACTTAAAGGTTTTGTGAATATGTCAGCTAATTGTTTCTCAGTACATACATGCTCAATACATATGTTCCCATTTTGCACATGATCTCTAATGAAATGATATCTTATTTCAATGTGTTTGGCTTTAGAGTGCTGAACCGGATTTTTAGTAAGGTTAATGGCACTAGTGTTATCACACTTTATAGGAATGTTGTCTAGTTTAATTCCATAGTCCTCTAGTTGTTGCTCGAGCCATAGTACTTGAGCACAACAACTTCCGGCAGCTATATATTCGGCCTCAGCCGTTGACAGTGCTACCGAATTCTGCTTTTTGCTAAACCATGATACTAAGTTATTTCCTAAAAATTGACATGTTCCACTAGTGCTCTTTTTATCTAATTTGCAACCAGCAAAATCTGCGTCAGAGTATGCAAGTAAATCTAGATAGGAGTCTCTAGAGTACCATAAACCTATGTTTGTGGTTGCTCTCAAATATCTAAGGATTCTTTTGATAGCACTTAGATGTGACTCCTTAGGATCTGATTGGTATCTGGCACATATTCCCACACTAAACACTATGTCTGGCCTACTAGCAGTAAGATAAAGCAAAGATCCAATTAAGCCTCTATAAAGCTTTATATCTATACTTTTTTCTTTTTCATCTTTGTCTAGCTTACTAGTGGGATTCATTGGGGTGCCTATTCCCTTGTGATTTTCATTCCCAAACCTCTTTAATATTTCCTTTGTGTACTCAGTTTGATGAATGAAGATACCTTCCTTAGTTTGCTTGATTTGTAATCCGAGAAAGAAATTTAGTTCTCCCATCATGCTCATCTTGAATTCTCCTTGCATTAATTTAGCAAACTCTTTGCATAGATTATCATTAGTGGCACCAAAAATTATGTCATCTACGTATATTTGAACTACTAGCAGATTTTTGTCTTTTCTTTTGAGAAAAAGTGTTTTATCTACATTTTCTCTACTGAAATCATTGTTCAGTAGAAATTTGCTTAGTCGATCATACCAAGCCCTAGGTGCTTGTTTCAATCCATATAATGCCTTATGTAATCTAAACACATGATTTGGCAATTCATGATTCTCAAAACCAGGAGGTTGCTCTACATATACTTCTTCCTCAATAGAATCGTTTAAGAAGGCGCTTTTTACATCCATTTGATACAATGTGAAATCCATGAAGCATGCAAAGGCTAGAAGTAATCTAATAGCTTCTAATCTGGCTACGGGAGCAAATGTTTTCTCAAAATCTATCCCTTCTTCTTGATTGTATCCTTTAGCTACAAGTCTAGCTTTATTTCTTATAACTACCTCATTTTCATCTAATTTATTTCTAAAGATCCATTTTGTTCCAATTACTGAGTTATGCTTTGGTCTCTCAGTTAATGTCCATACATTACTTCTTTTGAATTGATTTAATTCTTTCTGCATAGCATTTATCCAATTTGTGTCTTTTTCAGCTTCTTCATAAGTCTTAGGTTCTAATTGTGAAACAAAAGCAAGATAATCGTTTAAATTTCTAAAAGAGGATCGAGTTCTTACCTCTTGAGATGGATCACCAATGATTAAGTCTTTAGGGTGTCCATGTGCATACCTTCATTCCTTTAGCAAGTCTTGAGATTGTGGTGGCACGCGTTCATTTTTCTTTTCTTGATTTGGCACGTCATCAAGATTCAATTTTTCAAAGTCAATAATTCCTGCATCATCATCAATAATATTTTCTCTCCTAGGAGGCTCACTATCAGACTCATCAAATATGATATTAACTGACTCTTCAACTACAAGAGTTCTTTTGTTGAATACTCTGTATGCCCTGCTAGATGTAGAGTATCCTAAGAAGATACCTTCATCTGACTTGGCATCAAATTTACTTAGATCCTCCTTGCCATTATTTAAAATGAAACATCTACATTCAAATACTTTAAGATATTTAGCAGTTGGTTTCTTATTCTTCCAAAGTTCATAAGGAGTTTTCTTGGTTATAGGTCGTATTAAAATCCGATTTAGAATATGGCAAGCAGTACTTATAGCTTCAGCCCAAAAGTACTTTGGAAGATTTGACTCGCACAACATTGTGCGTGCCATTTCTGCCGAGGTCCTATTTTTTCTTTCAACAACCCCATTTTGTTGAGGCGTTTTAGATGCTGAAAATTGATGTGAGATACCATTTTCATTACAAAATTCTTCAAAGTGTTGATTTTCGAATTCAGTTCCATAATCACTTCGAATTGCTATTAAGGTGAGCTACTTTTCAGTTATGATGTTTTTATAGTATTTCAAGAATGCTGAAAATGCTTCATTCTTATGTGCAAGAAATGAAACCCATGTATATCTTAAAAAATCATCTACTATAACCAGTCCATACTTCTTCCCTCCTAGACTTGCGGTTCTAGTGGATCCAAATAGATCCAGGTGTATGAGTTCAAAAGGCCTAGTGGTTGATACTATATTCTTTGATTTGAAGGATGTTTTTGTTTGCTTTCCTAATGAGCATGGTCCACAGATTTTGTCATTTTCAAAGATCAATTTTGGCACATCCTTTATCAAATCCTTCTTGACTAGTTTTGATATTAAGTCCATACTAGCATGTCCTAGTCTACGATGCCAAAGCCAACTTGTTTCATTTTTTCTTTCTTCATTAGTAATTAAACATAATCCATTTTTCTTGCCTAACTCATGAAGATCTACTATGTAAATATTTCTCAGCCTTTGTCCTATAAGTACAATGCTATTATCTTTAGGATTTGTGATTATGCATACTGAAGCTTCAAATGTGACTTTAAGACCTTTATCACAAAATTGACTTATGCTAAGTAGGTTATGTTTCAGACCATTAACTAATAAAACATTTTCTATAAAGGTGGATGGAGTAATGTAAATTTTACCCTTTCCAATGATAAGTCCTTTTCCATTGTCTCCATAGGTTACCACTCCACCCTTCTTAGATTCCAAGGTGACAAATTGTTCTATGTCACCTGTCATGTGTCTTGAACAGTCGCTATCTAGATACCATCATTTATCCACCTTATTTGCTGCAAGACACTCCTGCAATCAAGATCAAGAATATACTTTAGGTACCCAAACTATGTTGGGTCCTTTAAGGGTTAGTACTTGATGTTCCTTTTGAAACCCAAATTTTCTTAGATTTTAGCTTATAATTATTACTCAATTTGTTGTAGCTAGACTTTATATAGTTATACTTATATGCTTTATATCCTAATTTATTGCAGCAATGATAAGTTATATTTTCATTTTTGGCTTTCACAAATATGTTCTTTAAATATTTTTGTTTTCTATTTGTTTTATATCCCAATCCAGCTTTATCGTATACAGCTTTTTGACTATCAAGAATCATATTTAATTTGGTTGAGCTAAGTGTAAACTTGTCCACTAAGGATTTGTATTTTTCAGCATCTTCTTTTAACTTGACATTTTCAGCAATTTGACTTTTGGTTTCATTTGTAAATCTCCTACTTAATGTTTAATAGTCATTAGATAGTTTTTGCTTTTCTTGGATAAGAGATTGATTTTAATTTTGTAAAACTTTATTTTTATTGATTAATTTCTTGTGTTTTTCTATGAGTTCTAAAAATGCATCATGTAATTCTTCAACAGTAAAATCACATTCAAGTTCAGAATCTACCTCATCGTCATTGGCCATATGACAGATTTGGGCCGTCTCTTGTTGATCTTCCTCTTCCGAACTTGACTCCTCACTTTCACTCCATTCAGCCATGAAGTTCTTCTTCTTAAGTTTTCTTGCCATCCACTTCAATTCCGGACAATCTATCTTGGAATGCCCGGGCTTGTTACACTCATAGCAAATTGGTGTTTCCTTTTTCTTTTCTTTGTCCTTACCCTTTTCTTTGCTTGAGCTACCTTTGAGGAAGGGCTTCCTTTTATAAAATTTCTTCTTTCCTCTCATGAACTTTCTGAATTTTCTTTCAAGCATAGCCATTCCTTCTTCATCATATTCCTCCTCATCATCAGATTCTTCTGATTCAGTTTTCTGTTTTGGAGTAGTAGACTTCAAAGCAATGGTCTTTCTTTTCTTGACCTCATCTTCTGAATTTTGCCTCATGGTCAACTCATAGGTCATGAGTGATCCTAGAAGTTCTTCCAATTGCAGTGTATTGAGGTCCTTTGCTTCTTGAATTGCTGTTACTTTGGCCTCCCAAACTCTTGGTAGAGATCTGAGAATTTTTCGCACTAAATCAGAGTTAGTATAAGACTTTCCTAAACTCTTTAGCCCATTTATGATTTCCGTGAATCGAGTAAACATTTCAGTTATAGACTCAGTGGACTCCATTTAAACAACTCATACTTATGAACTAATATATTTATTTTTGACTCCTTGACTTGATTAGTTCCTTCATGTGTGACCTCCAGTTTATCCCAAATTTCTTTCGCGGAGATGCATGTCGATATTCTATTGAATTCACTTACATCTAATGAACAGTAAGTACATTAATTGCTTTTGCATTTAGTTGTGTTAGTCTTCTATCACTCTCATTCCAATCCATTTCTGATTTTGGAATGATAGTGCTCTCTATACTAATTGTGGGTGTGTGTGATCCTCTAATTATAATATACCACAATTCATAGCCTAGAGTTTGAATGAATATCCTCATCCTAGCTTTCCAGTATGTGTAATTAGTGCCATTAAACAGAGGAGGTCTATTTGTGGATTGCCCCTCGCTCATAGAACATCCTACTTGGGTTGTCATGATCTTTGTCTCTTGATTGTGAGATCAACAAATACTATGTGAGCACCTTGCTTTGATACTACTTGTTGTCCAAGGTGACAAGCCAAGAGGAGGGGTGAATTGGTTTCTCTAAATTTTTACTATCTTAATTGAGTCAATTGATGAGTAGTGAAGTTAAGACAATATACAATGCAAACACACAAGAAGTATAGTGGTTCGGTGCTCTCTTAAGCACCTACGTCCACTCTCCAAGCGACCCGTTGGGAATTCACTATAATCTCGTGGATTACAGTTGGATTGTTTTCCGGGCTCACAATCCAAAAACCTTTACACTTTGGTTTTCCGGGATCACCAAAAACCTACGTTGGTTTTACGGGCTCACCAACGAACCTTCACAATTGGTTTTACGGGTTCATCAATAAACCTACACCGTTGGTTTTACGGGCTCACCAACAAACCTTTACAAGGTGATTAAAAAGAAGAAAAAAGTTGAAACTCTTAGATGAGCAAATATAACAATTATAAGCTACAAAGAAGAGTTTAGAATATAGTTATCGCTTGATGAGACTTCTCTCTTCTTTATCAAGATTGCTTCACTCTTCAAGGGTTGATGGATCTCTTAATGTTGCTTAGAATCTGCTTTTTCATTTCCTTTTGACTCTTGAGTGAAGCACTTGGATGAAGAAGATTAGGGCACTTGTCTTTCTTGTGTAAGCTCTGATATTTTGCAAAAGGATACATTCTCTGATGAATAGTGTCACTTTAAATAGTTTCCCTCATCCATTGGACACCCCCCATTGGTTAGATTTCAAAAACTAGCCGTTACTTACTGTTGGAAGGACAAAAAGTACTTCTGCAGAACTAGCCGTTATAGTTCTGCCCGTGCTGGGGTCGATCCAAACTTTCCTGGGGTCGACTCAAACCACTGTTCATCAGACTTAGGGTCGATCCAACTTTCACTGGGGTCGACCCAACTTTCACTGGGGTCGACTCATGCTACATTAGGGTCGGCCCTCTCAGGAAACACAGAACCTTATATTTCAGCCGTTTTTCACTGGGGTCGACTCAACTCTTTTTGGGTCGACTCAAGGTACAGTGGGGTCGACTCAAGTTCCATTGGGGTCGACCCTCTCAGGGATTTCAGAGACCCAGTTTTGAATGACACAACCTTGGGGTCGACTCATGTTCAGTTGGGGTCGACTCAAGGTGGGGTCGACTCAAGTTACATTGGGGTCGACCCTCTCAGAGATTACAGAGACTTATTTTCTTGAGGCTTGAAGATGGGGTCGACTCAAGCAAGCTTGGGGTCGACTCAACTACTGTTCATTCGTGCCATTTTTGCAGAAGTGTGCCTGATGGTTCCATGATGTGCCGGGGTCGACTCCATCAACCTTGGGGTCGACTCATTCCACACTTTGTTGCAACTTAAGGTTAGATTTATCCGTATAATCAATGAAATATACTTCAAGCAATTTTGAATGTATGCCATGATATTGCTACATACTCTTAACCAGGAAAATTACTATTGTCCTCTTAAGAGTACGTTTCACTTGAAACTTTGCCGAATTAGAATTTAGAATTCACTATCTCTTTTTTATCACAAATTCTATCTCATTATTAATCATTGAAATACATCTTGATCTCATTCTTTTAATGTATCGAGAGTGTCGAACTCAGTAATGATGTATCAAATTAACCTGTAGTATTTAATTAGATATTCCCTTAATGGTTGTGTTAATCATCAAAATACCACTATCATCCTCAAAGCTGTTCTGATTGGCAGTTTTGTGAAAGATTTTTCTTAACATCTGAATTTTATGAAAAAGGTAAGGTTCAGGAAGTGATGTGTGGGAAAAGAAGTGTAGTTGTTTGTTGTTTGGCATGACATAATGAAAACAAGCTTTATAGAACAGGTCACTGTAAGCAGATTCTATTGATCTGCTTCTGATTCGGAACCAGCCTAAAATTAATACTATCCAATCCAAACCTATGTATTTGAAGTAAGCTTGGATTATGGCTTGTTTGATATATGGGTAGCATACAGATCATTAAGTACGTCGATCTGGATCTGAGCTAACCCAAGCTGACCCCAGACCAATTTCACAATCCTCCTTGAATTTAAGAAATTAATTTGATTTTAGAATTAACTTTGATGTAGTTAATCATCAATTTGTGTTCATGATGATAATTTATATGTCAAATTTCATTTAGCACAGTTGTTGACAATGTCTTCATATTGTTAAATTGTATTTCTTGCATTGTCCAATTTGTGCATGTTTTTTGTGGTTTAGCTTGGATTATTCTTGATCTGTTTGGAGTTGAAAATCCTGATGGATCAATAAATAAATCTCAAATCCAACCCAATCTGACCTGAATGGACATGGATTAGGCTTACGTTCAAGTTCTTGAGCCAATTCAAATATGGATTGGATTTTGGGGGTGCCAGGCCCTGACACGTTTACCTGCTTGCAGCCTACTTGGGAGTAGACTTTCTGATATTGGACATAGCCCATCAGAATGAGCTTTCTTCGAATTTATATGGCAATCTGGGTCAAACAATTTGCTTAATCTTGTGAAATCAGTTGGCTAACTCAATAGTTCAAGTTCATCAACCTAGTTAACCATCTTAGAGTGGTAAACATTGTAATGTATTGAAACAGATCATCATTTTTGGAAACCTTTTCAATTTCAGAAGCAATTTTGGGGACATGTCAATAGAAACACTTTTGAATATTCAATTATCATTTCTTAAAGTCATAACTAAAAATCCTGTTGAAATATGTTGCTTGATAATATAATTGAATATCTTGCGTGAGAGTAACTGACCTATTGCAAAGATCACCATTTTTCTTGGAAAAAGATATTGATTGGTTGTTAGACAGGTGCATTTGGTGTTCTGGGTTGTGAGATATGTTGTGCATAAATGGATCATACTTTTGTAATCAAAAGCTGGCTATGGCATTCCTATGGCAATTTAGTGGGATAAGTTCTTGACTACATCTATACGTCTAAGCAGTTTCTGCGATCGTCCATTATATTGAGGTAATAAATTTTGTAAGTAGTGCAGGAAGGACTCATAGTCAGGCTGCTGATGCCAATTCCTAGTGACTTCATCAACTGGTCCAGTTGGCACCTACAATATTCTTTGATTGTTTAGCCTGTGAACTACACCTGGTATATAAACAGATGATATACTTGAAATTATATGTTGGCCAGGTTACATCAGATCCCTTTACTTCTTCCTTCCTCATTTCTCTCTTTAGATGAATAGAACATTGAAGGTAATTCTAGTAATATATCCTCTAATGCACTAGATATTGTAAGCAGGGATCAACAGTGGCCATAACTCAATAATTTGATCCAAGCTGACCTCAAAACCTAAGTTCGGGACCTGGCAATTGTTGGGTTGTGTTTGGGCTCTAAATTTAAACATAAAACATTTGTTGGGTCAGGATTGGATTTTAAGCTGATCCATACCTGAATCTTTACAACTCAACCAGATTTCGTACATTTATGCATGTATGCTTACATATGTAAGCAAGGAGCAGGGACATATATGCATACATGCATATATACATACATTGAGTGCATGTGTATGTATGTATATACATGTACATTATATATATACACATATATTTACATATACATATATGCTTATACATATACATACATACATACACATATATATACATATACATGTACATATATCTATACACATATGCATGTATATACATGCATATATATATATATGTGTGTATATGTATATGTATATGTATATGTATATGTATATGTATATATGTGTGTACACACACACACACACACATATACTGAGAAGGGAATCTGTTAAAACCAATAATATTCTGGGTGCATTAATTTGAAAAAAATAGTTTAAATTTATGTTGAAGTAGATAACAAATATCCAACTATGACCTGGTTGTTGATTAATTTTGGGTCCATTATTAGGTATCAGTATAGGACTTAAACTAGGTCTAGGCTAGGTAATGTATGTTATCCATGTGTGTGTGTATGTATTAAACCAGGTCATTAAACCAGCAATATCCTGGTTGCATTAATTTGTAAAAAAAAGATAGGTTAAATATATGTCAAAATAAATAACATATATCCAACTATGACCTGGTTGTTGATTAATTTGGGTCCATTATTAGGTATCAGTATAGGACATAAACTAGGTCTAGATTAAGTATCGGGTGATCAGGTCTAACAAATATATCGAGTTTGGGCATGGATATATCTACATCTGACCCAAACCTGACCCAGTGATGCACTAATTGTGAATGATTGGATAGCAGCCAAACTGCTTTTATATTTTCCATCTATACATGTGATGTCATAGAAATAAAATTCAGGAATCAGTCTCCCTTTACATGGCTAAGCCTTCCCAACACTGTCGTTGCCTTATTTGGGTTGATCCATATGGATGGGCTGGATCATTGGTTGAAGCTTTGTCTGGTGTAGACCAATCAAGAAATGCACGTTCTTATTCACGTCATTTCTTTGGTCTAAGCTCAGAACCGGTAAGCAGCTTAACCATGCAAACTGTGTCCACTAGAATGCAGGCTACATTGCATCTTGTTGGCTGTGGGATCTCTTAAGCCCACCACCTACTAGTTTCATGTGACCACAGCATATGCCTATGTGATGTTAGATGCAGTTTTCCTTGTGGCATCAGCTTCAACTATGCTGCCAGTTTAGTGCAAAAATTATTGCCACTGCAAATTCAACTGTCCCTATTTTACCTTTGTCTTGTGATCAAGAATGTCTTTTTATGGAATATTTTTTTATCTTTGGAGGTTATGTTAGAAGTAGTATTGTCAAAGGTGCGACTAGGTGCAAGGTGCAAGCAAAGCCCAACTGCAATGCCTCGCATACCTCAAGACGATGCCCCTTTGGCGCCAAAAAGGTGCACCCTTTTAGCACTTTGAAAAAGCCTAGGTGCGAAACAAGCATGTTTCGATACTTCTGAATCTCAACCATTGATCGCGGTCAAGATTTGGGGTTGCAGCCAAAAGGGAGAAAGATTTGAAGGGGAAGATAGGTGGACATCAAGAGGAAAGAGGTAGATTAGGGTTCTGATTGCCTGATTGAGAGAAAGTGTGTATCCAGGGCTCCGACCAGCTGACCAGAACTTATACACATTCGGATCTTCCATTTGGTAAATTCTCATCCTTCTTGTGGAGAGAAGGTGCCATAGATCATGGACTAGTGGTTAGGATTGCTTTTCAAGGAACACAAATAGATCCTTTGGCTCAATTTGAATTTAGGCACATGTCTTTTTTAGATAAGTTGGTAACTTTCGTGGTCCTAAAGCGGGTAAAAATAAGTTTAAGTGGTGCAAGATGGGAAGCCCATGTATGAGAGCATGGTGTAGCAACTAGTTAACTGGCTTTCTAATATAATGGGTAATTGGGGGGTGTATAGAGCTGGCTTCGAGCTGAAAATTTAGGGTTGGTTCCTAGTATAGAGAGAGATATTTGATACAAATTTTTGGGTATTTTAACCATGGTCAAACAAAAGTCAAATCATGTCACATGGTCAACATGAAGGGAATTTCAGTTAACTTCCTGACACCAAAATAATGATGAAATTAGATAATTAATGTGCAATTGAGTTTTAGATAGTTGATTGGGACTAGGGAAAGAATTTGGATAGGATTTATAGGCTTGGGCAAGGGTTTGACCTATGGTTCACTCTGGACTTTTGGATTCCATATAGGTCATCTTGGGGTTCTGGCTGATCCTATAGGTTGGCTTGAAGCCTTTGAGAACACATTTATTACAGAGACCAGGAGGGGTGCTAGTACCAGATCTTAAATCCTTGCGTCATTCATTTATATGTCATATAACTTATATATGCAAGTATATGCACAATATACATATACATACATACATATATACATTCATACGCGCACAAAAACGCAAGCATGTGCACGTATGACGCACTTGGACTTTGCTATGATGAACAAGAAGCATCACACCTGTCTGTGTGCATGTATATGTGTGTTAGACTTTGCTCTGATGAACGAGAAGCCACTCTATCGAGATTATCTTGACATGTGATAAAGAGTGGGAGATTCAAACCTTGAACTTGAGCATGTGTCATGTCTATAGACTTAATGAATATTTATATATATGCATAACGATGAATAGATTTTTGGTTTATTTTTTTGATGATATTAGAAAATTGATAAAACCTTTTCTAAATTTTAAGTTATATTGGAAAACTTCTTTGTAGAAGTGCCAGAGTTTGATCTGTAAATATGAAGATATCATGTTTTGTTCAGTAAAAGTGTCGAATTGTGTTATGAAGTGTCCAGTGTCCAGCATGAAAAAAACCCACAACTTGAAGTGTCTAGGTAATCTTGCTCTCCATTCAAATCATAAGACATCATCATAAATCTTTGGATACTGCATATGATAATTTATAAATATTGTTTAGTTACTAACAAAATCATCTTCTCTAGAAAGTAATTGGCTGAGATAAACTAGCATTGAATTTAAATTGAAGAAAGCTCATGATATATATGAAAGCTTGTTAAAATTTTAGTTTATGTTGTTAATTGTCTGAACTATCATTTCTTCTTTTGTAAGTGCCGTGGATCTAAAATATAAAACAAATGATTCATAATTACAAAAATGTTTCACTCTCCATGTTAAGTGTGCCGATTAGTAAAAACACAATGAGTTGGAATTGAATATTACCAAACTCAAATAAAAGTTAATAAAATAATAAAAACAAATGTGATTTTATAAAAGAAGGAAAAATGATAATAGAATGGATCGTTGCTCATTTGGCCTTTTAATTGTTGAATGAAGAGGATGTCACCCATCTTGCATTAAGATGTGCTGAATGGCAAAGTAACCATTGCCCGTTTCAGACATTTAGGAAGCAACATAGAAGGCTAAAGCTACAAAAAACCAAATAAATTAATATCATATCAAACATGCTTTTAAGGCTAGAAATGGGTAGCCGGTAGATTGGGCAACCACCTACCCGAGCTTGGCCTAAATGCTATTAATTAGGGTGTGGGTTGGGCCTAAGCTTGAAGGTTCTTATGTATGCTAGGCTCAAGCCCAACCTTCAATTTTGACGTGAAGTGCAAATGAGCCTAGATGCTTCCTCTTCTGCTCCTTTCCCTTCTCTTTTCTTCTTTTCACACCAGTCCTTGTCCTTCCTCCTCTCTTTTACTTTGATCTTTCTTGGCTTGCTGAGATCCAAGTATAGAAGCCGGCCCAAGCACCCAACAAGCCTCAACAACAATGGGGAAAGCAAAGAGGATGCTTGGTCTAGATAAGAAAATTACAAGGTGGAGGATCGCTAATGTGGTGGTCAGATCATCTTCATGAGGAAAAGAGGGAAGTAGATGCGGATTAACAAGGTCCTGAAGGGTGTAGGTGTAATACAAGCATATGTTCGTAATACCTCAATCTTGCAACATCTTAGCTATGACTATTGATGTAACTGAGTTAGATAAATGATAACTTTTGGCAATGCATGTGCATATGACCTATTTGGAGATAACTGATTGATGCGATTTATCTTAGAGATAAGTGCAAGGACTAGGCTATATTTATCTAAAAACTGCCATCTCACGCATTTTGGTGAGTTGCCACATTGTGCTTTCTTTAATGAGCTGTCATCTCATGTTTACCTTAGACTACCACCTTCTGCTTGTATTACCTCATGCTTGAACTTCCACCTCATCTTTTTTAGGAATGGCCACCTTGTATTAATTTGCTTTAAATTATCATCTCATGTTTGTTATACCTCTTGGTAAAGCAGCCACCTCATGCTCGAAATTCAACCATGTATTTGAACCTGAACTTGGCACCAAGCTGCTAAATTGGGATGGCTAGATACCTCATACTTAGAAGTTATCTATAAATAGGAGGGTTCTGTCCTCGTTCTGTCGTTTTGCAACTCTAGAAATCCCAGCCACCTATAAAAAGTAGCTAGCGAAGAAAAGAAATAGAAAATAACAGTAAAGAGGAAGTATAGTGTGAAGCTTCGGAATTCTTCTAAGTGTAAATGTCCTTACATAGTAGATTTTTCTACTTTACAAAAGGATTTCTAAGCCATTGATTCATGATTTCTGTTTCTTCCTTTTCATGTTCAACATCAGTTTGATATCCTTATATATGGATGTTCGAATCATCTTAAATACATTGAATTTCAGAAATTTTTTGTTGTGGGAAGAACTCAAAAATCTAATTTTATTATAAATGATTATAACTTGTATGATCTTCTGAAGTCACTTCTAGACATATTTGTATGAACATACTGCGAAAACTTGGTCCCTTTGAATTATTAGTAACATTTGCATTTATTAAACTCCAGCTATATTGCCTTAGTAAGATCTTACACGGTATCAATAAAGTATGCTATGGAGCATTTAGATCTTACTTGGTATCAGCAAAGTATGTTATGGAATAACTACATCTTACATGGTATTAGTAAAGTATGTTATGGAATTATATGTTATAATCAGAAATGTTTTTAGCAATGATGTTTCGTAATATTGAAAATATCGTATTCTATGAATTGATATAAACTTCTGATGAGCCAGTGAACCCTAATCAATAGGTATAATGGTTGGTTCCTGTGAACCCCTAATCAGCAATTGTAAAAGTTATTAGTAAATCCTAGCTTGCGGGTATTGTTAAGTTGGCATTAACGAATCCTTGACCAAGGGGCATAAAAGTTAGTCTTAGTGAACCTTTAGCTAATGTGCCTATTTGATCGGTGAACCAATGACCAATAGGTATAATAGTTGGTTACTGACAAGTTAGTATTGAAATGATTGTAATCAGTTTTTTAAAATTTTCGGTGTGTTCAAGTGTTTCAAGTGTCCTAATGCCATAAAATGTTTCTATTGTATCTTAATGTTCTGCAAATTTTTGTTTTCAATATTTTTGGATGAAAAGTTATGTACTTTAATGATACTAATTGTTCAAAAGCATTCAAGTGTACTAAGAACAAAATTATATTAGTAAATGCATTTATTCTTATAAGATATTTTCTATGAGTTTTACTAGTATGGATCCTTATTGCTTTCATCATTCCTTTTTTTTCCTTTCTTTTTGATGTTATATCATTCGCTATATTTTGTCACTTACTGAGTTGTAGCTCATCCACTCACCATATTTTAGAGTGAAGGACTCGTTAGCTTCTTACTAGAAGCTGGAAAGTGTTTTGGGTATGCATATCAAAGCCTACTTCAGAAAGAGCCTTAATGTCATATTGGAGGTTGTATTACAAGGTAAGATATGTTATAGATTGTTGTTGTATTGGGAGTAAAGAGAGAATTTGTAATGTATCTATAATAAAGGATGTAAAGTGTGTGTATAATGAACTAGTTTGGGCATTACGTGGAATGAAGTAGATCTTGGTTTGGCTTCATGGTTATACATTGTAAAAAAAATTAAATTTTGAATGAGATTTAGCTTTTTTCTGTTTCAGCAAATGGCCATCTGTTGTATAATTTCTCCCAAGGTTTGCAATATTAAATCAAATTGAATTTCAATTATTAATTCATCGAAAATGTTATCGGACTTGGATTGGCAAAGCTGGGTTCCTCCCACAATGGGATGAAGTAGGTGGTGGGGAACAACCTGCATGAGGCCTGTCATGGGGCTCCAAAATCGGATGGAGGTAGAACTGGGGATAAGGGAGTTAAAGTTCAGTACTAAAATATATTTGATCTTAACCTGCCATTTGGATGGATAGTTAAAATTTGCTATAAAATATGTAACTAATGCATGTATGATATATAGAACATATATTAATATGTATTATTATCATTTCAGCTTTGGGCAAAGGCTGCCAAACTTGTCCCTGATTCATTTTGGGTTGTAGCCTTTAAGCCAGACTGAAGCTTCAAAAGCATACTTCTAAATCCAAAGCCCAAGCCGGTTCATTCCAACAAGCCTCAAGGGAGCCCAAACGTGGTATATCTAGGAACCTCAATGGGAGAACTTTAGAACAACAGAAGTAGGCTTATGGATATTGTTCTCCTGCACCTTATTGGTTCCTTTTTGAGCTAGTAGCAATTGAAGACTAAATCACTCATAAATTGAGTAGCTATCTATTTAACCTACAATGTAAAATATAAAGTACTAGTTTCCTTGGTCATTATTAGAATTTGGTTCAAATTGATCTAAAATGATGGGGCCAATTTGAGCAAGAAAAATGAATGATCTTGTTTGATCAAGTCAATCCTTCACATTTGTAGGGTTCAAATTATTCATAAATCCCCCAATGTTGATAAATTTCAAAATTTACGATGAAGCGTGGATTTAGGCCGGCTCACCAATTCAATAGGGTGATTGTGACTTTCAACTTGATGTCTTAGTTTTAACCTATCGCACTTGGTTGTTTTCTCTTGTAACTCCTGCAAATGTTGTAACACTAATTATTATTCTTCATTGGATCAAATATCTATTTTCCATCTATTTCTCCATCTTAAATCAGGAGATCACTGTATCTATGACAATTGCCAAAGCTTTGCTGCTGTATTGGTTATCGAAAATAGTGTTATTTGACTTGATCTGGATTTTTTTTGGTAAAATGGCTTTATCTGGATTGACTGGTTACATGGTAAATTATTGACTTGGCACAAAGGCAGTCTAGTTTGTGATCAAACTAGGAACATGAAATACTTGCCTCTTATTGTTCAACCTAGTGGAACTTCATTGAATCAAATAGACAATGTGCTAATTTTTCAAGACGGATTCATACAGGCTTTTACAATTTATTTAAAGTATTTGTGCCTCTTTCCATTCTCTGGTTTTAGGAAAAATGATAACACTCAACTTAACTCAACTAAGCCTTAATCTAGAATTAGTTGTGATCCACTGCATAAGGGCCACATTTTTTCCTCCATTCCATCCTACTAAGGGCCATATTTTTTTAAAGATGTAGTGATATCAAGTCCTTTCTTGGTATTTTATTCTATGTGATTTCTGGTCTACCTCTATTCTCCTTTCTTAGGTAAGGTTGAGTATTACTTAATTTGCACGGATAATGAGCAGACAAATTCAGCTAATTCTAAGATTCTCCTTTAGAACCTAATATCCAAAATTATATTTTTATTAAAATTTAATTTTGATTAATTAAAAAATAAAAATTTTAAATCCCGATATTCTCGTAGAGCTGGTCAAGTGGGAGTGCTCAATGCTCGGGTCGGTTTGACCCAAATAAATCTATATGATCAAAGTCAGTCTAGGCTCCATAGAGTCGAGGTTGACTAAATAAAGGCCAAGATGGCGGTTGATACGTCGTTCGACGTTTAGCGGCCTGTTCGATCAAATAACACTATCTAATTAGAGTCTCGTAAGATACAATGACTCTATAAAGACCGTTGCGGTTGAAATCTGGCCTAAGAGTGACCACACTAGATGAAGGCGAGGAGACGCCAGCCGGGACGGAGAAAAGGGCCGCCTCCGGTGCTTCGGGGTACCTTCGAGAAGATACCGGCCGGGACGAAGAAGAAGGGCCGCCTCTTGCACTCCGGGGTACCTGCACAAGGCCTTGGCCAGAGATTCCGGCGAAGGCCCTCCGATGGCTAAGTTAGCCGAGCCTTTTTTTTTTGAGAGAGGAGAGTTTTCTGAGTGTCTTTAATGGCCTCTTGTAGCCCAAAATAGCTTGTAATGGCTTATCAAAGCTTATAATAGCTTGTAACCGTTTACCAAGGGCCTTTTCCTATCCCTTTTTTAGGGTGAGGGTGACAACCGTTACCTGAAATTTCGAATTGAGATGTGATCAGCTGGTCAATAGCTAGAGATGGCATGTGTTGGCAGGTGCGGCGGGGCATGGCCTTTGGCAGGTGTGGCCGGGTACGACCCTTGATTGGCGCTCCATAGCATGGCTAGCAAGCAATGGTTCGTAGAAGGGGGCTGGTTAGGCTGAGATGTTCGGCCACATGTGCGGGCGTGGGCATGCGCGCAGGTTTGGCTGTGGGCAAGGTCGGGCAGGCTTTTAGGCTGCAACATGTGCTGGGCGAGGTCGGCTCGGCCTTCGGCGGACCGAGGTCGGTCTGGCCTCTGGGCGAGGTCGGCTTGCCTTCGGTGGACTGAGGTCGGCCTGGCCTCTGGTCGAGGTCGGCTTGGCTTCTGGTCGAGATCGGCTTAGCCTTTAGCAGACTGAGGTCGGCTCGGCCTTTGGCGGGACCGAGGTCTGCCTAGATCTTGACAGGGCCAAGGTCTGCCTGGCCTTTGGCGGGCCGAGGTCGGCCTAGTTCTTGGTGGGGCCGAGGTCCGCCTGGCTCTTGGCGGGCCCGAAGTCCGCCTGGATCTTGGCGGGGCGTTGTTGCATGCAGTCGAGGGAGCCTCTTTGGCTCGCGGTCGACATTGCAGGGTGCCCCGGAGCTCGGATCGAGACGTTATTGTACCTGCCGTCAAGGAAGCCTCTTCGATGGATTTAGGTGACTCCATGCCAGAGTAGGACGATCCATTTTGCCTTCCATCATTTGCCCCCCGACTTCTGAGTTCGAGTCGTTCTTTGGCTCGAGCGAAGGAAGTAGTCGAGCTGTGGATCGTCCTGTGCCACACCCACATATTCGTGAAGATATGTATGCTGAGTAGGGTACTCCTCTCTGATCTTGGGGTTAATGGCCTCAGGCTGAGCTTAGGTGGTCTACGCTGCACGTCATTCCAAGCGGCAATGGTTGAGGGGGCTCTTTAATGCATTGCGTGCGCGCTCCATTTCGAGGCGTTACCTGGTGGAACGCGAGGGGCCAATCATCAATGCCCCATCTTCCAAGGCGGCCACCATGATGACCTTTGCCTTTAATGCCGCGATCCAGGAAGATTTGCTGAGGAATTTGCCTCTATTGTCGAATCTCGCTTCTAGTCTCACTCCCATAGTAGGACCATGTCCGAAACTAAGCATCTGAATTTGTAAAGAAAGGAAAGAATAATGCGCTCGACAGCCGAGTAATAAATATTTTAACTAGATAATTTATGTAATTGTGGAGTGATTGATTAAAACCCCATTTGATTTTGATGAGCTCAAAGCATTGGAGTATATCTTTTGATTACTAATGAATTCAATTGAGTGTTTCAGTGAAAATCCTGTCTAAGTGTCCCAAGACTTGGTTCATAATTTTTGGATAAGTTAAGGAGTCTGTTTGAACCAATGTCTGAGACTCGAGTCGACTCCCGAGTATCACGAGTCGACTCCAAGCGTATCAAGTTCACTGGCACGAGCTCGAGTCGACTCCAGATAAGTACGAGTCGACTCCGACTGAGAACAGACAGAAGGACAGAAAGCTTCAACTCAGAACCTGTCAGCGAGTCGACTCCTGAAGTGCGCGAGTCGACTCCGATGTTCACCGAGTCGACTCCAAGGAAGTAAGAGTCGACTCCAAGCAGTCACAGGCAGAAAAGTCAGAGAACAGTTTTCGGGTCTGAGATTCGAGTCGACTCCAGTGGAACGCGAGTCGACTCCGATAGGTGGCAAGTCGACTCCAGAGAAAGCAAGAGTCGACTCTCAGCGGTACACAAAGAAAAAGTCAGAGAGCATTTTATGGACTCTGAGATTCGAGTCGACTCCCGCAATACGCGAGTCGACTCCAAGACACCGCGACCCCAAGACAGACAGAAAACCAAGTTACTGCCTCTGAGATTCGAGTCGACTCCCAGACAGCTCGAGTCGACTCCAAGACAGTTTCACGTCAAAAGGCAGAAGACCATCTTTCGGAAACTGAGAGCCGAGTCGACTCCAAGGAAGTTCGAGTCGACTCCAAGACTGGACGAGCCAAAAGACAGAGGATCGGAAGTTCGGGCTCTGAGATTCGAGTCGACTCCCAGGACAGTCGAGTCGACTCGAGTGGACAAAATTCAAAATTGGATCCACGGACTTCAGTGGATGAGCCGACTCCAAAATTGCCAAGTCAGCTCCAGAAGTTGACGAGTCGACTCCAGGTCAAGACGAGTCGACTCCCAGTCGTGAAGACAACTTTAATTCAAATTTGGAACAGTTGCCGAGTCGACTCCGGAAAAGCTTGAGTCGACTCCCGCTACAGCCGAGTCGACTCCTGATCGCGCGAGTTGACTCCAACCCACCAACGGTCATATTGTCAGGCTGCGCAGAGTGTTCAGAACGGGCAGAAAAAGCACTCTAACGGCTAGTTTCCGTGGGGGTTGGCTTAAATAGCCACAGAGGACTGTAGCAAGGCAGAGAACAACCATTCCACTCCAACTAATCAAGCATTCAAGCTCTGCAACGTGCTCTTCAACGAAAAAGAGGAAGATCTGCATTTACTGCTTCCAACTATATCTTCCCAGCAATTAAAGCCTCCTTCTCCTGCATTCAAGTCGACTACTCTTTCAAGAGGAGACCAGAAGTTTAAGAAGCCATTCCTCATCTCCAATCTAAAAGCGTTTG
The DNA here is from genome assembly GCF_051530095.1 of Phoenix dactylifera. Classification (NCBI taxonomy): domain Eukaryota; kingdom Viridiplantae; phylum Streptophyta; class Magnoliopsida; order Arecales; family Arecaceae; genus Phoenix; species Phoenix dactylifera. The sequence goes on along the minus strand of NC_143207.1, from coordinate 7,542,405 downwards.
AGGCTTCTTAACTTCATTTATTGTTCATATTGTTTTCATCTGCTTTTTGAGAAGCTCATTTTCTGTTTTCTTTCTACAACTTGTATTTACTTAGTTCAATCGGGGATTGAATCAAGGGGATTGAGGTTGGTTGGTGAGCCGAGTTAAAACCAACGTGTGTAAGGATTTGATTGTGATCCCAGGAAAACAATCGGGGCGGTTCTAGTCGGTGAGCCTGGGAAAACCGACCGAGTTCGTTGTGAGCTCGTAAAACAACAAGTTTGGTTGTGAGCTTGGAAAACAACCGGCTGTAATCCAAGGGGGTTATAGTGAATTCCCAAGTGAGACTTGGGGAGTGGACGTAGGAGCAAGGGTTAGCTCCGAACCACTATAAAACCTTGTGTTTGTGTTGGATTGTCTCTCTTCTTCTTCCCCTCACATCACTCACAGCACTTAGCATTAATTAAATAACTTGCAATAGTTTTTAATTAGTCAATCACATCGTTTTAATTATTCAAATTATTTTAAAACCCAATTCACCCCCCCCTCTTGGGTTGTCTATCTGGGCAACAAGTGGTATCAGAGCCTAAACTCTTCCACCCAAGAGTTAAAAGATCAAAATGATAACCCCATTTGGATCTTCCCACATTGAGGGTCAGTTCTCCCAAAGACCCCCTTTCTTTAATGGATCCGACTACTCATACTGGAAGGCTAGGATGAGAATATTCATCCAAGCCCAAGACTATGAGATGTGGACCATTGTAGTAAATGGCCCATACATCCCATCCATATATGTAGAGGGTATCAAGGTATCCAAACTAGAAAAGGATTGGGATGAACATGACATGAGGAAGGCACAACTAAACTCTAAAGCTATGAATGTATTTTATTGTGCCTTGGATAGAAATGAATTCAATAGGGTCTCTACTTGCAACTCTGCAAAAGAGATTTGGGATAGACTTGAAGTGACCCATGAGGGCACGAATCAAGTTAAAGAATCCAAAATTAATATATTGGTTCATAAGTATGAACTATTTAAAATGGATTCTAATGAGACAATCACTAGCATGTTCACTAGGTTTACTGACATTGTCAATGGCCTAAAAAGCCTTGGCAAGAGCTATACTAACAGTGATCTTGTCAGGAAAATACTTCGCTGCCTACCAAGGTCATGGGAAGCCAAGGTGACGGCAATCCAAGAAGCTAAAGACTTGAACAAGCTTCCACTTGAAGAGCTCCTTGGATCCCTAATGACTCACGAGCTAACCATGAAGCAACACAGCGAAGAGAAGTCCTCCCACAAGAAAAAGGTAATAGCTCTTAAGTCTACTTCATCTAACAAGGACTTGTCTTGCAGTAGCAGCAGTGACGAAGAAGAGAATGAGGAAGATGATGGTGAGGCTCTTCTTGTGCGCAAGTTCAAGAAATTCATCAACCACAAGAAGTCCTATCATCAAAGGAGAGGCCCCTCAAATTCCTACCGCAAGGACAAAGGTAAGGAAAGAAAAAATGAGGGGATTGGGTGTTACGAGTGCAAGAAGCCGGGTCACATAAGAGCTGAGTGCCCCTTACTGAAGAAGGGGAGTAAGTACTATTGGGAAAAATTTAAATGCGCACGCGGCCCGAAATTTGGCCGCGTGCGCGTTTGAGAGGAAAAAAAAAAAGGTAACGCCCAGCGGGCGTTACGCATTTCATTCTAGAAACGGCCGCGGCCGCGGCCGCGTGCTCGTTTGAAAACGAAAACGCTCGTTGGCGTTTTCGTTTGCATTAAATGGAACGCGTGCGCCCGTTGGCGCACGTTTGCGAGAAGAGCGCGGACGCGTCCGCGGAAGGCGCGGACGCGTCCGCCGAAAAGACCAAATAGCCCCTGTAAAAACCTCTATTTAAACCCCTTGATTTCATCTCTTTGTGAGTACGAAAAAAATATAGAAAAATAGTGAAAAAACTCTGGAAAAATTCTTCTTCTCCTTAGCCACTTCCGATTTTCATTTTTACATTTTTATTCAGTTTTATTTTATTCTTTTCATACTGCTCTTTGCTGGATCTGCAAGTCCGATCGGGTTCGTTTTGACTTCTTCCGAGACGTGCCGAAGAAGAGGTTGTAGGGTCGTCGTATCTCCGAGAAGGATTGCCGGGTGACCCGTACGTGGGGGCAAATACTTTTTTGGGACAGCGTCTACACGCTTCGACCTGCTTTCAATCAGGCTACTTTCTTCTACCTTTATTTTTAATTTAATATTAGTAGATTGGTAGGATTTGAAATTCTATGATATAAACTTATTAAATGCATAGATTTATTTTGTGCTAGAATAGATTTATTTTATATTAAAATAGAATTATTTGGATGCCGAATGATATGCATGTATATTATTTCCTTTAAGATTTTTATTAATTGAATTTATAGATTTATTTATTTAGTTAGGAGATATATTGCTAACAATCCAAAGAAGTATTTGTTTTTTGTTAGTAATATATAATTAATTAAATTCTTTATTACAATTGTGGCATATTAGATTTTAATTGCAATAATTGTTTTTGCTAGCACATCATTAATAATAAATTATTCTAAAGAGTTAATAATTTGGTTAACCTCCAAGAGGTTTATTATACCTCCATTTGGACTCCTCAAGGAGTAATTTCCAGATCCCATTCAAACGGAAAATTCGGAAATTGGTTGATATATAATAATTAATCTATTGAATTGACTTATTAGATCTTAATCAATTATTCTAATAAAGAAATAAATCTTCTAATTCATCGAATTGACATCTTAATTACAATAATTGATTTGCTACAAAATTAGTAATTAATTATTCTAATAAGAAAATAAATCAATTCTACTATATATAATTTATTGAATTGATAAATTAGATTTCAATTACAATAATTGTTTTGCTAGAATTAAATTTAGTAATCAATTGTTACTAATTCGGAAAGGTCAAACAAAAAAAAAAATTCAAAAATTAGTTAATTCGTTTAAATTTGCATTTAGGTTATTTTAAATATTGAATTTGTGTGATTTCTAGTGATTATATCCACTAACTAATAGTGTCTAAGAAAAGCTTGTCAAAAAGGCATACGTGCCTAAGAAAGGCTGGTACTTAAGTGAGCCTAGTGCTCCACCACCGATCTGGAGCTGATCTGGCTATTAGTTTTTAGATATATCAATTAGACATCCAAAGTTCAATATAAATATTAGTGCAATCTTTTGACATAGATTTTTTGCCTTCAATCAGGTTTCTGTCACTATTCTGTAACCCTGATCCTATGGCCTCAAACACTAGTGACCATCTTAGTGCCAAACCTGAAAAATTTGATGGCCATAACTTTAGGAGGTGGCAGAACCAAATGCGGTTCTGGCTCACCACATTAGGGTTAATCTCAGCCATAGGTGAAAGTACGACCGAAGTTGATAACGGATCCAACCCAACTACCTCTTCCAACACTGAACATTCTGCCTCCACTAGCACACCCTCTAGGACACCTGATGAGATAGATTATCATTGTATCCATAGAATCCTAGGTGCTCTTTCTGAGAGGCTGTATGATATCTATTACACAGCCAAGAGTGCCAAAGAACTCTGGGACACCCTAGATAGCAAATATGGTCTTGATGATGCTGGGGTAAAGAGGTTCAAGGCCTCCGATTTCAATAAGTTTAGGATGGTGGACTCAAAGCCTATGAATGACCAAATTCATGAATTTGAAACCCTGATCCACCAGCTTAGGGCTAATGGAACCAATTTGGATGAATCATTCCAGGTAGCCTGTTTGATAGATAAACTACCTACTTCCTGGTCTGATTTTGCTAAGACCCTGAGCCATACCCAAGGAATTCTCACCCTAACCCAAGTCTTAAACTCCATTAGGATTGAAGAGCAGCATAGGCTTAGAAATAATACCTCTACTGGACCTAAAAATAATGCATATAATGTAGAAGCTCCTCCTAAGAAAAATCAGAACCGACCCTTCCGTAAGAATTTCAAGAAGAAACCCTACAACCCTAGAAACCCTAACCACCACTACAATGGGAAGCCTATTCAATCCCAGGAGCAGAAGAAGAAGAAAGAGGAAGGTGGTGCTCGTTTCTGTTATGTGTGTGGTCGGACCAACCATTTGTCTCCACAGTGCTTCTATAAGAAGACTGCACCTCTTCAATCTAAGAAGAAGGGTCCACACACATCCAGTGCTCAAGTCAACATGGTGACTTCCGGCGCTGGCTCCTCTGAGACAGCTTTCAGGTCTGTTTCCTTCACTCCTGAAGTTAACATGACTTTACAATCACTAGATTGGTGGATTGATACCGGAGCTGGTATTCATATTTGTTCGGATCGTTCCTGATTTTCTTCTTACCAGATCTCAAGTGGAGGAGCTGTGATCATGGCAAACAGCTCGGAGGCACGTGTGTTAGGAGTAGGACGTGTGGACTTAAAGCTTACCTCTGGAAAAGTCCTGTCACTGCACGGCGTCCAACATGTTCCAGTTGTTAGGAGAAACCTCATTAGTGGTTCTTTGCTTGTCCAGCAAGACTTTCGTCTTGTTTTTGAGTCCAATAAGGTTGTAATTTCTCATGGTGTTATGTTTATTGGAAAAGGATTCCTTAGTGAAGGATTGTTCAAATTGAATGTAATAGCTCCTTCAATAAATGAAAATCCTTTGATTATGAATATAGAGCCTCCTTCTATTTGGCATGGTAGATTAGGTCATATAAATTATAATTCAATTAAGCAACTTATGAACCTAAATCTAATACCAAAAAGTGATCTCAAGAACCATGAGAAATGTCAAACTTGTGTAGAAGCCAAACTCCCTAGGAAGCCTTTTAAATCTGTTAATAGGGATTCTGATCTATTAGAGTTGATTCATAGTGATGTTTGTGACTCTGGTAGAACTTCTAGGGGAGGTAACAGATACTTTGTAACATTTATAGATGATCTATCGAAGTTCTGTTACATCTACCTAATTAAAACCAAGGATGAGGTGCTCAGCAAATTTAAAATTTTTAAGATTGAAGCTGAGAACCAACAGGAAAAGAAAATTAAAATTCTTAGATCAGATCGGGGAGGTGAATATACATCAAATGACATAACTCAATTCTGTGAAGATCATGGAATCATTCATGAAGTGACTGCACCCTATTCTCCCCAATCAAATGGAGTAGCAGAAAGGAAGAATAGGACTTTAATGGATATGGTGAACTCCATGCTTATAAGCTCAGGAGTGCCAGAAAATTTGTGGGGGGAAGCTCTTGTTTCAGCCTGTTATATCCTTAATAGGATTCCCTCTAAAAATAATGATCTAACCCCATATGAAGTTTGGAAACATAGAAAACCTAATCTTAGCTATTTAAAAGTGTGGGGGTGCTTGGCAAAAGTAAAAATACATGATTTTAAGAGAAAGAAAATAGGCCCTAAAACAGTGGATGCCATATTTATAGGTTATGCAGCCAATAGTAATGCCAATAGATTTCTGGTGATAAGTTCAGAAGTAAATGATATTAGTAACAACACTATCATAGAAGCTAGAGATGCAACATATTTTGAAGACACCTTTCCACTTAAGACTAGAGTAGATAGCGGTATAGCTAGTAGCTCTAGTAGAATAAGGACAAGAGAAATAGAAGTAGAAGCAGAACCTAGGAGGAGTAAAAGATCCAGGGTAGAGAAAACATTTGGAGATGATTTTTATACCTTCCTAATAGAAGACTCTCCAACTACCTTTGAGGACGCAATGAAATCTTTGGATTCACCTTTTTGGAGAGAAGCTGTGGACAATGAGATGCAATCAATTATCCAAAACCATACTTGGGAATTGACTGATCTTCCTCCTGGTTGTAAAACAATAGGATGCAAATGGATCTTTAAGAAAAAACTTAGGCCTGATGGCTCTGTAGATAAATTTAAGGCTAGATTAGTTGCCAAGGGTTTTACTCAGAGACCTGGTGTAGATTTCTTTGATGTTTATGCACCTGTAGCTAGGATTACTACTATTAGGGTCCTTATAGCATTAGCCTCCATTCATAAATTAGTGATTCATCAGATGGATGTTAAGATAGCTTTTCTAAATGGAGACTTAAATGAAGAAATTTATATGGACCAGCCAGAGGGATTTAAAATCTCAGGCCAAGAAAATAAAGTTTGCAGACTAGTCAGATCTCTTTATGGTCTTAAACAAGCACCCAAGCAATGGCACTTGAAATTTGATGAAACCATAATGACATTTGGATTTGAAATCAATAGCACAGACGAATGTGTATATCATAAGAGAGTTGGACACAAATTTGTGATCTTGTGCCTTTATGTAGATGATATACTGATCTTTGGGACAGATCTTCAGATAATTGATGAAGTAAAACAATTTTTAAGTAATAAGTTTGATATGAAAGACTTGGGACAAGCTGACTTAATTTTAAATACCAAAATAATTAGAAGTGCAAAAAGTATTGAGTTATCCCAAAGTCATTATGTTGACAAGATACTTAATAAATTTAATTATTCCGATTGTCAGCCTGTCTCTACTCCATTTGATCCCTCTACACATCTTAAGAAGAACTTAGGAACTCCTATCCTTCAAAGCCTATATGCTCAAATCATAGGCTCACTAGGATTCCTAACAAACTACACCAGGCCAGACATAGCATATGCTGTAAATAGACTTAGTAGATATACTATTAATCCAAATAGAGATCACTGGACAGCATTAGAGAGAATTCTTAGGTATCTTAAGGGTACCAAGTCCTATAGTTTGCACTTTAGTGGGTTTCCTGCTGTTCTAGAAGGCTATAGTGATGCCAACTGGATCAGCGATACCTTAGATGTTAAATCCACCACAGGATACGTCTTTCTCCTAGGAGGTGCTGCTGTGTCTTGGAAATCCACCAAACAAACCTTAATATCTAGGAGTACCATGGAATCTGAACTGATAGCTTTAGACACTACTAGCACTGAGGCTGAGTGGCTCAGAGATCTACTTATAGACCTTCCTGTAGATGAGTCACCTTTACCACCTGTCTCCTTACATTGTGACTGTAAATCTGCAATAGATAAGTGCAACCAAGAAAATGCCAATGTAAAAATGAACAGGCACCTAAAAGTATGTCATAAATCATTGAGATATAAATTGAAAAATAATGTTATTGCCTTGAATTTTGTAAAATCAGAAAATAATTTGGCTGATCAGCTTACAAAAGGTTTATCTAGAATAGTGGTTCTAGAGTCGTCGAGGGGGATGGGGCTTAGCCCATAAAGATAGATCACCACGGTGGGAACCCAACCTTAAAAGGTTCAATGGGTAGAAACAAACCGAAGTGTGACTAAGAGGAGCACTATTTTATGTTGTCCTCATCCCTATGGCGCTAGTGCTCATAAAAGCAAGCGGTAGGATGAGTTCGTTTGTATAACTCTTAATGAGTCCGAGACCCAAGAGGCAGGAGCTTCCTTGCTAGCATCCTTATTAGGACTCACCTATATGTGCAGTCGTGAGGCCGCGATTATGGAAAATGGGCGATTCCCTAAAAAGCACATGAAAGATACCTGCGCATGGCCATAATAGCGCAACCCGCTTAGAACCCAGATCGGGCTATATTATGTGTGCTGTTGATTTAATCTGAGCCATGGACCGAGGTTCAAGGTTAAGACCACCTTGGCTCCACAGATGTAATCAATTGTCACTAAGTGAAGGTTCAAACCGAAAGGTACCTACACCTATTACATAATATAAGATATCCAGCATTTTATTTTGATTTTAAAATTATTTAAATTTTTGTGGGGGATTGTTGGGAAAAATTTAAATGCGCACGCGGCCCGAAATTTGGCCGCGTGCGCGTTTGAGAGGAAAAAAAAAAAAAGGTAACGCCCAGCGGGCGTTACGCATTTCATTCTGGAAACGGCCGCGGCCGCGGCCGCGTGCTCGTTTGAAAACGAAAACGCTCGTTGGCGTTTTCGTTTGCATTAAATGGAACGCGTGCGCCCGTTGGCGCACGTTTGCGAGAAGAGCGCGGACGCGTCCGCGGAAGGCGCGGACGCGTCCGCCGAAAAGACCAAATAGCCCCTGTAAAAACCTCTATTTAAACCCCTTGATTTCATCTCTTTGTGAGTACGAAAAAAATATAGAAAAATAGTGAAAAAACTCTGGAAAAATTCTTCTTCTCCTTAGCCACTTCCGATTTTCATTTTTACATTTTTATTCAGTTTTATTTTATTCTTTTCATACTGCTCTTTGCTGGATCTGCAAGTCCGATCGGGTTCGTTTTGACTTCTTCCGAGACGTGCCGAAGAAGAGGTTGTAGGGTCGTCGTATCTCCGAGAAGGATTGCCGGGTGACCCGTACGTGGGGGCAAATACTTTTTTGGGACAGCGTCTACGCGCTTCGACCTGCTTTCAATCAAGCTACTTTCTTCTACCTTTATTTTTAATTTAATATTAGTAGATTGGTAGGATTTGAAATTCTATGATATAAACTTATTAAATGCATAGATTTATTTTGTGCTAGAATAGATTTATTTTGTATTAAAATAGAATTATTTGGATGCCGAATGATATGCATGTATATTATTTCCTTTAAGATTTTTATTAATTGAATTTATAGATTTATTTATTTAGTTAGGAGATATATTGCTAACAAGTACAAGAAGAAGAAGGCTCTTGTCACAACACTATCCGACTCCGACTCATCATCCTCCTCATCAGATGATGAACAAGAAGAGAAGGCCAATTTCTGCTTCATGGCCAATGAAAACGAGGTAACTTCCGATACGCATCCTGATTTTTCTTTTGATGAACTTTATGATGCATTTAATGAATTAATGGTAGAATATAAGGCCATAAATCTTAAGAATAAAGAACTAAAAATAGCTAATCAATCATACCTACATAAATACGATAAATTAGTTAAGGATAAGGATTTAATCATCAAAAAAAATATAGAACTTAAGACAAGCAACCAACTTTTAACTCAAAAGACTACTACCTTAACTAAAGATAATGAAAAATTAACTAAGGAACTTTCAGAACTTAAAAATCATAAACAAATCTTAAATAAGGATCTCACAAAAGAACTTAATGACCTAAAAGCAGAAAATCAAACTCTAACTAAAGAACTTAACAAATACAAACCCTTAGTTGAAAAATTTACATATAGTTCTGAAAAATTAAACATGATACTTAATAGTCAACGAGCCGTATTTAATAAAGCGGGTTTAGGGTATAAACCAAGAAATAAACAAAAACTTCTTAGTAACTTCTTTGTTAAAGCTGGGAAAACTAAAACTAAGAAAATAACTTGCTTTTGCTGTGGTACTATAGGTCATAAAGCGAATGTGTGTAATTTTAGGAAAAATAAAACAAAAAGAAAAATTAAAAGGGTATGGGTTCCAAAAGGAACCAACTTGACTAACCATGAAGGACCCAAGAAAACTTGGGTACCTAAGATGACATGATTTGCTTGTGTAGGAGTGTCTTGCAGCCAAGGTCAACAAAAACTGCTGGTACTTGGATAGTGGCTGCTCAAGGCACATGACGGATGACAAAGATCAATTTTTCACCCTTGAAGCTAAGAAGGGAGGTGCTGTGACTTTTGGAGACAACAACCAAGGTCACATCATTGGTATTGGTAAAGTTCAAATCACCCCTTCTACTTTTATTGATAATATTAGATATGTTGATGGTCTTAAGCATAACTTATTAAGCATTAGTCAATTATGTGATAAAGGGTATGATGTTATGTTTAAGCCATCACTATGCATTATAACAAACCCTAATGATAATAGTTTAGTTTTTAAAGGGATTAGACGTGGAAATGTATATGTTGTAGACCTAGAAGATCTTGCAAAACATAACCAATGTTTAGTTGTAAATGAAACTAAAGATAATGATGCTAGTTGGTTATGGCACCGTAAGTTAGGTCATGCAAGCATGGACACAATAACTAAACTAGTTAAAAGAGACTCCGTGATAGGTTTGCCAAAATTAAAATTTGAAAAGAACAAAATATGTGAAGCATGTCAATTTGGCAAACAATCTAGGAACTCTTTTAAATCCATAAAATGTGTCTCTACCTCTAGGCCTCTAGAATTATTACACATGGACCTATTTGGTCCAACTAGAACAACAAGCCTAGGTGGAAATAAATATGGTCTAGTTATAGTAGATGATTACTCTAGGTACACATGGGTCATGTTCCTAGTGCATAAGGATCAAGCATTTTCTATGTTTAAGAAGTTCCATAAGGAAGTAATAAATGCTAGAGAGTCTTCAGTCATAGCCATTAGAAGTGACCATGGTACCGAATTCGAAAATCAGTCATTTAATGAATTTTGTAGTAAGAAGGGGATAACCCATAATTTCTCAGCACCTAGGACACCACAACAAAATGGAGTGGTGGAAAGGAAGAATAGAACACTAGAGGAAATGGCTAGAACTATGTTATGTGAAAGTAACCTCCCTAAGTACTTTTGGGGAGAAGCCATTAATACCTCTTGTCACATACTAAATAGAGTTCTATTGAGACCCATTATAAAGAAAACACCTTATGAATTGTGGAAAAACAGAAAACCAAAGGTTAATTATTTTCATGTGTTTGGATGTAGGTGTTTTGTGCATAATAATGGGAAAGATAATCTAGGAAAATTTGACCCTAAATCTGATGAAGAATATTCTTAGGTTATTCTACAACTAGTAAAGCCTATAGAGTCTTTAATAAAAGAACCTTAGTTATAGAAGAATCTATACATGTTGTTTTTGATGACTCTAGTGACATCTCGTCTAGTAAGAAGGTTAATTTTGATGATGATATGGAAATACTTGAAGAAAAGATAGATGAGATGGGATTACAAGATGATAATCAAAAGTTGATTGAAGGAGAATCATCAAGCCAAGAGGTTATTATGGATCATGGGCTAACTAAAGCTTGGAGGTATGCTCATGGGCATCCTAAGGAACTAATTCTAGATGATCCATCTCAACCCGTTAGGACTAGAGCATCCCTTAGGAATTTGAATAACCATCTAGCTTTTGTTTCACACTTTGAGCCCAAACATATAGAAGAAGCCGAAAATGATGTAAATTGGATAAATGCAATGCAAGAAGAACTAAACCAATTTACTAGAAACAAAGTGTGGAATCTAGTAGAGAGACCTTATGAATATCCAATTATTGGTACTAAATGGATTTATAAAAATAAACTTGATGAAAATGGAATTGTTATAAGGAATAAGGCTAGACTAGTAGCAAAGGGGTATAATCAAGAAGAAGGTATAGATTTTGATGAAACCTTTGCTCCCGTAGCTAGACTTGAGGCGATTAGACTACTATTAGCATATGCATGCTCTAAGGACTTTAAACTATTTCAAATGGATGTAAAAAGTGCATTTTTAAATGGGTATATTAATGAGGAGGTATATGTAGAACAACCTCCTGGTTTTGAAAATCATCAATACCCCAATCATGTATATAAGCTAAATAAAGCACTTTATGGTTTAAAACAAGTACCTAGAGCATGGTATGAGTGGCTTAGCAAATTCCTATTAGAACATGAATTCTCTAGGGGAAATGTAGATACAACACTATTTCTGAAAAAGCAAAATAAGGATATGTTATTAGTACAGATTTATGTTGATGATATCATTTTCGGTGCTACTAACAATCGCCTCTGCGAGGAATTTGCTGATTTGATGCAGAGTGAGTTTGAGATGAGCATGATGGGAGAGCTGAACTACTTTCTCGGGCTTCAAATCAAACAGTTTGAAGGAGGCATCTTCATCAATCAAGCCAAATATATCAAGGAGATGCTCAAGAAGTTTGACATGGAGGAAAACAAGTCAATCAGCACCCCCATGAGCTCATCATGCAAGTTAGACCAAGATGAATCAGGTAAATCTATAGATCAAAAACTTTATAGAGGTATGATAGGATCTTTACTGTATCTTACTGCAAGTAGACCTGATATTATGTTTAGTGTGTGCATGTGTGCTAGATATCAGGCTAATCCTAAAGAATCACATCTAGTTGCAGTTAAGAGAATTTTTAAATACTTAATAGGAACTAAGAACATAGGGCTATAGTACTCTAAAGAATCTAGCCTAAACTTAATAGGGTACACAGATTCAGACTTCGCTGGATGTAAGCTTGATAGAAAAAGTACCAGCAGGTCTTGTCAATTTCTAGGAGAAAACCTTATCTCATGGTTTAGCAAGAAACAAAACTCGGTTGCATTATCCACTGCAGAAGCTGAATATGTTGCAGCCGGGAGTTGTTGTGCTCAAATCTTATGGATTAAACAACAATTAGAAGATTATGGCATTAAACAAGATAAAATTCCCATTAATTGTGATAATACAAGTGCCATAAACCTAACTAAAAATCCAATTCAACGTTCAAGAACTAAACACATTGAGATAAGACATCAATTCATAAGAGATCATGTATTGAATGGTGATGTGACACTCCAATTTGTTTGTACTGATAATCAATTAGCAGATATTTTTACAAAATCCCTAAGTGAAGAGAGGTTTAGTGTGCTTAGGAGGGGATTAGGAGTGATTGATCCATCCTAGTGGTTCCACTAGATACATTGATTTTGATGATTACAATGTGGTTAAAAATAGAGTTTCTTTCCAATGATCATCAAATCAGATCTTAATTAAGTGATTTTCCGTCATTCGGCACGATTATAGCATGAGTTTTAGGTGCGTGCCAAAGTTAGAGACGACTCGAGTAAGTTTCAGAGCCGGCTCCTAAGGGGGAGTCGACTCGCGCATTGGCGGGAGTCGACTCGCAAAGATGGCAGCAGAGGGGGAGTCGACTCGCATACTGTCGGGAGTCGACTCGAGGTCGAGTCGACTCGCGACTCAGTGGAGTCGACTCGCAGTCGGGATCCGACTTTTTAACCCTAGATTTGTCGTTTCGAAAACACTTTTCTTTCAAGCCGCCACTGTTCAAAAAGCCCTAGAGCCGACTCCTAGGTCGTCACCGATCGTCTCCAAGCCATTTTCCCGTCGATTCTTCGCCGGACATTGAGTTCTCCTCCCTTCCTAGGTCATTCCCGGTCGGTTCCGAGTCTTTTCCGTCGGTCCTTCACCGTCCTCTAGGTTTTTCCTCTCAGTTTAGGTCAAAATGCCGCGTAAGACCGTAGTTAGGAAGAGGTCCCGACCCGAGGCCGGTCCCGAGCGGCGCTCCAAGGCGCGGCACGATCCCGCGAGGCAACCACCTCCGGCTCGTTCCCCGCCTAGGGCGGTTCCCGCGAGGCCATTGGCCGGGAAGGTCGTCTCCACCGGGAGGTATGTCGATTTCGACTTCCTCTCCCGGGAAGGGTTCACCATAGGTGATAGACTTAGGGCCCAGGGCCTAGAGTACTTCCTTACACTGGACCTCCCCACATACCCGGGCCTTATTAGAGAGTTCTATGGTACCGTCCATCGGAGAGATGGAGGTATCGAGGGCACAGTAGCCGGTGTCCCTTTGCGTGTCACGGAGGATCTTATTGCCCACATCCTCCACCTTCCATTAGCAGGGGTGGCTCCCGCACACCCTGAGGATAGGGTTGAGGCCCTTACGGCCGTTCTAGGACATCCACCCCAGTCACCTCTAGACGAGGTATCCGCGAGCTCACTACCGATTGAGGTGCGGATCCTCTTGAGTATTTTGTCTAGATCCATCTTCCCTAAGACAGGGAGATTTGATTTTGTAAATGAGAGAGACCTAGCTCTTATGTTCTATATCCTTCAGGACACCCCAATCAACTTCCCTAAGCTCATCTATAGGTATATGTGTGAGCCCCTAGATAGACCTAGGCTCACCCTCCCATACGGCATGATTTTCACCCTTCTTTTTAGGGAGTACGAGGTTCCCATTCCTGAGGGGGAGCCCTTTCGCGCTTTGCGATGGACTGATCGCACGCGTGCGGAGACCCTACACAGGATGGGGTTTCGGAAGAGAGAGGGGGTATGGGTTAGGAAGTCTACCCTCACCGCTCAGACCACCAGACCTTCACCCAGTCCTGAGCCCGATTCAGACTACCCAGACCTTCCAGACCATCCAGACCTTCCATCCACTCCTCCTGCTCCTACCACCTCCGCCGGACCTTCCTCCTCGGCTCCACCATCCATGGAGGTCCGGATTGATCCTGAGCAGCTCCAGGAGCTGCGACAGGAGATAGTCAGAGATGTGAGGGATGAGCTGCTTCGGGAGCTCCGAGGTGCAGTGCCTGCTCCCACTCCTGCACCCGTATCTTCTCAGTTGGTCCCTTCCTTGACAGCCGTGACTGACATGACGGCTCATGTACGGGAAGAGATCTACAATGTCCGGAGTTTGGTCCAGGCCCAGTTCCACAGCATGAGTGAGGTCACGAGCACCACTCGACAGATGCGAGAGGACATAGGTCGTGACATGCACACCACCACCGAGGGGGCCGAGCGCTTGTCGAATGTACTCATCGACAAGCTGGACGCACTTCAGACGTCGGTGACTGGGCTTCAGACGTCGGTGACTGAGCTCTCCACTACACATAGCAGAGCCACTACGTCTATTATCACGCAGCTTGGCCATGTTACAGATGCAGTCACCCTCCTCATGGAGCAGAGCCGATTGAGAGGAGGAGCCACATCCACGAGAGGAGGACCCACATCCTCGAGAGGAGGTGCCTCATCCTCGAGGAGGCCATAGATGTTTTTGTGTTTTGTCTTGTTTTACTTTACTTATTGTATTCTCACATGTATTCACATTCATATCAATACAATGAGTAGACATTTTATCTTCAATTATGTGCCATTTGATGATTGGTTGTGCCATTGATTGTGTGTGATTGCCTCCTTTTTGATATGATGACAAAAAGGGGGAGAAATAAAATATGTAAAAAAAAAGGGGAGAAATATGTATAAAGTATGTAAAAGGGGCGAAATATGTAAAAGAAATCAATGGAAATCAATAAAAACATAAAACTCTTAAAAACACACAAATTTGTTCTAAGTGGATTCGGTACCTCGAGGCTCATTATCTCTCTTTTGGGGCTCCTAATGGAGTAATCTCCAGAATCTATTCAAGGGATATTCGGAGATTAGCTGAATCCTACACAAGAACAAATTGATAGATTTTCCCTCTAAATACAAAAAATTCAGTTCAAAAACTTCAAAGCATTAAAAGGAAATTCAGAGAATCAAAACATAGTTGAATGCATATGTTGAGGGGGAAAATCTGAATTTTAATCAAACTAAATCATTAATGACATATAAGCCAAACAATTGATTGCATAATATGAAGGCTTATATAATTCCAAATGAAAGGGGGAGCTTTAACTCCGAAATTTATTGTTTCACTCCTTTCAAGCTTGGATAAATTGAATTACCAGACATTTGAATTCATTTATGGATTTTATTTCATTATTTATTGAGCAATTCATTTTACATATACTCAAAGTTTTGTCATCATCAAAAAGGGGGAGATTGTGGAGTGATTGATTAAAACCCTATTTGATTTTGATGAGCTCAAAGCATTTGAGTATATCTTTTGATTACTAATGAATTCAATTGAGTGTTTCAGTGAAAATCCTGTCTAAGTGTCCCAAGACTTGGTTCATAATTTTTGGATAAGTTAAGGAGTCTGTTTGAACCAATGTCTGAGACTCGAGTCGACTCCCGAGTATCACGAGTCGACTCCAAGTGTATCAAGTTCACTGGCACGAGCTCGAGTCGACTCCAGATAAGTACGAGTCGACTCCGACTGAGAACAGACAGAAGGACAGAAAGCTTCAACTCAGAACCTGTCAGCGAGTCGACTCCCGAAGTGCGCGAGTCGACTCCGATGTTCACCGAGTCGACTCCAAGGAAGTAAGAGTCGACTCCAAGCAGTCACAGGCAGAAAAGTCAGAGAACAGTTTTCGGTCTGAGATTCGAGTCGACTCCAGTGGAACGCGAGTCGACTCCGATAGGTGGCAAGTCGACTCCAGAGAAAGCAAGAGTCGACTCTCAGCGGTACACAAAGAAAAAGTCAGAGAGCATTTTATGGACTCTGAGATTCGAGTCGACTCCCGCAATACGCGAGTCGACTCCAAGACACCGCGACCCCAAGACAGACAGAAAACCAAGTTACTGCCTCTGAGATTCGAGTCGACTCCCAGACAGCTCGAGTCGACTCCAAGACACCGCGACCCCAAGACAGACAGAAAACCAAGTTACTGCCTCTGAGATTCGAGTCGACTCCCAGACAGCTCGAGTCGACTCCAAGACAGCTTCACATCAAAAGGCAGAAGACCATCTTTTGGAAACTGAGAGCCGAGTCGACTCCAAGGAAGTTCGAGTCGACTCCAAGACTGGACGAGCCAAAAGACAGAGGATCGGGAGTTCGGGCTCTGAGATTCGAGTCGACTCCTAAGACAGTCGAGTCGACTCGAGTGGACAAAATTCAAAATTGGATCCACGGACTTCAGTGGATGAGCCGACTCCAAAATTGCCAAGTCAGCTCCAGAAGTTGACGAGTCGACTCCAGGTCAAGACGAGTCGACTCCCAGTCGTGAAGGCAACTTTAATTCAAATTTGGAACAGTTGCCGAGTCGACTCCGGAAAAGCTTGAGTCGACTCCCGCTACAGCCGAGTCGACTCCTGATCGCGCGAGTCGACTCCAACCCACCAACGGTCATATTGTCAGGCTGCGCAGAGTGTTCAGAACGGGCAGAAAAAGCACTCTAACGGCTAGTTTCCGTGGGGGTTGGCTTAAATAGCCACAGAGGACTGTAGCAAGGCAGAGAACAACCATTCCATTCCAACTAATCAAGCATTCAAGCTCTGCAACGTGCTCTTCAACGAAAAAGAGGAAGATCTGCATTTACTGCTTCCAACTACATCTTTCCAGCAATTAAAGCCTCCTTCTCCTGCATTCAAGTCGACTACTCTTTCAAGAGGAGACCAGAAGTTTAAGAAGTCATTCCTCATCTCCAATCTAAAAGCGTTTGAGGCTTCTTAACTTCATTTATTGTTCATATTGTTTTCATCTGCTTTTTGAGAAGCTCATTTTCTGTTTTCTTTCTACAACTTGTATTTACTTAGTTCAATCGGGGATTGAATCAAGGGGATTGAGGTTGGTTGGTGAGCCGAGTTAAAACCAACGTGTGTAAGGGTTTGATTGTGATCCCGGGAAAACAATCGGGGCGGTTCTAGTCGGTGAGCCTGGGAAAACCGACCGAGTTCGTTGTGAGCTCGTAAAACAACAAGTTTGGTTGTGAGCTTGGAAAACAACCGGCTGTAATCCAAGGGGGTTATAGTGAATTCCCAAGTGAGACTTGGGGAGTGGACGTAGGAGCAAGGGTTAGCTCCGAACCACTATAAAACCTTGTGTTTGTGTTGGATTGTCTCTCTTCTTCTTCCCCTCACATCACTCACAGCACTTAGCATTAATTAAATAACTTGCAATAGTTTTTAATTAGTCAACCACATCGTTCTAATTATTCAAATTATTTTAAAACCCAATTCACCCCCCCCTCTTGGGTTGTCTATCTGGGCAACAGTAATAACATAAAATATAATGATCAAAGATAAATTACAACAAATTGATATAAAGACAATAAATTCGTTTCAAGCACAAATCCATTTAAACCAATATCTTTCAAATATTTATATACATAATTATAATTTCGATTTGAAACAAATCATATTCAACTTCACAACCTTTAACTATGACCACACTTGTATCATATAGCTAGGCTAAAAAATAGGAATAGAACCACACTTATACATTGCGAAGTGGGCCATAATATCGCATTTATACTCTGCGGAGTGGGTCAGAATACTATATTTATACCTTATGGTAGAGCTAGAAACAGAAACAAAAAGCTCAATAATTGTTAGATTCCAAGAGATACTTTTAGCCGGATCTTGTTTCGCCGGCCCCATTTCACAGTGGAGTCCAGTTTTGCTAGACACACCTAAATCAATTGGACAACCTAATCTAGACTCAGAATCCTAGTTCCAAATACTAGACATAGTTTAGCTCCAAATCAGATATATGTTCAGATGCAGATCTACTCAATTCATTTTCACTCCTAAATCTGTAGCATCAGGGTGAATGAGGTCAAAGGCTTATGAAGTTTTAAGAGGTCAAGAGCTAGGATTTGAAAAGATATTATTGGGATTCTTCATAAATACTTGCTGCTTGACCTTTAGTGTAAGGCAAAAGATCCTTCATGCGACCAGTAGCGATAGCAATTTCAATGATGCTAGAGACCAACGCTGCAATAGATCATGTCATGAGATTATGTCTCGAACTCCTAGCTTAGTATGATAGGAAGTCTTCCTATCTGATCATCATAACATCTTCTACTTTTTTAGAAGGCTTTTGCATCATATGCCTTGTCCTTTGTAGCAAGAAATTTTCGCACAAGGTGCCGCAACCCAGTTCAGACTCTCACACCTGCTTCCTTGGAACTTCATGCTCTTTTTTTATTCTTCTTCTTCTTTTTTTTTTTTCTGAAAAGTTTGTTTCCTGTACTCTTAACCTAATCTTATTGTGCACCCGCTCCCGCTCCAACTAAGGTTTTGTCTGTCACTAATAAAAGCACAAACGAATACTAATGTTGTTTCTGTTTGTGTATAAACGAAAATACATGTGGGAATCCAAATGTTTAGGCAAAGTAAAATATTTTTTGACCTATTAACTATTAACTACAGTTCTGCTACTTCCAAGAAAAGTCCAGACTTCAAAATTTGTGTTACTTTTGAGCCTCACCATACGTTTTTCATGTTTGGTCGTGTACTGCAGAATCTGTGTCAAGTGAACTGAAAGCTAGGATTAACATAAAGTGCTCGAATGCCCGTTAAGGTCCGGAAAAATTGAAAAATCTATATGGATGCCTCCTTAAGCATTGCATACAGAATTTTAAAGATCAAGTGAGGATATAATTATGGTGGAAAATTTCACAGTTATTTTCTACATAGCTGAGAGACCAGAAGTTCGAAATTCTAAATCTTTTCATCCACAAAACATTCTCTCATCTATTTTCCGTCTTTTCCTTGCATTGTCTATGTTTCATAATGTACCAGATGCAACCCATTCAGCCAAGTATGATTTGATGAATTGTTTTAACATATTTTTTATGCAAACTACTCCATTGCGTCCAGAGTTACACAGGCACCAAACACTATTTGGTTCCCAGCAATTAGGAATGCTGCATAGATGCAGCTGTCTTCTAATTTCAGCATTTCCAATTACGAGTTGATTACTTGATTGTCTGGAAGTACACTTTACTAAGAACAAAAACACTGCTTGGCTAGATGTGACAGTGAGATACAATTTTATATACAATAATTTAATAATACAATCACATAGTATATATAGCAAAATATAGTAACATACTATAACTTTAGATCATTACTGTTATACTATTATTGGTGTTACTTAGAATTAACATGAGGTCATCATGATATCATAATTAACATATTAATGCACATGTAAAATTATAATAAGATTATGCTATGAGTTGGACTACTTAGTAAATGTTAAATCTTTGATAAACAAAATTGAACCAATCTTACTTGGGATTGCAAATCTCAAGTTTGACTATAAAGAGCTGATCAAATTGTATTAGTTTCTACAGTGAATTTCTCCTATATAATAATAACTGATAGGGTCTCATTAATAAGTGCTACAAGATTTCGTGCATTGTAACCCATGGTTATGGATCCAAATACATTAGTATAAAATATATTTTTTTCAAGTGAAATCTCCTAATATATTAAAGAATGAAAAAGTGCCTCCGTTCTGAAATAAGAAGCCTTTGTATTTTAATGCATATGTTTAATTTATTTGGAGCCGTTAGAGCAGGCATCCAAATTCAAAATCCACATCATTGCTCTTGATTTACACCACTTAAAATACCTCAAAACCAAAAATAATATGTTTTGTAGATTAATGAAATCTGCATCAAGTGAGTGCAAATATAATGACCAATGACATGATACACAACAGTCATCTATGATATGCTGTAGTGAATTGCTTGAGAAGGTTTCATAGACAGGTCATCCATGCATGCAGCAAAAAAAAGTTTAGATGATCGAAAGGACATGTCTTAGCTGTTGCCCTAAATCTCAGAGAGTACATAAGTTATTGATGCAGTATTACAGATTTTAGGATGTCGTCTACCTTCAAGTTGCCTTGAGCATACAAAAGTTGAACAAATTGCAGAGAGAAGTTAGTCATAGATTCAAGCTACTGACCCAACATTTGTTGCAATAGAACACTCATGCATCATGGAGCTGACACACTAAATGGATCTCAGGTAGTCCAGGAAACCAAGTTATTGACTAATGCTGGCTCGACAGCAGAATCTTGCTTCTGGAAATAGTAAAGAAAGCTGGCCACATTGGCAAAAGTTTACAAATATCAAAGTTTTTCTGCTAAACATTCAGCTAGTCATAAGAATCAACAACTAACCTGATTTTCAGAGTTCACTGATCTATCGTAACATACATAAATGACAGATCCATTTGCATTATATTCCTATTAATAGATGGTTTAAATACTAAAAGAAATTTAAAGACAAGATGCAAAGTGAAGATGAAAAAGGGGCAGAGAATGTTTTAACTTGAATTTGGGATGCTCCCACATTCCCATCAATGACATATGTAATCTAGTGAATCTGTCTAGACTCCTAGTAGGATCACTCAAATCGACACACAGCTTCTGTAGCCCATTTAGCATAACCTGTTCACATCCATGGAATCAAGAACTGCACGTACCGAACCAAGCTGAACTTGTACCCAAAAAAAAAAAAATCTGAAGCTGAACCAAGGGCATCTTGGTATGCAGAGAGTCAGTTCAGGGGGGATCCAAGCAAATCGCACCCCAAACTGACCAAAGCACTCAAGGATTGAGTGATTCGGGTGTATCGGGCTTGTTATCCCCGACCCACCCAGTTCATGGGCAGGACCTACAGTACTGCTCAAGACCCTTAAAAAACCTTCTTTCCCCTTTGTTCTCCATTCCTTTCTCTACAAACACAAGTGAGGGTGAGAGAGCGAGGTGATAGGCTTGGGATCTAGGTGTTTTAAACCCTAAATCAAGGAATTTTAACTCTCAAAATGAAGGAACTAAAAGTACATTTTGGAGAAAAAATGTCAAGGCAGGATATGAAATTCAAATTCATTATAGAATCAGACTGTAGCACCAGCAATGAATATATAATTTTGAAAAAAAATATAAATAAAACATCTAAAAAATAAAAATTTATAATTATATAAATATATATCCAGCCCATAACCAGCATAAGGTAAAAACATAAACAGCACAATTATAAATTATAGAGATAAAAAATTCATTATAGAGATTAAAAATTCATTATAGAGATAATTTGTATAATTTTTATAATTATATAAATTATAATTTTAGGTGTTTTTGTTAAATTATTCCTTTGTAGATATGGTATATGTATCCAGCCCTTACTAGCATCTGCTTGAATTTTGAAATTTTCATTATTAATAAAAAATTTGACTCATTGCTTGATTTAGGGATATAATAATTTGGTCAACTTGATTTGTGATTTATAATTTCTAGTGATCTAATTGCTTTTCAAATACTAATTTGAAATTTGGGCATCTCTATGCATACTAATTAATACCCTTAATTTGTATGATCCTTGGTTCGTCCTCTCTTGCTTACCACGGATTTGACCCTCAATATTTTGATCCTTGCTCATATTTTCAACCAGGCTGCTTCACCTTCGATATAAACAGGTAAACCAGTGAAGGTGAAAGCGTTGAGTAATCAAATCATGTGAATTTAATGAGAATCCAGATATAAAAAGTGTTTTGTTAACATTATTACCAGCTAAAATGCAGGAAGAAAGATGAAAGAAAATTCACATAAGGAAATTTCACACTATCCATAATAGTAGTCATCTTAAAGAATCATTGGGTATTATCAGCATTACCTGGAATCCGGCATCCAGCTCAAAGAAAACGATGATGACACGTATTGGCATGTCAATTGTGTGTTGAACACTTTAGACACTTATTGAATTCTTGGTACAGTTGGACCTATGGAATAGTGGTCACTACATAAAATCTACCAAAACATCTCTAGTTTACTATCTTGCTCCGCCTCTATTTCTCTTCAACTTCTCAATCTTTTGAATATTCACTCTGCCTTCCTCTGAAACCTTTCCTTTTCTCTGCTTCTTTCCCCTTCATCTCTTTTCCTTTCCCTAACCTATTCGCCTTCAACCACATCAACACATAAACAACTCTTATCCAATCTCCTATCAACCAGTTCTTTTAGGCCTAATTAGCTCCTCACTACATTTCCATACCAACCACCTGAGCTATTTTCAGAGCCCAAAAGTATATGGTCACTGAGTAATTTGATCTTAGATAGGAGTCCTTCAGACAGCCTCACACTTCCCAGGAGTCATGCATTTTTTAAATCTTTAGCAACAAAATTGTTATAATTGTTAGAATATTTTCATTCTCCCATCAGGGTTAAAAAACCAGTCAGTTTGGCACAAACCATGTGGGTCATGCCAAACCGACAAGAGAACAGCATATACAGGATTGATTGGAGAAGGAAACCAAGTGACTGACCATGAACAGCTCGAACTGCTCACACATACCGAGCAGTTTGCGGCACGCTTGCCTCAATTCCAAGCAGTTCTAACAATTTTTGGGCTTTTGCCCAGCCTATTTTTGCTTTTGCCACCTGAAAACATAGTCCCAACAAAATGATGTAGATTGGTTATATTTTGTGAAATGCATCGAAGAACAGAGGCCAGAATAGGCCCTCTTGTTCCTTCTTATTCTCTCTCTTTCAAATATTTCTTTCCCAAAACTCTTTCCTTTTTTAAATAATTTCTGGACTATATTTGCTCCTTTGCAGTTGTATTATTCTCTTGTGGTTCAGCTAAATCACATGCTGCAGTCTGTCTTTTTACTAATTACACAATCAACCTGATGTAGCACATTCTAGGTGATGGAATCCATTATGGTTTAGATTAGGGACAGGGGTTGTATCATTCGCATGAAGAAGGATTCACCTTCCTTTGCACGAATCCACTGTTGGATTGTGCAAAGCTGCTTTGAGATCTGTGAGGAACATGATCCAACAGTCTACATCGTGAAAGAAGATCAATCATTCTTTCCCGTGAAAGATACAACCCGAACCCTTAGATTAGGGCTGATATGTATAGCATGCTCGAAAATTGTGGTTCTGGCCCAAGGTTTACTCAAAATTTATTACAATAAATAGAATTTGGTAGCACGATTGACAATATAAATGAGCACAATTCTGGGGAATATGTATTGAACAATGAATTGATCACGAATGTCAAAGTTTTTTTAATTGCTTCAAATTAAATTAAATATCTTATTGTCCTTTCAGATCAGATATGGATTTTCATATCTAGTGAACTAACAAGGTGAATTTTCTGTAGGTTTGAGAAATTGAGTAACTGGAATCTAGCCTAAGGTCTTGGAATTTAGAGGTTGTTTGATGCACTAAGTTCTGAAATATACGAAACCAACAGATTGAAGGGGAAGGTTGAACAAGAGATTTGTGCAGAAGGGGTTAAGGCTCAACTGAAGGCTGGTTAGAGATAATGAGATGAACATTTGAGCTCCCAGACAGGAAATAAATCAAAAAGAGAGAAGTACAAACTCAAAAATAGAAAGTTTAAGTTGAAGAGTTAAAGGAAGAAGAAGATAATATTGGACTAACTATGGAGACCTAGGAATCACACCCAGGGGCAAGTCTAAAACCATATTTATGCTTCACAAAGAGAACCATCTTCAACACAAAGTAATTTGTCCAACTATTCATCTATTAGAGGGTGCGCCTTAGTGCAATGGTAAAGTTGCTCCATTGTTATCTGAGTGTCACTAGTTTGAAACATAGAGACAACCTCTCTATACACAACGGTGAGGCTTCTTACATCTGACTCTCCCTAACCCCGCAATGGCAGGAGCCTCATGCAATAGGTTACCCTTTTTAAATAGTCATCTGTTTAATCATTAAAATGTATCGCTCCTACACCATAGAACTCAATAAATAGAAGAATGCTAGAACAACTTTATTTCAGAATCCCAAAACTACCAACTATTAAGGCATGGTTACTGTTCAGAGTAGTGTGGCATAAATAGTATACATGAAAAGTATGCTACAGTATTGATGGTTGATGCGGCACTTTAGCCCATAACTTAATATAATCATAAAAATTAATACACAAATAAAGGCATAAAAACTGAAAATAAATCTAATATATGCAATCAAATGTGCTGATGTGTTGGTCATCCTTTTGTCCATTTCTTCCTCTTCTTCTTTATTATTCTATCAATCATCATGGTTGTTGTCCATATAATAGAATTGCTCCAGCATCAAAATATATTTTCTTACCTATTGCAACATTTAGTATAATAGCCTTAATTGTCCTTTTTGCTTTCATATTCCTCTAAAACTGACTCCACTGGGTGCACCTTTGTTGCTGATTAAGTCGTCGGCTGTTGAAAACACTCAATTGATTATAGTGTTGATCATTCCTTCATATTATTTGAAAATCAGCATAGCGTGCACTCCACTATTACATAGTTTCATATTAGCAACTTGAAGATCTCTTACAGCACTCAATTGACTAATGTTTTGATAATTCCTTCAGATTTAACTGCACTAATTATTTAAAATCAACATAATGCCCACCCAAATTTTGCATAGTTTCATGTTAGTAACTTGAAATTCTCTTATGGATCAGCTTCAAGTGATCTTCATGCTAGGATTCATACATCCACAACCACAGTAATTTATAGGTCAGGTTCAAGTGATCTTTTGATTGCTCAAAATCCTTAAATTTAGCATTTTCTATCCTCTTTTCTTGGACCACACAACAAGCATTTTGATTGAGCAAAACCCTTGATGAGTTCATTAGGTACATCCTTTTGTACACTGACCATACCGAACAGATCCTGCATGAACTACTCACTTGCCCCAACTATATGATATCATATGAAGACTATCCGATATCATATGAAGACTGTCGTATCAATCCTATGCACACAAATATGTTGAAAGAACAGTAAGATTCTTCCCCAAGTATTGTTGCAGAATGAGACGAAAAGGAGATAAAATATGAAAACACCAACACCGATTTTATTCTATTAAGGACTAGAACATACTTGCAATGCTTTGATAAAACATGCTCCAGATCATTTTGCAATAACTGTAATAGTTCATGCCGATTATCAAGGTATCAAGAAGGCAGCCAAGAATTCATCTAAATGTTAAAAAGAGAAAAAAAAAAGGGCTGGGGAAAGAGAGGTGTTCACAGCAGATGCAAAGTCAGAGGATAAGGAAAGCAAAAGAATTTCCAAGAAGCATGCTGGAACTCTCCATGGCCAAAACCAAAGAGCAAACAAAAACCTGAATTGCCTCTAACATAAGCATTTATTTACATATATGAGCTGCACCACTTCACACTCCTTGCTGTTCAATGCTAAGTCTGCTTTGGCATCCAGATTTCTTTAGGTTCTAAAATCAATGACTAACAATTGAATGCCACATATAATGAATAGAATGCAGAGAAACTTTTGTGTACTTTGAAGTTATTTCATTTAAAAAATCTAGTTCTAAAAGACAGAAAAGCTTTCTGATACTTGGCCCCCTTTCTTAGTTCAGTGCTCCTCCATGATGTTCTTACCAAGATATCCAATATCCACCTTTTAACCAAATGCTGACATCAAGGAAATTTAAAGATCTGTCATCAATTGTAAACATGTTTTTGATACAATTTTCAAGATATTATTTAGGAATCACTTGCTATCACTACTAAGAGCTTTTGAGCCATTCAAATGGGTTCCATTATCAAAAATGAAAACAGAAAAGGCATCTCAAACTTACATCTCATATCCAATAAATGGAATCCAAGATACATCACAGATCATGACAGAAGAGAGTTAAGGCAACAAGAACACACAAATCTATGGACCAATACATTATGATGACAGAAACAATGAACGTGAAACAAAATACAACAAACAGATACAGATTGAAATTTCTCAGCTTTCCAATTACAGAATCAAATGAACAGCACATAAACTTCAGTTTAATACCTCATCAAGCTTACAGTGGGATGACCAAGAATCCCTACATTGTCCTCGTTTCCCTTCCCTCCATGCTCTCCTTATGCACCGGTCAACACGTATTGATCCCATCCTTACAATCCCTGGTCAGGTTATTGAATGTCTCGACCCTCGTCTTTCCCCTGTACAGCACCTCTGTATCCACTGCCACCCTCATATACCCATCAAACTCCACCGGCCGTCCACCATTGAGTGCCATTGTCTCATTATACCACTCGCTCTTGTTCCCCCACATCTCCTTGTAATCATCGAGCAAATGCACCTTGAAGTGCGACCTCAGCTTATCGAAGTAGTTATAGAACAGCTCATTGGTAGCTATGTATAAGTTCCTCATAGGTTTAATTACATTCACCAGCTTCTTCACAAGCACATCCGGGGATGTGTCAGCATCCAAATTAGGCCACAGCAGCTTATTCTGAGCCTTCTCCCCGCGGACCACATGGACGGCATCATAATCCCAGTCCATCTTTCCGGCGATCTCCGTGACAATGTTCATCAGCCGCTTTGACTTCCAGATGGCATGCCATGGCCGCTGCACATACTTGGCAGCCCGGCCCTCGCACACACGGTACCAGTAGTTCTCAGGCTCCGGCCCATCGAACTGCCTCCAGATGATCGTGCTCCTGTCCTTCTTGAGCTGCATTGGGGTGACCTTGTAGGTGGGCACCTTGCGAACCCCGATCCGGCCGCCCCCCTTCTTCTGGGCAGCCGTGCGGTCCCACCACCGCCATTGCCGTAAGAAATTTCCCTCTTCCACCACCGACGCCGACTCCTTGAGGTGCTCGAAATCAAAGTAAAACCGGAAATCCTTGCCCTCCTCATCTCGGCCACTAGGATTATAAGTGGCAGCCAGGCAAATGCTCAGATCCATGACGAAGGTCCGGTTCAAGAACTGCGCTTCCCCGAGGCCGCACAAGAAGCTCCAGAGATAGTGATTCATCCCCTTGCAGTAGTCTCCTCCGCGAGTGTAGTAGAGATAACGCCCCTTCCGGAAGTCTGATTCGGATCCGAGTGTCGGGATCGTGTCGTTGATCTCGGCGTCGGAGATCTGGACGGCCGGGGCGGTGGCGGAAGAGGACGACGATGGGCGGGTGCGGCGTCGGGCGGCGTTGGTGCCGGAGCGAAATTTGCCAGCGAAGACGACCTCGAATGTGCAGTTGTCGGCGGGGGCGAGCCGGAAGCGACGGTAGTCCCTGTAGCGGCGCCAGGATTTCTCCTTCCGGTTGCGAAAGCGCCAGGCGCCGTCGCACTCGTCGGGCTTGGATCCGGCGACGGGGGTCTCGTAGCCGAGGAAGATGATGGAGCGGCGGAAAGAGACCCGGGCGTTGAAGCGCCGGATCGCGACGAGGACGCGGGGATCGGAGCAGTTGAGCGGCGCGTCGGGGTCGCAGGAGGCGACCGCAGCGGCAGGGGCGGAGGCAACAGGCGGCGCGGCGGCGGAGGGGGAGAGGAGGGAGGCGTTGGGGGGGAGGGAGACGAGGTCTTCGCCGGTGGGGAGGAGGGATTCGTCGGTGGCGAAGGTGGCGTTGGGGAGTGTGGCGGCGAGGTTCTTGGTGAGGGCGGCGGTGGACTGGAGCCAGGGGTCGGGGGGCTGGTAGGTGACGGCGATGACGGTGAAGACTAGCACGGAGAACACGAAGGCGGTGAAGCATACGTTGCTAATCACCTTGATCAGCTTCTGCCCCACCGGCAGCTCCGCCGCCACGGCAGCGCCGCCCGTCTCCTTCATTTCGGCGGCGAGTCGATGGACCCCGGGGTTAGACTGCTTCACGGAGGCCGGGAACTGGGAATTGGAAGGAGGAACGGCGCTTTCTGGTGACGCTGGGCGATGCGTGTGTCGTCGATCCGGTCTCCGTCTGGAGAGTGGGAACAAGGGCGAAGACACAGAAGGTAGGAAAATGCTCTGTACACTGTACCTACCCCGTTAACGTATCCCGATCCGGATTTCCTGAAGAGTTGAGGGGTTTTTACTTCGGGGTCCAGGCGGGGTCGTAGTTGAAAGGAAGTAAAACGTAAACGTCAGAGCGATATCAGCGAGAGCGACTCCTCACCTTTCCGGTTTATGTGGCTCATTGAACGGTTGCGGTTTATTTAAGGGATAAACAAAGCACGAGGATATTTCTCTGAATCCATCTTGAGATGCCAAGGCCAAATTCTCAGACCATCCAGCCAAAGTAATTCAATCCAAACGTCACTTCTCGAGGAACAAATAGGGTTTTTTTTTATTATTATTATTACAATATGGTGGTCGTATATCACCATCCAGTGATTGTAAAATCTGGGCCGAGGCTCAGGCCTTCTTTTTTTTTTTTTCTCTTCCTATTGCGGGTTCTTGCGTGTACGAATACATTTAATAAATTCAGAAAACACAAGCTCATAGAGTGCCCAAGATAACTTTTTCTCTCCTGACCACAAAGTATACCCTGAATGGTTAGTCACTAAGCAGCTACCTAGTCGGCAGTCCCACTAGCCTCTCTAAATACATGCTTGGCCTGAATGACCCCTCCATCCCTCGTCATCATTCGGATGTCCTGAAACAAAGGATGGTCCAAGCTCACATCCCTCGGACCCCCCTAAATCCAACTGATCACCGTGGCTGAGTCGTCCTCCAAGATGACCGAACTGGCCTGCAGCACCCGCCTCGCATGTCGAAGGCAGCCCTCAACTCTGTCTCGGGAACCGAAGTGTTGAATAATTGGCAGCTGCTCGCTGCCACCACCCAGTAGTATGGATCTCATATGACAAAACCCACACCTTCTCTCGTGCCGCCATCCAAAACAAACCCATTGAAGTTGACCTTGAGGAAACTCAAAGATGGGGGCTCTCAGGTAAGAACACTATCTAAAGGGCTGCCTAAGCAGAAAGAGAACCTTATATATCTCGAGCTATCAAAGGTCCGTTAGAAGAGGAAGCGTGATTGATCTCCACCACCTGCACTTGGACGTACTCCGCCACAAACCTTGGTGACATCCTGTGCTCACCAAAGGTACGAGCATTTCCTGCCTACTAAATCTGATACATTGTGCAAGTCGCTCTAACGGCCTCCTGACGTGTCTGTGGACTACCCAACCACTAGCGAATCACCTGTAAGAACTGCACCCTCTAACTCCATGCCTCCCGCGGAGTCCCTGCCCACTGCCATATCAACCTTGCCCATGTGCCCTGAAATAGTACGTGGTCCACCGTCTCATCTAATAGAAATGTCAAAAGTAGTTGATAGAAATAATCTCCTTGTCATCGAATTGGATCTCCAAGTGATCTTGACATCTAGCTTTTCCAAATCTGCCTAGATTTTGATGATATCGATCTTATTTGATCAAATCTCTAGGGTTTTTCTTGATTTGTATTGGCTTCCCAAAACTAACCTAGGTTCAAGCCTAGTGTCGATCCCCTTTACTCTTCTAGTCAGCCTTAGACACACTACAAAAAAATAATCTTTTTCGACGCTTTTTAGAGCAAATACCAACATTTATAAGCATCGGTAATTTTGGTGCCGATGCTTTTGAAAGCATTGCAAAAGCGTCGGTAGGAGAGCCGGTTTTTTTTTTTTTTGCCGACGCTTTTTGAAAGTGTCAGCAAAAATGGAAGTTTTACCGATGCATATAAGCGTTGAGATATCTTGGCTTCCAACGACGTTTATAAACGTCGGCCTCTGCCGAGCAACTTCATATATATAATACTCTTTCAAGAATTGAGAGTCTATTGTTGATGAAGAAGCATGATCATGCTCAGAAAATTCAAGCCTGAAAATATGTTTTTTTTACAAACTCCATCAATGAGATGCTGCAACAAAAGAACATATAATTTCATATGGGTTCTAATGATATATTTTTTTTAAACAAATTACAATAAATTACGTATAATCTCATCAATGATGTTTCTTTCATAAATTATAATAAACTGCAAAAGATCCTCTAACCCCATCCCCAACCCCATCTGGGGTTCCATTTACAAATTACATCACCTAACCCCATCCCCAACCACAAACATAATATAGACCAATGCAATCTAAGGATGTTTCTTTTCTCCCTATTTTTACCAACAAAAGAAGGAAAAACTAGAAGCGAAAACTAGTAATTTCTAACTTCGATTTCCAACCCCACGGTTAGGCATCTCCTTGTACCTCATGATGGAGTCGAGCCACTGAAGGTCGAGCTACTGTCCACCTCCCCTCCCGCATCATCCTCCTCCCCCGCCTTCGCCTCTCGTTGTCTAGTCCTTCGCCTTCGCCTCCCGCTGCCCGCATCGTCCTCCTCCTCCACCTTCTTGGCCAGCTTCACCAATGCCTCCCCCACCGTCGGGCGCATGTTTGACTGGATCTAGATGAACTAGTGGTGCTCCTTACTAGGGGGATCGGCCTCCGGGGCGTGGATCACCTTTGTGGCCCCGAAGACGGTGGGATCCGGAGCTAGGGTTTCCATCCTCTTCCTCCTCCTCCTCCTCTCTCTCTCTCTCTCTCTCTCTCTCTCTGTGAGCAGCTAGGTTTCCATCACCGGGGGATTGTGTTTTTTTTATAACAGGATTGGCAGTTGGGCGTCATGGGGATTTCGACGCTTTTAAGCATCGTTTGGCCCTTCCCTTTTTGGCCTCTGACGACACTTTTTTTCTATTTTTGACCTCCGACGACGCTTAAAAGCATCGTCTTACAACTTGCATTCAATGCCCACCCAATTTAGCATCATTTTAGTTTGATTTCTGCCGACGCAACTTAGAAGCGTCAGCAAATTTTGGCGCCGGAGCCAAAATTACCCACACTTTTAGCTAGCATCGGCATGTATACATTGCCAGTGCCCCTTTTTCTTGTAGTGACACGAACTAACTTAAATACGTGTTGGTTATGTCGACAATGTGCATCACTATCCAAATGTCAGTTCCTTCCCCTATTCGTGTTGGGTAAGGAGGAGATGCTAATCTAAAAATTAATTTAATTACTAGTTATACTTTATGCCATCCTCAAGATGATGCTTTCTGCCTTGAAGTTATAAATTGCTAACCAATCTTTTGATATTTCATGAGAAACTGCATTTGTTACGCTGTAAATTAGATCTGGCGCAACTTAACTGCAGATCATCAGATGCAAATAAGTCATAAATTAATGCATGATGTTTGCTTCATAGTGTCACGGCTCCTCGAATCGGGGCTGGACCGGACGCGGATCAAGGTATAAACCAGATCAGGTCGCTGGACGGGTTCGAGGTCTGACGGTGCTCTCTAGAGATTTGGGCAACTTGGAGACCAAATCTGGGCCCTAGGATCACCTAGGGAAACGTGTGCAAGATGTAGGTGGAATACCCAAAAGCATGGGGCCGTGGGCACGTGCTCCAAGGCGTGTATTGTTGAGAATACATGTTGGTTCATCATTAGGAGGAAAGCTGCTGCAACGAGACTGATTCAGCGTTGTGGGCTTATCTCGAAGCATGGACTGAATCCAAAAAATTGGGATGCATGAAAATGTGTGCCACTGATGGAGGAACGTGGCATAAGTCTCCAGAAGGCAAGGGACACGTTTTAACACGTTTTTATAACTGAAAACGTGTATGGTTAGAAGACGTGGCTGTAACGCTGTTTCCACGCGCTTTCACTTTGAGGGGCATTTCGGAAACTCTACAGAAGTCCGTTCAAAGTGGAAAAGGTGTCATCTGGAAGGGTTTTTCATTCCGAATCCAACGAATCTAGTTTCATGGTAATCCAAGTTCATGCCTCAAACGAACTCGGATTACCACCTTCTCAAACGAAAAGGTGTCATCTGTAACGCTGTCATCCCGCATCTTTGGCCAATAGTAGTTATGTTCTATGAGAGCTTGGGTCCGATGCACCCCCTGGTGTCCCGCCCACATAGAATCATGGTGTTCTCGCAACACCTCGCGCCTCAGCCCTCCACCTGAAGGCACATAGACACGTCGCCCTTGTGTCAAAATCAGCCCTCCTTCGATCCAGAAACGGCGCGCCTTGCCGTCTTTGATTAGTTCACCCATGGAAGTGGCCCATTGATCCTTCTCCATCTCGGTCTTGACCCTCTCCATTAGGTTACTTGCTGGTCCGGAAAAGGAAGAAACTGCAGCCAGCTGTGCCTTTCTACTCAAAGCATCAGGGACTGAATTAGTTCGGCCCGGCTTGTACTCGATGTCGAAATCGAATTCAGCCAGAAACTGCTGCCATCTCGCCTACTTGGGGGTGAGTTTTGGTTGGGTCTAAAAGTAGCTTGTGGCCACGTTATCCGTGCGCACCACAAACTTAGATCCGAGGAGGTAATGACGCCAGGTTCGAAGATAGTGCACAATTGCAGTCATCTCCTTTTCATGAACCGTATACCTGCGCTCGGTGTCGTTCAACTTCCGACTCTCGTAGGCCACTGGGTGCCCTTCCTGCATGAGCACCCCTCCAATGGCAAAATCTGATGCGTCGGTGTGGACTTCAAAAGAAATAGAAAAGTCCGGTAGCACGATGACCGGCTCCGCCGTGACCGCCTGCTTGAGACGATCAAATGCCTCCTGACATTGGTTTGACCACCGCCATGGTCGATCCTTCTTTAACAAATCCGTCAGTGGGGTGCATAACTTCGAATATCCGGTGATGAACCTCCTATAGTAATTTGCCAAGCCAAGAAAAGAGCGTAAGTGTGTAACACGTGTAGGTACCTCCCACTCGGCTATGGCTGAAATTTTTGAGGGATCCATCATGAGCCTTCCATCCCCAATGATGTGCCCGAGGAACGGCACCCTCTGCTGCACAAACACACACTTCTCTCTCTTCACAAAGAGTTGGTGCTGCCGTAGGGTAGAGAAGACTTGCCTCAGGTGTGCCACATGCTCATCCAATGTCCGGCTGTATACAACTGAAAGTGTATCCTAGGTTCTTCGGTGTTAAGCATGCGGATTTTTTTTTTTTAAAACCATGGCTGAACCTGATCGGGTTGCCTACGTACCCCTTCATAAGGGGGATCAAGCCATACGTAGTTCTTTTTAAGTTTTAAAACGCAGCGGAAAAATCGAATCAAACAATTTAATTCATGCATGCTTATAAGATCAAATCTAGAAATCAGCACCTTAAGAACACATAGGATTATGCCGGAATCGTTTAAACAATTATGCCAAAACTTTCATGCATGATTAACTATCAGATCTGAAACTTAAGAACTCTATTCCGATTAATCTCCGAATATCCATTGAATGGATTCTGGAGATATCTACGTGAGGAGCCCCAAAAGAGGGTAAAACCTCGGGAAATCAGACCTAGATCTTGACACCATAATAAAAGATTAATGTAGGATTAATACCTTTTATGATGGATGAAACTTGTGGATCTGATCCTCGACTTCGCAGCCACGCACACGAATGGCCTCTACGAGAAGTCCACGCGAAGTTTCTGAAGAGATCCAATCCTGCGGAAGTGCTAGCTTGCGCAGAATTTCTTGAGGCTGAAATTTGATCTTCCAAACACTATCAACTTTTGATCCGCCTTCTTGGAAGAACTTGGAGGAAAGGTTTAAAGGGATTGAAGAGGACTTAGATCTGATCTAAAGACTCTTATCAGGGACCCCTAACACTAATGGCGCGATGGACTTAGAGGAGGAAGAAGTCAGCTAGATTGAATGCAGAATTTTTCCATGCATGAACTAGGGTTCCTCTCCTTTCTTTTCCCTTTTTTCTTCTTCTTTTTCTCTCTTTTTTCCTTGAATTCGACCACCAGATGATGGAGGTCCTTTTAATGTTGCTCTCCTACCTAACTTCATGCCAACCATCCCATATTTGTGGAGGATTTTGTGGGGTTTTGAATTTTGAATTCAAAATTCAAGTTCATGTGCCATTACATGATGAAGCTTGATCTAATCTAAACCATTCATCATGTTGCCACTTCCCTCTTTCAATTTCGAAATTCCCATGCCCCTAATCAGATTAGAGGGTCACGTGGTGATTTTGTGGTGATTAAATTCGAAATTCAACCTTAATTAGAAGTGAGATAAAGATAAGGATGGCATATGTCATGAAGAGAGAGAATTTGATCTTATCCAATTCTTTTCATGAATTTATCTCTCCATTTCGACCCATCTAATGATGAAAGAGGCCCTGATGTTGCCAAGTGTCCCATGGCACCATTAAATAAATTAAACTAATTTTTAATCATATTAAAAATCAATTTATGGCGCCATGCATGGATATGTGACAAGTGGATTTCAAGATCCGAATAGTTTCAGATCAAACCCATTTAATTTAATTAAATCCTAACAATTAGAATGATTCAATTACCATGGGTTGAACCTAATCCAATTAGGTCAATCCCTAATTAAGCACAAATTTAATCTAATTTAATTTGGTCAACCTAAGTCCTCTTGATTCAGACCTAATCCAATCAGGTCAAAAACCCTGATTGAGCCCAGAATTGAATCTAATTCAATTTGGCTCATCCTTAGTCTAATTACTCAATCCAATTGAGTTCATTAGCAATCTAATTACTAATTAATCCTCCGATAATTACTTTAATTATTTTATAAGATAATTTGCCAATCGAATTGACCAAATTACCCCTGAATGATTCTTAATCATTCATCAGCCTTCTTGATCAATCAGGAATCTTCTATGCGTGTGACCTCATAGGTTCGAACCTAAGCCGGTAGTATAGGAACGACTTCCTACACTAATCGATATGACCATCTAGCAATGGTACCCGACGTCCGAATAGGCCGAATATATGCGAAGCAAATATTCTGGAACCCTGAACTATGGTTACTGTATAATTCAATCCCTTTGACTCTTAATGCCAGGATGACTTAGAGCTCACTGTCAACCCTATAATTAGTACATCCATTATGTGATTAACTTTAGATATCCCGTGACTCCTCACTGAGATTACCCTGGCCAAGGTTTTGCTAAATTAGTCACAAGACATTATCTCCTGTTTGCAGGAGGGGTTAATTCCATCTTGACTCACAACTGACTACGCAAGTACTTGACTGCACCCAGTGACCTTCCGTCACTGAATTAGAAATTCAGGTAGTCCGGTACCAAAGTACAGTGAGTTGCTTGCTAGTCACAGGTTGCGGTCTCAGGTCAGAGGGCCAAACTTATACCCATATCCACTCGGAACATCTCTCGACAGTAGAGCGTTCCGGAATTGGTCACGTTCAGTGAAATGTACTCCTACACTTCACCTGTATGGCATACCAGTGTCTCCACACTCCTTGGTTAAGAGGACAACCAACGTATATGTTACACAACGACCTAATCTCGATAATGTTGTCGTCCTAGTAACAACATATCATTTGGTCGCGAACAAGTTTAAGGACTCAAAGATAAATCCTCCTTTATCATAACATAAGTCCTAAGGACTTCATCATATAAGAGTTCATTTGAAGATGAAATGATGAATAATGCCAAATAATACTTTATTAATTTGTCAATTTATTTACAATATTCAATCATCAATATGCTGACGATTGACATTTAGGATACAATTCCCAACAACTCCCACTTAGCCTAAAGCCAATCGGCACAGTATCTAATACCCATCTTCGACTTGTGTTCGTTGAACTCTTTGATGCCGAGGACTTTGGTAAATGGGTCAGCCAGATTTTCTTTTATGTCAATCTTCTGAAGATCAATATCACCTCGTTCTATAATCTCTCGAACCAGGTGATAACGTCGCAGAATATGCTTGGTCCGCTGATGTGCTTTAGGTTCTTTTGCCTGAGCTATGGCTCCAGTGTTATCACAAAATATAGGAACTGGACCATCAATGGAAGGTGCCACTCCCAGCTCGGTGATGAACTTGCGCAACCATACGGCTTCCTTGGCTGCATCAGATGCTGCAATGTATTCTGCTTCACATGTAGAATCTGCCACTGTATGCTGCTTGGAACTCTTCCAGCAGATGGCCCCACCCTTAAGAGTGAAGATATATCCCGACACGCTCTTGCTATCATCTTGATCTGACTGAAAACTTGAATCGGTATATCCCTCAAGTTTTAAGTCAGAATCACCGTAGACAAGCCACTGATCTTTAGTATTTCTCAAATACTTAAGGATGGTTTTGACAACCTTCCAGTGGTTGCTACCTGGATCAGACTGGTATCTACTCACTACTCCTAGTGAGTATGCCACGTCTGGTCTAGTACATGTCATGGCATACATTATAGATCCCACTGCCGAAGCATATGGAATTCTATCCATAGTCTCTCTTTCTTGAGAGGTTGTCGGACAATCCCTTTTAGAGAGGTTAATTCCATGGCCCATTGGAAGATAGCCTTTCTTGGAATTAATCATACTGAACCTTTTCAGTATAGTATCAATGTATGTGGATTGGGATAATCCAAGCAATCTTCTAGATCTATCTCTATAGATCTTCATCCCTAGGATGTAAGATGCTTCTCCCAAATCCTTCATGGCAAATTGAGATGATAGCCAAACCTTTATTCCTTGTAATGCAGGAATGTCATTCCCGATTAAAAGAATGTCATCCACATACAAAACAAGAAATATAATAACTGAACCATTTGCCCATTTATAAATGCAAGGTTCCTCTTCATTCTTAATGAAGCCATATGATTTGATCACCTTATCAAATCGTATGTTCCAACTCCGTGAAGCTTGCTTTAATCCATAAATGGATTTTTGAAGCTTGCACACCTTAGACTCATCTGCAGATATAAAACCTTCAGGTTGCATCATATACACCTCTTCTTCTAAATCTCCATTTAGAAAAGCGGTTTTAACATCCATCTGCCAGATTTCATAATCTAAGTGTGCTGCTATCGCAAGCATAATCCGAATGGATTTGAGCATTGCCACAGGAGAAAACGTCTCGTCATAGTCAATACCATAACGTTGACGATATCCCTTGGCAACCAGATGGGCTTTATAGGTCTCTACTTTTCCGTCTGCGCCCCGTTTTCTTTTGAAAATCCACTTACACCCTATGGGTTTAATCCCTTCGGGTGGGTCAACTAATGTCCATACATCATTGACCTTCATGGATTCCATTTCGGATTGCATGGCTCCAAGCCATGCATCAGAGTCATGCCTCTGCATAGTATCCATATAGGTGATCGGATCCTCATTGTTTTCATCAAGTTCGACAGGATCCCCGTCCTGGACCAAGAAACCGTAGTATCTGTCCGGCTGACGTGGTACTCTACCTGATCGCCTTAATGGTGCATCTAAGATGGGTTCTGGATCTGATCTAATCAAATCTGACTCAACTAGTTCAGTAGATGGTGTCGGATCTTCTACATGTTGAACTTTCCTAAGCTCAACATTAGAGCTTTTAGTTCCTTCACTAAGGAATTCTTTCTCTAAGAAAACAGCTCTATTGCTTACGAATAACTTTTGTTCTTCAGCAAAGTAGAAGTAATATCCTTTAGTTTCTTTAGGATAACCAACAAAGAAACATTTGTCAGACTTGGGTTCAAGTTTGTCTGTCTTCAAACGTTTGACATATGCTGGACACCCCCAAACCCTAAGGTGAGACAGCATTGGCTTACGTCCAGTCCACATCTCATGTGGTGTTTTATTTACAGACTTACTTGGAACCTTATTTAGAATGTAGCAGGCTGACTCAAGTGCATATCCCCAAAAGGATATGGGCAGACTTGCAAACCCCATCATGGATCGAACCATGTCTAACAGAGTTCGATTTCTTCTTTCTGATACACCGTTATACTGTGGTGTACCAGGAGGAGTCCATTGGGAGAGAATCCCATTCTCTCCTAAATATGTCAAAAACTCATTGGAAAGGTATTCGCCTCCTCGATCTGATCGAAGAGTTTTAATACTCTTTCCAGTTTGTTTTTCTACTTCATTACGATACAATTTGAACATTTCAAATGCTTCAGATTTATGTCTCATTAAATAGACATAACCATACCTAGAAAGGTCGTCTGTAAACGTAATGAAATATAAATACCCACCTCTAGCATCTGTGCTTATTGGCCCACATACATCAGAATGTACAAGGGTCAATAAATCACTGGCTCGTTCACCTTTTCCGGTAAAAGGTGATTTGGTCATCTTACCAAGAAGACATGACTCACAGGTTGTCAATGATTCACAATCATTAACATTGAGGATTCCCTCTTTACTTAACCTGTTCATCCTGTTCTTGTTAATATGACCTAGCCTATGATGCCAAAGGTAGACATCCGTGACATTATCTATTCTAGGACGCTTACTTGACGTGTACATTACATTAACAGGTTGTGATAACAAGTAGATGCCATTGCTCAATTGTCCATTCATTACAGTAACACCATTCATAATGATATCACAAGAATATTTCTTTATTGAAATTTCATAACCGTTCATGGCCAAAAGGCCTACGAAAATTACATTCAATAAGAATGCAGGACAATAGTGACAATCACTCAAGACAACTACATGAGAATTGAAAACAAGTTTGAGATTTCCTAAAGCTAGAACTGGAACAGATCTTCCATCTCCAACATTCAGGAATCTCTCGCTGTTTTCAAATCTCTCATTGACCTGAAGTCCTTGCAATGAATTGCATATATTAAACGGACTTCCAGTATCTAATACCCAGGTTGAATTATCACATATAGAGAAATTACAAGGTGTTATCATATAAATACCTTGATCAGCAACTGATTGCCCTTTTCTCTTGCTTAGCCTGTTCGGGTCAAGTGAGGTAAGGTACTGAGGACAATTCCTCTTCCAATGCCCCTGCTTCTTACAATAGAAGCATTCTGCCTGACTTTGGTCATCCTTAATCCTTTTGGTCTGACTATGCTGAGTTTTCAGCTTTCTATACCAATTATTGAAGTTGGGACTAGTCAACTTGTCATTATCCAATAATGAGCGAAGTGACAAACTTGTGGCCATTTCTACATAAAAGAAAATTTGGCTATTAGTATATGAATTGACTAAACACAGTAGACTTGGACTTTAGTCTAAAGATACTCCCACTATTTTATACAAATTGGTAGCCTCTACCTCCAATTCGAAAAATTACTCCTAATTCTTTAGTGGGCACTAGAACCCAATAGATCGCATATAGGCCCGAGTGTGGCTCGGCTAACCCATATGCACCTATTGGTAGGTTCTAAACCAGTTGCTTCACCAAGTAACTTCTAGTGATAATTTTGCCCTAGGTTCTTCGGCAGGCGTGTGGCGCCTCCACCGAATACCCTAGTCAGGTCCAACCATTAAATGATAGGGTTAAGTCTAATCAACTAATAGACGACCAAGCCCGAGTGTGGCTCGGCTCACCTGACCGCCTATTGAAGGTACACTTAACTCATCATATATTGAATGATAATTCCAATGCTTGATAAGTACCAGGCGTGTCGCGCCTCCAATAATATCAAAACATTGGACCCATTATCACCCAACTTAATGGGAGGCTATGACCTAGTTATCCCCATAACCATTTCATTTTAAGGACCTAATAATTTTAGAGGATTTCATAATTAGGATAGATGAGAAGATCCGGTTAGTCTAATTTCTCCCACTGACTTCACCAAATCAGATTAGACTCAAACCGGTTAAGGAGACACCTAAATCAGTCAAACTGATTTTCCTTATAGGCATGGGCTAACTCGAATCATTAAGTGATCCAATCAAAATGTGATTGACCATGTCGGCCAGGTAAGTGAGATCGGTGGAAGGGATATGCCATTAACTCGGCAAAGACGAATCAGTGCGAGTAGCTCCCAATTAAAAACCACCGGTCAAAACTGCCAAACTTACCTTAGACACCGACTGGTTAATCAATTTCGATTTGATTACTCAAATGACTCGGGCTACACCTCTGAGCCTAAATCAAGTTCCATCTTGGTCTAATCAAAGACATGGACTTGATCCATCTACAACTATTGTAAATTGATCTAGAATTTTCTTGACCTAATCTAGTTACTACTTAATTAGATTTGATCAATTAATTCTATTTGTCCATGTATGATTCTAACCTTAGGTCTAACCCAATCCTAGGAACTTGATTCAAGCTAACCCATATGTCCAAAGAATTATGCAATGTCAATTAATTGAGTTACAATTCTATTTCATAACACTTAATTCGCAATTAAGTTTAGACTTATGAAAGTTTTGATCATTGCATATTTCTTTTTAATTACATATTAATTACAATCTTTCAGTTCTTAAAACATATTTTCAGATCTGAGTTTTTGTAATTAATCACATGTAATCAGATTAAATTCATGTTTAAGTCATTATATTTAATGTTCATGCATCACATATACATAACAACATGAATTAATACAAACAACATACATCTTATGTATTTATTTTTTTACTTTTATTTTCAGATCTGATTTGTTCATTAAAATCAGAGATCATATGAATCATAAATTTTATTTAGATCTAATCTAAAAAATATTATGATTTCAGATTTATTTATGTTACAAATCTTAACACAAACATGCATCATATGCATTCAAAATTTCAGATCTAGTTAATCATGCATAATCAGCAATTAAATCAATCATAAAAAATACTTTAGATCTAATCTAAGCATGCTCATGATTTCAGATTTAATTACAAGAATTAAAATATAAAAGTTTAAACATGAACCTGGCTCTGATACCAGTGAATGGGGAGTCTCCACTCCTACATGGGTTCGGTCTTATTAAAAATAGGGTGACACCCATGTATACCTATCAGAGCACGCATCTCTATACGCCTCCGGACGGAGAGCCACGCTTCGTCACACGATCACGCGTGAGAGTTCCCGGAGATCGGTCACAACTCTTGGACCTTTGCTCTGATACCAGTTAAAGTGTATCCTAGGTTCTTCGGTGTTAAGCATGCAGATTTTTTTTTTTTTAAAACCATGGCTGAACCTGATCGGGTTGCCTACGTACCCCTTCATAAGGGGGATCAAGCCATACGTAGTTCTTTTTAAGTTTTAAAACGCAGCGAAAAAATCGAATCAAACAATTTAATTCATGCATGCTTACAAGATCAAATCTAGAAATCAGCACCTTAAGAACACATAGGATTATGCCGGAATCGTTTAAACAATTATGCTAAAACTTTCATGCATGATTAACTATCAGATCTGAAACTTAAGAACTCTATTCCGATTAATCTCCGAATATCCATTGAATGGATTCTGGAGATATCTCCGTGAGGAGCCCCAAAAGAGGATAAAACCTCGGGGAATCAGACCTAGATCTTGACACCATAATAAAAGATTAATGTAGGATTAATACCTTTTATGATGGATGAAACTTGTGGATCTGATCCTCGACTTCGCAGCCACGCACACGAATGGCCTCTACGAGAAGTCCACGCGAAGTTCCTGAAGAGATCCAATCCTGCGGAAGTGCTAGCTTGCGCAGAATTTCTTGAGGCTGAAATTTGATCTTCCAAACACTATCAACTTTTGATCCGCCTTCTTGGAAGAACTTGGAGGAAAGGTTTAAAGGGATTGAAGAGGACTTAGATCTGATCTAAAGACTCTTATCAGGGACCCCTAACACTAATGGCGCGATGGACTTAGAGGAGGAAGAAGTCAGCTAGATTGAATGCAGAATTTTTCCATGCATGAACTAGGGTTCCTCTCTTTTCTTTTCCCTTTTTTCTTCTTCTTTTTCTCTCTTTTTTCCTTGAATTCGACCACCAGATGATGGAGGTCCTTTTAATGTTGCTCTCCTACCTAACTTCATGCCAACCATCCCATATTTGTGGAGGATTTTGTGGGGTTTTGAATTTTGAATTCAAAATTCAAGTTCATGTGCCATTACATGATGAAGCTTGATCTAATCTAAACCATTCATCATGTTGCCACTTCCCTCTTTCAATTTCGAAATTCCCATGCCCCTAATCAGATTAGAGGGTCACGTGGTGATTTTGTGGTGATTAAATTCGAAATTCAACCTTAATTAGAAGTGAGATAAAGATAAGGATGGCATATGTCATGAAGAGAGAGAATTTGATCTTATCCAATTCTTTTCATGAATTTATCTCTCCATTTCGACCCATCTAATGATGAAAGAGGCCCTGATGTTGCCAAGTGTCCCATGGCACCATTAAATAAATTAAATTAATTTTTAATCATATTAAAAATCAATTTATGGCGCCATGCATGGATATGTGACAAGTGGATTTCAAGATCCGAATAGTTTCAGATCAAACCCATTTAATTTAATTAAATCCTAACAATTAGAATGATTCAATTACCATGGGTTGAACCTAATCCAATTAGGTCAATCCCTAATTAAGCACAAATTTAATCTAATTTAATTTGGTCAACCTAAGTCCTCTTGATTCAGACCTAATCCAATCAGGTCAAAAACCCTGATTGAGCCCAGAATTGAATCTAATTCAATTTGGCTCATCCTTAGTCTAATTACTCAATCCAATTGAGTTCATTAGCAATCTAATTACTAATTAATCCTCCGATAATTACTTTAATTATTTTATAAGATAATTTGCCAATCGAATTGACCAAATTACCCCTGAATGATTCTTAATCATTCATCAGCCTTCTTGATCAATCAGGAATTTTCTATGCGTGTGACCTCATAGGTTCGAACCTAAGCCGGTAGTATAGGAACGACTTCCTACACTAATCGATGTGACCATCTAGCAATGGTACCCGACGTCCGAATAGGCCGAATATATGCGAAGCAAATATTCTGGAACCCTGAACTATGGTTACTGTATAATTCAATCCCTTTGACTCTTAATGCCAGGATGACTTAGAGCTCACTGTCAACCCTATAATTAGTACATCCATTATGTGATTAACTTTAGATATCCCGTGACTCCTCACTGAGATTACCCTGGCCAAGGTTTTGCTAAATTAGTCACAAGACATTATCTCCTGTTTGCAGGAGGGGTCAATTCCATCTTGACTCACAACTGACTACGCAAGTACTTGACTGCACCCAGTGACCTTCCGTCACTGAATTAGAAATTCAGGTAGTCCGGTACCAAAGTACAGTGAGTTGCTTGCTAGTCACAGGTTGCGGTCTCAGGTCAGAGGGCCAAACTTATACCCATATCCACTCGGAACATCTCTCGACAGTAGAGCGTTCCGGAATTGGTCACGTTCAGTAAAATGTACTCCTACACTTCACCTGTATGGTATACCAGTGTCTCCACACTCCTTGGTTAAGAGGACAACCAACGTATATGTCACACAACGACCTAATCTCGATAATGTTGTCGTCCTAGTAACAACATATCATTTGGTCACGAACAAGTTTAAGGACTCAAAGATAAATCCTCCTTTATCATAACATAAGTCCTAAAGACTTCATCATATAAGAGTTCATTTGAAGATGAAATGATGAATAATGCCAAATAATACTTTATTAATTTGTCAATTTATTTACAATATTCAATCATCAATATGCTGACGATTGACATTTAGGATACAATTCCCAACAACAACAATGTCATCCAAGTATACTACCACGAATTT
This sequence comes from Phoenix dactylifera, assembly GCF_051530095.1. NCBI lineage: Eukaryota > Viridiplantae > Streptophyta > Magnoliopsida > Arecales > Arecaceae > Phoenix > Phoenix dactylifera. The sequence goes on along the minus strand of NC_143207.1, from coordinate 7,498,934 downwards.
ATCGATGAAGTCATGGAGTACACGCTGCATCAAAGCACAGAAAGTTGCTGGTGCGTTGGTGAGGCCGAAAGGCATGACAAGGTACTCGAAGCTTCCGTACCTTGTCACACATGCAGTCTTCTCAATGTCCTCCTCCGCCACGCGAACCTGATAGTACCCGCTGCGAAGATCCAACTTGGAAATCCATCGTGCCTTGCCAAGTTGATCGAACAAATCATCAATCCGAGGAATGGGGTACTTGTTCTTCACCGTGAGCTTGTTGAGGGCCCTGTAGTCGATGCAGAGTCTCAACGAACCATCGTGCTTCTTCTGAAAAAGTACCGGTGCTCCATACGGACTCTTCGAAGGTCGAATGAACCCGCTGTCCACCAACTCCGTTAGCTGCCTCCTCAGCTCCTGGAGTTCAGGTGGGGCCATCCTATATGGTGCTTGAGCTGGTGGACGTACTCCATGTACCAAATCAATCCGATGATCGATTTCTCTTTTTGGCGGCAATTACTTGGGTAACTCGGGGGGCATCACATCCCTGAATTCAGTGAGAACACCCTCGATGGGCGCTGGAATCTCCTCTCCTTCCAGTAGTTCTTCCTCCTGAAGGAATGCAATAAATGTTGGAAGTCCCCTTCTCAGCCCCTTAGCAAGTTGCATCGCCGATAGGACTCGCTGCGGAGTCCCTTTAACTCGCTTCCCTGGAACTACGCAAGCTCCACTCGGATTCAGGACCACCACCACATCTGAATCCGGCTTTATCATGGCTTGTAGCTGGGTAAGCAAAGACATACCGATGACCACCTCGTAGTCGTCGATCGGGGCGACCACCGCTGTCACCCGTCCGGTCCATGCGCCGAATTGGATCTCAACATCCTTCGACGTTCCACTGGTAGCCACTTCTGCGGAGTTGACCGCCTTGAACGTATGTTCATCATGTTCAATTTTCAGATTTAACCTCTTTGCCGTAGCTAGGTCTATGAAGAAGTCAGTGGCACATGTATCAATGAGTGCCTGGAAGATGTGACCACCAATGCAGATAGGTGCATAGAGCAGACTTCGTGGCCCCTTGGCCTTCAGGGCCTTGAGACTGAGTGAGCCCATCCTTTGGTCGGTCTCTTCCTTCTCCTCCACCGCCATAGATGCTATCTTGCCCCTCAATTGACAGTCCTTCACCTTGTGCGGTCCATTGCAAATATAGCATGAGATAGTGCTGGTACCTTGCGCCACCCCTTTGCCCTTCGCTTGGGAAGCCCCTCCACTCGAGGAGCTCGGATTCGAGCCTTTTGTACCTCCTTTGTGACCTGATTTTGCTCCCCCACCTTTGCCCTGTTTCAATGCTTGGGCTTTGGGAGCTGTGGGTTGAGTCTTGAACTCGATGAGAGCCTTCGCTTGAGTTATCGCCTCGTTCAAACTCTGGACTCCTCTTCGCTGCAATTCCATCTTTGCCCATGGTTTGAGCCCGTCAAGGAAAGTGAAGAGAGAGTCCTCGTTGCTGAGGTCTGGTACCTCCAACAACAATTCGCTGAACTCTCGCACATATCACGCACATCGCCCTTTTGCGTGAGTCGCCGTAGTCGTGCTCGAGCATCATCCTTAGCGAACGCGGGGAAGAATTGTTTTCGAAGTTCAGTTTGGAACTGTACCCAAGTGGTGATTGGAACAGCCCCTCGCTTCACATCGTCGGCCCGACGTCGCCACCAAAGCATCGCCACGTCCCTCAAGAACATGGCCGCCGTGCTCACCTTCATGGCTTCCTCCCTCACGCCGGTAACCTGCAAGTATTGCTCCACGGCGAAAAGAAAGTTATCCACCTCCTTCGCGGACCGTCGTCCGCAGAACTCTTGTGGCTTGGGAACATCAAGCTTGTGCAGGGGGCCCGTAGCCTCTCTTGCGACCTCCATTGTCAATGGAGAAGAGGATACGCCTGTGGTGGTACTCTCCTTTAAAAGGTCAACCACCAAATTTTGGAGAGCCTTCACCATGATCTCCAACTCCTCGTTACGCTGCAGCACTTCCTTATAGCGCCGCTCCATATCGAAGGAAATCTGGTTCAGCTGAGCGGTGATTTCACCTCGGAGGGTTGCGTCCCTACCCTCAAGGTCCTCTATCCGTCCTTCAACCTCAGCTATTTGGGCCTCGCACCTCCGTAATCGATTGTCGGCGGAGATAACCGAGATGCAATACGTAACCCATACAGAGAATCATCAACTGGATGCGCTCCACCCATCGCCGTGCCTCCTCCTGAGGCTGGATTGGGATCCATGATCGAGGATGATGCGTCCGCCATTCCCACCTTGGAAGTTACCGTAGAGGTCGTCTCCTTCATTTCTGGTATGGCTCTGATACCAAATGACATGTACGAAGGGATTACGAAAGCGAATCCCAACAACGTGCGGCTTGGTCTATCGAAGATAACTACTATTGGCCGAAGATGCGGGATGACATCGAGGAGTATGTTCGCACTTGTCTACTATGCCAACAAGACAAGATTGAACATCGACGGCCTGCGGGGTTGTTGGAGCCATTACCTATACCAGAGCGTCCGTGGGAGAGTGTCTCCATGGACTTCATCATCGGGCTACCTCTGGCGGATGGGAACAGCTCTATCATGGTAGTGGTGGATCGCTTCTCGAAGTACGGAGTCTTCATTGCAGCACCTACTACTTGCCATGCGGAGGACGTGGCGCGGTTGTTCTTTACATATGTGGTGAAATATTGGAGGATACCACGGAGTATCGTTTCTGATCGTGATGCTCGCTTCACGGGGAGGTTCTGGACGGAGTTATTTCGGATACTCGGAACGGAGCTGAAGATGTCCACGGCCTTCCACCCTCAGACCGATGGCCAAACAGAGCGAACCAATGCATTATTGGAGATGTATTCGAGGCACTATGTGAGTGCCAACCAGCGGGATTGGGTGCGACTCTTGGACCAAGCCCAATTCAGCTACAACTTACAGCGATCGGAGTCGACAGGTAAATCACCATTCGAGGTGATTACAGGGCTGCAACCAGACACTCCGGGAAGTATCGCAGCGGACTACATGGGACGTAGTCCGACCGCCTACAGGTTCGTGAGGGATCTGAAGGAGGATATAGATTTGGTTCAGGTCTCCTTGTGGAAGGCGACCAAACGGATGAAGAAGTGGGCTGACATAAAGCGGCGGGCAGCTGAATTTCAGGTTGGTGATCGGGTATTGGTAAAGCTTTACCATCACATGAAATTGAAGTCGGGCTACCACAAAGCACTTGTGAGGAGGTATGAAGGTCCCTTCATCATCACACATCGAATTGGAGAGACAGCATACCGATTGTCGCTGCCTTCCAAGCTGAAAGTGCACCCGGTGTTCCACGTGTCCCTATTGAAACCGTTCAAAGAGGACACAACTAACCCTTCTCGGGCTCGAAGCGGGCGAGCTCCAGTGGCCGTACGAGTTCATTACACCAAGAAGTTATCTGAAATCAAGGCAGACAGGAAAAAGGGTAACCGTGTGCAATACTTAGTCCGATGAAAAGGACTATCAGATTCAGAAGCAAGCTGGGAATATGGTGACGAAATATGGCAGTTCGAGGACATCATCAACGAGTACCGCCTAGCCTCGTCAGGGGCGACTTTGGCTTAGGTGGGGGAGGGTGTCACGGCTCCTCGAATTGGGGCTGGACCGGACGCGGATCAAGGTATAAACCAGATCAGGTCGCTGGACGGGTTCGAGGTCTGACGGTGCTCTCTAGAGATTTGGGCAACTTGGAGACCAAATCTGAGCCCTAGGATCACCTAGGGAAACGTGTGCAAGATGTAGGTGGAATACCCAAAAGCATGGGGCTGTGGGCACGTGCTCCAAGGCGTGTATTGTTGAGAATACATGTTGGTTCATCATTAGGAGGAAAGCTGCTGCAACGAGACTGATTCAGCGTTGTGGGCTTATCTCGAAGCATGGACTGAATCCGAAAAATTGGGATGCATGAAAATGTGTGCCAATGATGGAGGAACATGGCATAAGTCTCCAGAAGGCAAGGGATACGTTTTAACACGTTTTTTATAACTGAAAACGTGTATGGTTAGAAGACGTGGCTGTAACGCTGTTTCCACGCGCTTTCACTTTGAGGGGTATTTCGGGAATTCTACAGAAGTCTGTTCAAAGTGGAAAAGCTGTCATCTGGAAGGATTTTTCATCCCGAATCCAACGAATCTAGTTTCATGGTAATCCGAGTTCGTTTGAGGCATGAACTTGGCTATTTTATCTGATTGCGCAGAATCCTGCGGGAATCGGGGTTTTCCTATCTTATCTAGAATTCATCCTTATCTTGTGCATGGGAAGCTGAGTTCGTGAGGGACTTGTAACTGGAGGTTGCTCCTCTATAAGAGGACCCTCAAAGGGGGAGGGATTGGGATCCGATAGAGCTGGAGAGGCCAAGAGAGCTTATTGTAATTAGTTGAGTGGTTATTCAATAAAGTTCTCTTCCCCTACATTTCTTCTTCTCCTTCGTGGTATTTTCTGGTGTTGTGTTTCGCTGCATTATTGTTGTTAGGTGTGACCTAAGTCATAGAGACTAGGTACCCACGCCAGGAAGGCTGATCGGTTATCTTCGATAGACCGAGCCGCACGTTGTTGGGATTCGCTTTCGTAATCCCTTCGTATGTGTCAATAGTATCAATACAAGCCTGAAAAGAATGCAGACATTACCTTGTCACTTTACATTAGTTTGATTTATTTGCCATGTTTATCAATGCTCCATTCTGCATCATTTGGCTCAAGCAAAGAACTCAGGATGTTGGTAAAGGAATTCTTGCTCTAATAATTTATTGAAGCATTTAATGCTTTTTCTCGTTTCATCTAAGTCATTTCCAACGTCATTGCATTCACTTAATCTGGATGTTTTGCTGTTATCTGCATGTGCAGTATGGATACCCAAGTGAAGCTTGCAGCTGTGGTGAAGGTCACACGGGATGAACGGGGTCAAGAGCTCAAGTGACCCAGGTTAGGGTCAAATTTCTGGATGACCAGAACGGCCTAATCATGCGCAATATGAAGGGTCCTGTGAGGGAGGGTGATGTCCTTTTGTCCCGAATGGGGTCATTGTGAACCCCTGGAGCCAGACTGCTCTTAAAACTAATAGTCTCCATGTCTTCTCAATCCCATTTTATTTACTCTGCAATGATCGGGGCTGACTAAACCGAGCACTTCACTCACTTAAGATCCCTGCTCGTGTATTCCTGCTAGATGTTGCTCTCCATCTAGTTGTTCCATTTATTTGTAAGAATAATTCATTTTGTCCAAAGCCGGAATTATCCATTTCGAGTTCTTTACCCACACATCTTGCTTCGAGTGGGACGACTCAGATACAGTGAGACTTTATTAAAGAAGATTTTACGAATATAAGTTGAAATATGCCTTTCATCATGATGTTCAGAGATATTGCAAGCAACGTATGAAATCATGGTTAGTAACAATGAATTTGAGAATTCTTGGTTTGGGTCTGGTTGGATGAAAAATAGTATATCTGCATATTTTTTTAGCTGACTATCCACAGGACAGTTTAACATTCCCTCACCTTTGCGGTAATTTGCTGAGAAAATTTGCTGCAAGAATAAGGTCAAGGTCTTTTTGATGGAAAAGTTTTGTAAGGAATGGGCTAAAAAATAAAGGTATATCATAGCCCTTCCAACCACACTAACACACTGGTCAATATAAGATTTATACTCTGGTATGTAGTAGAACTATCAGGAGATTTTACCAGCTTGGTAGGCTAGTATCTAACAAATCCTCAAAGGAGTATCTAAGCAGGAAAATATGCTGGAAACTGTTTATGGTATGATGACATGCTTAAAAAAAAAACAAATGTTTACATGGAATCTGAGATGAATTTTTAACAGGTCACATAATTTTCCTTGCTCCTCCATCGAACTTGAACATCTTTTGTCACCATATAAAACATATGTACATAATTTGTTTGAAACGCAGCAAGAGATTCAAAATTCAATACATTTTCTTCGATTAGAGCTTTCAAATAGTTTGATTTTTAGCCTGGTGAAGCTATCCTCTTCACCATATGGTCCATATCCACCATTTGCGAAGAAACTATTCTGCAACGCCTCTTGCAAGATCTCCATAAAGCAAACCTATTTCTGCAAGATCTTCTTCTGGTTCAGTAGCTTGTAAACCTTTTCCTGCTCTCCGCATTCACTATAAAGCTCACCAAGACCACCAATCACAGAACCTTCCAACAAGTGACCAAGTTTGATGACCCTGCCATGCATCTGTTTTGCTTCTTCCAAACCCAACACCCCAACACATGCCTTAATAGCCTGGAAAACTATAAAAGTATCCATTCCAATATCTAAACATACCATCCTGAGGTAAAGCTTCAGGGCTTCTTCACACAACCCATTCCTCACAAACCCGGCTATCATTCTGCTCCACAAGCCTAATTTTTTTGCTACCAAGCTGTCGAAAACTCGATAGGCAATCTCCATCTTATCACACTTCTCATACAATTCTACCAGTGCACCTAGAGTTTTCATCCCTGGCTGATGCCTGAATTTGATAATGTGGGCATGAATCTCCTGCCCCTGTCTCAGTGCCATTTCCACGACGCACGGTCTGATCATCGTCGCAAACCCCAACCTACTAGCCACCTCGCTATTCCTCCCATTTTGCAATGTGCTCCTGATAACATCCATTGCTTCCTTGGCCTTGCCATTTCTATTATACCCCTCGATCATCGCGGTGCATGCCTCGACCGTCTTAATTTGAGCTTTGTTGAACACCTCACGAGCATCGCCGACACGGCCACACTTTGCGTACATGTCGATCAGTGCCACGGTGACAAACTCATCCTGTTCGCATCCATCTCGTTTAATCTCCTCATGAATTTGGATGCCGAGCTCAAGATCTCCAATGCTAGCGCACGAGTTTAAAGCAATGGTGTAAGTGAAGGCGTTGGGCCGGACTCCGGTGTCGGCGGCGGCGGCGGTCATCGAACAGTATAGTTGGACGGCATCACGGGGAAAGCCGGCATGGAGGTACATTGCGATGGCGGTGGTCCAGGTGGCAACATTCCGCTCGGGCATTTCGTCGAACAGGCGGCGGGCGGCACCCAGGAGGCCGCAGCGGGAGTAGAGGCGGAGGAGGCCGTTGGCGACGGCGGGGTGGGCTTGGAGGCCGGCGCGGGCGGCTCTGTCGTGGACGAGGCGGCCGAGACGGAGGTTGCGGGCGTCGGCGCAGGCGTTGAGGAGGGTGCAGAGGAGAGCGGGGTCAGGCGAGATGGACTGGGCGTCCATGAGGTCGAGCACGGACAGGGACTCTTCGAGGCGCTGCTCCAAGGGCCAGTCGGCGGGCGGGGCCGAGTGGAGGGCGGGGTGGGGGCGGCGCCCGGAGCGACGGAGGAGGGAGGGGAGGCGTGGCGAGGATGGAGACGAGACGGGAAAGAAGGTTTTGGGGAGGCGTTGAGGCAGGTTTGAGGCGAGCACAGCGGCCATGGGAGGAGGAAGTCGATGGAGAGTCGAGTAGAGGAGGCTCTGGAGTAAAGTGCTGAGCTGGGCGTGGACTTGGCTCGACGAATCCCATTGGTGAGAGACATTCCCTGGAGTGGCCAATCACTTGTAAATTTGTCAATTATTTTTTAAAAATAAAAATAAAAATGGTGGTGGAGACGTTGATGTTTAAGGCTGCAAATGGTCGGATCGATCCGTGATCCAACCCAGTCCGACTCGCGTAGATCTAAACCAATTTGAATTTTAGGACCCGTAGGTTCAGGTCGGATTCTAAAATTAGATCCGAATCATTTTTTGGGTCGGATCTGGGTTTACCGAACGGAGTCGACTCGATCTGAATCGTCCTGGAGAGAGAAAGAGAGAGGGGAAAAGCAAAAGCTTTTTTTTTTTTCTTTTTGTGCATGGGTTGTGGTATTATTGGCCGTCTTTAAGTGAATTTATGGCGAGTTTTCAAGGTAGACAGGAAGGAGATATGGGCTTCTTAGGAGCTTGTTAGCTTGCTCCTCAAGGGATGGGAAATGCCAACCAAACGAGGAGGAAAAGTTTTGTACCAAAAAAAAAAAAAGAAAAAAGAAGAAGAAGAAGATGATGATGAAGAAGGAAAAGCCTAAGAGTGGATGGTGTATCGAGAGGTGTCGGATTCGTGATCAGAAATTTGTTTGGCAGATTGGTAGCAGCTGGGGGTCGACGCACGCCTGGGATCACTGTTGTAGGGGCAGAGCTTTGGGCCGCATGGGAGGGGCTGTCATATGCGAGGAGGTCCTTTAGAGCCGAGAGGATGTACCTTAAGGGGGATTCCTCAGTGGTGATTGACTGGATCCGAGGTGTGGATAGGTATAGTGATGGCCACCCTCTCATCAGAGAAACCCATAGGCTGGCTCGGGAGATGGGTGGCCTGCAGGCAAGCACATGTGTTTCGAGAGGCGAACAGGGCAGCAGACTGGGTCGCCTTCTTCGCCGCCTGGCACTTCGAAGACTTTCTATGGATATCTACAGGAGATATTTTTTCTTCTTTGTACGCTTTATTTTTTCGTGATTTGGCATGATGTATTCAAGTTAGAGCTATATAAAATATCGTATTTACTAAAAAAAAAAAAAGAAAAAAGCCCAAGGGGAGTAGGGCTCAAGTGTGGAAGGATAGCAACAAGCATAGGTTCACATAATCCAAAAGAACCTCAGCCGTCAGGATTCTCTCGCGATCTATTACACCGTTGATACCTCTGTGTCTCGATAGCTGGCTTTTTTTTTTTTTTTTCCTTCTGTTTTTTTGTTTTTGTTTCTTTTAACTTTTGAAGGGAGAAAGTCAGGGAACACTGAACTACAAATGGGTCATGTGCCATTTTTTTTCAATGGAATTGGATTTTGGAAGAAGGGCTGGGATTTTTTTTGTCCTCCTGAGAGGGAGCAGGGAGACAAACAAGTTCCGTCCAATCAGTCATAGATAAAAAATAGTGTGATATAAAATTTGGCTTGTAGACCGTCTTACTTGGTAAGTCATGGGTCATCTGTTCTGACTGGAGGTCAATCGCAAGTCCTCCACGTCATGGGTCACCCAGAACCTCATAATTACGTTATGACCAAATTAGATTTGCCCAAATTCTTTCCCAAAAGAGGACCCCCCCCCCCCCCCCCCAAAAAAAAAAAAAAAAAAAAAAAAAAGGGTAACATCCGACTCAAACCCAAATTTGACTCGAATCCGACTCGGACTCAATCTGACCCGACCCTCAACCAGATCAGATCGGGTCCAAAATTAGGACCTAAATAAAAAACCGGATCGGATCGGGATGAAAGATCTGACCCGATCCGATCCATTTGCACCCCTAGGTCCAACACTTGTAAATTTGTTAATTATTTTTAAAAATAAATATAAAAATGGTGGTAGAAATGGTGATGTTTGCAGCGGAGATAGTCGGAATGATGGTGGTAGGTTTAAAGATGGTAATGTGGAGGTGACAACAATAATAATAGCGGCATGGTAAAAACTATTGCAATGATGGTGTTAGTGGCGGCAGTAGTAATGACCGGAGCGATGACTATGACCATAGCGATAACAATAGTGGTGGTGGGGTGGTGGTGTGGTGGAGGTAAAGTAATAGTGAAGACATGGTTGATAAAAGAAATATGAGTTTTGTTTCTAAAAATATTAAAAATAAAGTTTACTTATTTTTTAATCTAAAAATAATAAAAATAATTTTAAAAAATAGAAAATAAAAATATTAATATCAAAAATTTGTTTTTTAATCTCAGTTTTAGTAATTTTATGGTTAAAATAGAAAATAAAAAATAAAAACAATGCTAAATTACATGATTAGCATTTCTTGACCATTTTGTGCGACGTACGTGCACATTTTAGGCTCAGGAAAGCGATTTGTGATAATAATTAGTGATGGAGATATTTTTCGCCCCACGTGTTCGTGGTGATAAAGCTGTTTAGTTGGGAAACAAATAGAAACCAACTCCTCCCTTGATTGCGAATATCTGCTTTTTTTAGCTTATGGTTGTGTTCAAGCTGATATTGATAAATAGGAGGAGAAATTGGCGCCTGTTTTTGCTCTTTAAAATCAGGATCATAAAAAACTGTTTTCAATTGTTGGTTGTTTATTTGGTTGCCTTTGTCATATCTTGTGGTGAGCCTGTCTCATTCTTGCATTAACTGTCTTAATGAATTTAATTGGGTTCCACCCTTTTATTTTTCCCCTCAAATTTGTCGCACTCCCTGATGGATAGGCATCCAACTCTCCACCAGTATGTCAAAACATTATAGCACTCATAGCATTTCTTGCTTGAAAGCGTTTCAAATGGTTCAAACTTTCAGAGGATTGTATCCAAGGCTCTTGCTTACACTTGGTCATCAGTCCAGTCCACTGAAGTTATGCCTTGATATAAATTTCTTGCTACTATTTGGGACTGATCTTTCCATCATTTAGCTATATACTTGTTGCTGGAAATTGGACCCGGGGGCAGTCTTCGGTCGAGGAGAGGGAGCGGCGATGAGTTCTCACGGCGGGGCGGCGGTCCGTCGGCGAGGGGCGTCCTCCGTCTGGGGCGGTCGGAGAGAAGGGGCGGCAGGTCCTCGTGGCGAAGCGGCGATCCGTCAGTTGGCGGCGTCCTCCGTCCGGGAGCCTGCACACGAACCGGTGGCCGGGTTTTCCGGCGCCGGCCCTCCGACGCTCAAGTCAGGAAGGGGGCAAATAGTGTAGAAAGGGAGATAAATAATGTCTGTAGAGTGTATCAATCTTCCAACCCCCTCCTGAGAGGCCAAGGCTCCCTTTTATAGGCGGGGGTCGGTTTACCTGCGATGTAACAGGGCGAGGCCGTAGTACGGCTCGGCATGTTGTTCAGGTCGGCGCATGGTCAGGCGAATCATTGCTCTGATGTCGGCGGTGAGGACGTCGTATAACCCGAACTAGCACGCTGTCAGACGAATTATTGCATTGGTGTCGGAGGTATGGCCGAGATCGGAGACTTATCATAGTTGACTAGACTCTGCTGGGCTGATTTGCCGTGGAGAGCTGAGAGTCCGTAGATGACAGGAGCCATGCGCATTTATGGTGGAGTAAGCTGGAGATCCGCATTTATTGTGGAGTAAGCTGGAGGTCCGCATTTATTGTGGAGTAAGCCGGAGATCCGCATTTATTGTGGAGTAAGCCGGAGATCCGCATTTATTGTGGAGTAAGCCGGAGATCCGCATTTATTGTGGAGTAAGTGATAAGTGCTAAATAATGCATAAATTAATATCTTATTCATAGCACTTATCATTATTTTAATTGACATATTTGGTCAAGTTAACCATAAAAGATGTGCTACCCTCATCATTGCATTTTAATAATTATAAGAGGTGATTCGAGTTGATTTAATTATTTAATGATTAAGTCTAATGTGTGCAGGTCACGTCTGCAGCTGAACCTGTGCTTAGTAATTAATGCTCCAAGTTTGATCCCAGCTGTCCCATGTTGATCTCCCAATATCTTAGCTCACAGATCCGTTTCATTACTCTCCCAACTTCCTTATTTCTTTCAACATTGGGCTCAACAACCGACTCCCTTATTCCTTCCAAACCAAGTCCCTTCCCCATTTAAAAATAAAAAAATAAATAACACTCCAGCCTTCATTCGGACCCAAAACGGGACTAAGGAACATAACCACAACCCAGCATCCTCTTCCTTCGGGATAAAGCTCTAGCTCATCCCATCTTTTCCGTGATCACTTCCCAGCTCAGTCCTCCCGTATTTTCACGTCTAATCCTCCTAGCGGAACAACCTTGCATCCTTATCCCCTGTTTTGGAACAGAGTAACAGCCTATCCACGCTCATTTCAGCCGAGAACCTCTCACGTCCAAGCTTCCGTTTCTCTTCCAAAGAACAAACCCACCGATCCTCATCTTCTTCCGTGATTCACCCTAATCTACTCTCAACTGTGAGCAACATCCCTTCCGCATACAAAGCCCCAACGCATCTTCTCGTTGCTCCATTTCTTCCGGATCGATCCCAACTCCCCATCCGCGATCATCTCCCAGCATTTGTTAGCAACCCGAGCTTCACGTTTCTCCCTCCCGTTTGCGGATCAAGCCAGCCTCCATCTCTCTCCGCGTCTGGAAGCTAACAGCTCCACACTGATTCTCCATGAATCACGGATCCGATTCCATCATCCCAACTCCTCTGTTATCAGCCGAACTCCCATCCTCATACCGTTCAACAACCGAGATCCCAAAACCAAGCACAGCTCCCAGCTCACCAAACCAACCGAGTTCCGAAATCCTTTCAAACGCTCATGAGATAAGATCAAATCCCATGCATCATCCTCCCCTGTTTCAGCAACAAAACAAAGCCAACGGCAGCATCCACCGAATCTCCCGCGTCTGCAGTTCAAGGGATCAACTCCCAGTTCTTCCCAGCATCCGCAATACAAGGTTCATCAGCTATATTCCGTTCCCAACCTCTTCATCTCCGCTAGATCTCCTCCCAGCTTCCGCTAGATCCCGTTCGACAACCACCCACGGATAGCTCCTTCCGAACTCCCCTGCATTCACGAGATCCAAACAGAGTCATCCTCATCCCGCTATCAGCCGTGTCCACCGTTCACAGCTCCGAGATCTTCTCCAAATCCCAGCGTCTTCTTTCCTTCCGCGTCCGAGATTTTCTCCGCTGCATCCCAACGCAGATGAGCTCGGATCGGATTGATCCCAATCATCTGCGGTTCATCTCCCAGCCATCAACCGAATCCAAACCCCCAGCCGCGTTCTCCTCTTCCGAACCAAGCTAACCTTCTTTTGGATTAACCCCAACGTCCCATGATCCTCTCCGAGTCTCCTGCTCCCAGCCGAACAGAGCCACGTCGCCAGCCGCGTCCGAGATCCTCTCAGTCCACGTCCTCGCCATCCGAGCTCCAAGCAACCTCCTGCAACTTTGGCGGGATTCATCCTCATCTCAACCGAGAAGAGAGAAGGAGGGAGAGCCTATATAAAGAAGAGTTCTTCTCTTTCGGAGGCATGAATTCCCTCACAGGCCAATCCCACGGGAAGAAAGAAAAAGTAAAGGGAGAGAGTAGTTTGGTTATTTTGGGAATAACTTCCCATGTATATAAAAATATAAGATTGAAGTGCTGAGGGAAAAAGAAAGGGAGCTGATCATGAAGGAAGAGACGGGAGCCCGCTGCTGTGCTGCTGCTGCCGCCCACAACTTCATGGAAGGCTGATTTCTTCACTAGGGCTGGATGTAGCCCTAACAAAGGGCCAAGGGTTTTTATATTTTATTTATATTCTTGGAGTTGTATGAACTTATTGTTTATAATGGATATCTTCTTTTGAATCATATTTAATTTCTGTGATTTTAAGTATGATGTTCGTACAACTGTTCTTCATGATCACTCAGTAAATATAAGATAGTCCATGCTTAGGGAAGATGCGATGTGCTACCACCTTAGATTAGGGTAGACATTTCATGCCAACCGAAGATGGATTATGCCCAAATTACTTTTGTGAATTTTTATTTAAATGCTTATTAGGCTTGTAGCCAATTTGCATGTTTATCCAAGAATAAATTAAAATATAAATAACCCTTGTTCCGATATTAGTGGTGAATTCCTTGCCCTAGGTTCTCCCAAACTGATATCTTTTTAATTGCATTTTGCTTTATTAAAATTCCTTAGTTTAATTTTCTTCACCAACTCTTCCTTTTTAAATATTTTATTTTTTTTAAAAGAAAAACAACTGTACCCCAATCCCTGTGGATCGATACCCGTAATCACTATCCTACTAGATACGTGCTATTGCGTGGTCTTTAAAGTTGACTATCAATTTTTGGCGCCGTTGCCGGGGATTGGTAGCATAGTTGTTTTTTTTTTCTTTTTATTAAAAAATTTTCAAAAAAAAAAAATTCGAAAAATAAAAAAAAATAAAAAAAATAGTTTCTATTTTTACTTTCCTTATCTCCTTCTCCTCTCTTACTAATTTTTGATTTTTCTTGATATTATTTGATCAGGACTTAAAGAGGAAGTTTGGGACAATCAGAAAGGGAATGGCTGAAAAAGAAATGCTGTAGAGGTTGGCTTTTAAAAATTTTTGCTGAAAATTCTGGTAACATCTAAACCTTTCTTATTTAAATTTCCTTGTGTGGTGATTGTTTGATTTTAAATTCAGCAAAAGTGTGAATGCATGCTTGATACACATACACCAATTAATTTGCACATAGTAAGGGCAATCACCCCAACAAGATAAGAACTGGATTTCATCACCAGATTCTTGCCCAAATTAGGTGAATCAATTCTCACATAGCTATCACATTAATTAAAATCAATTAGACGTTGGCCTCTAGGGACACTCGAGCTCAATAGGACGAAGATCACCGAAAGTTGCACCAATTTCGCTCTGTGGCTTAGTTGATGTCTAGGCAAGCTTTGTCCCTTAAAGGGAGACAGTTCATCTGTTCGAGGCAAGTGGTTTTTAAGTGGGACCTTTGCAACGCATCGTGACCCCCCCACTTACCTGGGAGCTTACCTGGTCAGCTCAGTCATTAGACCGGATTGGAGGCTTAGGTGCCCTCTTCAAACCAGTTAGGAGCTGTCTAGTGGTTTTAGGGTGAACTTAAGGAATTGATGTGTTTTTCTTTTTAGTGCATGCTTGACTGTACTGATCAGAGGAGTATTAGTGTATGCTAGGGTGTCGTTCCAGATCTCCTGAATTAGTACCTTTTGACCCTGAAATAGAGCGTTCTATTAGGACCCTTCGAGCCGAAATCCGTACCTATAGAACTATAGGATCTGCTTCACCTATCAAGATGGCTGAAGAGCAACCCAAACTGTTAAAGGAGTACTTCACTCCTTCTATTTATACCTCTCCATTTTGTATTCGACTACCTGATACCACCGCTGCTGCACATTTTGAAATTAAGTCTAGTGTCATCCAAATGCTTCCCTCTTTTTATGGACTTAACAATGAAGACCCATATAAACATTTGGATGAGTTTCTTGAGATCTGCACTACTGTCAAAATTCAGAACTTCACTGATGATGCTCTGAAACTTAGGCTGTTTCCTTTTTTCCTTAAGGATAGAGCTAAACAATGGCTCCACTCATTAGAAGCCAATTCAATTCTTTCATGGGCTCAAATGCAACATGAGTTCTTAAAAAAATATTTTCCCATAGGAAGAACAAACCAATTTAGGCGTGCGATCACGAGCTTCTCCCAATCTGACGGAGAAGAATTTCATGAAACCTGGGAAAAATTTAGAGATTTACTCCGAAAATGCCCGCATCATCAAATACCCAAATGGCAATTAGTGCAATGCTTTTATGACGGACTGTCCGAACGAAATCGTCAAATGGTTGATGCTTCTTGTGGGGGTACTTTCATGCTTAAAAGTGAACATGAGGCATGGCAATTGTTTGAGAACCTTAATGAAAATTCCCTCCACCATGCCTCCTCCGCTCGTCAAGCACCCCCAAGTTCTCAAAGAAAAGGAACCATATATGAAGTTAGCCAGTCCATAGGTCTATCTGACAAAGCAGATGCACTATCCCGCAAATTGGACCAGCTAATGTCTAGAGAACAGTTTCCAAACTTTCATCAAGCACAAGTATGTACTCTCTGTTCTAGTCCATCTCATACTGTTTTTGAGTGCCCTTCGGCAGCACAATTTTCTGAATTTGTGCAAGAACAAGTAAATGCTGCCCAAGCACAGTCCCGACCGGGTAATGATCCGTATTCTAACACTTATAATCCGGGGTGGCGCAACCATCCAAACTTCTCTTGGAAGCAGCAGACTTCCAGTACTTCCCAGCCTTATTCCCAAAACTTTCAACCATACCAGACTGTTAATCCCTACCGTCCTTCGACTCAATTTCAACACACTCCCCCAGCACCCCAAAGAAACACAGCCTTTGAGGAGAAAGTGTTGACCTCCCTTCAAGGTTTGGAAACCATTACACAATTGGTGCACTCTCACACGCAATCTATCGCCAAGCTAGAATCCCAAATGGGGCAACTAGCTAATGCACTGAACAAGCGAGAGGAAGGAAAGCTTCCAAGCCAACCAGTGAGTAATCCTAGGGGACAATACATGGCTCAAGAAAATCAACCGAATACAATTCATCATGAACAGGCCAATGCTTTGACTACCCTAAGGAGTGGACGTGTAGTAGACAATAAGATTGGGGAGGGTAACAATAAAGAAGGTAAAAAGGAAGAGCAAAATGTATCACATGACAATCCAAAACCTTCTTCTTCTTCAGCTCTTCCAGCTTCGGCCAAAACTCACATCCCGAAGGCCCCATTTCCTGATGCTCTCAATTCACCCTCTCCCTTTGGCAAAAAAGAAACTTCACTAGAGGAGATGATGGAGGTTTTCAAACAAGTCAAAATCAACCTCCCACTTCTTGATGCTATTAGACAAGTTCCATCTTATGCCAAATTTCTCAAAGACCTTTGTACACAGAAACGAAAATCTAGGACTCATGTGCCTAAAAAGGTCTTCCTGACTGAACAAGTAAGCTCCATCCTTCAGCACAAAACCCCTCCTAAGTTCAAAGATCCTGGTGCCCCTACCATCTCTTGTGTGGTAGGAGACAATCCTATTGATCGAGCATTATTAGATCTAGGGGCGAGTGTTAACCTCCTTCCTTATTCAGTCTATGAAAAGTTCGGATTAGGTGAATTGAAGCCTACCTCGGTGTCCCTACAGTTGGCTGATCGATCTGTTAAAATACCACGAGGAACAATTGAAGATGTCCTAGTCAAGGTCGACAAATTTTATTTTCCAGTCGATTTCATCGTCCTTGATATGGAACCTGTGCCCAATCTTAAGAAACAGATCCCCATAATTCTTGGTCGTCCCTTTCTAGCCACAGCCAATGCATGTATTAACTGTAGAACGGGGGTGATGAATATATCCTTTGGAAATATGAAGGTTAAGTTAAATATATTTCATGCCTCTGATCAACCCGCAAAGGAAGTTGAGTGCTTCCTAATAGATAAAATGGGCGATCTTCCTTATATTTTAGCAGATGACCCTCTGAAAACACGCTTGACCCATTTTGACGTTACTATAGAAAAGGCCATAGAAGCAGTCAACTCTGTGCCCGACAATCAGTTTCCCATGAATTTTCTTCCTTGGAGAACCCCGCATGAACCTGGTATGATTTGATAAGGATGCACTGCGTCTGGCTGAAGACGTTAAACTTAGCGCTTGTTGGGAGGCAACCCAATTTTCATAGGTTATTTTTGCATATTTTCTTGTCGCATTTTTTTTATTTTCTTAACAGGATCCCTCATATTACTGATGCAACTACAGTAAAATGCTTCTATCCTCCATATGCATCATATTTTCGTCCAAAATAAAAAAAATAAAACAAAAAAAAATAATAATAATATAATATTCAAAAAAAAAATTCATCAAAAAAAAAAAAAAAACATTGAGGACAATGTCTGATCTAGGTTGGGGGGTATAGGATTCGAATTTTTGAAGAAAGAAATTTTTCGCATTGAATTTCAAAAAAAAAAAGAAGTGAATTTCAAAAAAAAAAAAAAAAAAAAAAACCTAATTTCTATGCTTTAGTGCTGAAATGATAAACACACAAAGTATATAAAATCTAAAAAGCCCAATAACTAGTCAGGAGTAAGTCAATTTGAGTTCTTTTTATTAAATATTCCTTTAGCGAGTTGTAAGATAATTTTTATTTTGGAATTTCACAACACACATGGCCTGCACTACTAAGGATTAGGTTCAACATTATGTTGCTAAGTCTAGTAGCAACCTTGAGTCCTGATGAATCATTCCTATCTAATTCGCTATTATTAAAAAAAAGAAACAAAAAAAGAAAAAAAGAAGCGAATTTAATCAGGTACATCGAAAAGGGCTACCTATTGTCAAAGGTCAGCGGGCTTGTAATGAGGAACCCGAGCATAGGTCCGTAGGGGAGTCTTGATGCCTAACACCTTATGCCATCTGGTGTGGGAGTGTTGACTGAATGCTCGTTACATGGAGGAATCATTACAAGAGTAAAAGTGCATAATAAATATAAAATAAAAAAAATATAATAAAAAAATAAAAAAAATTATTAAAAAAAAAAGAAGAGAAAAAGAGAAAATAATATTGACCTTGAAAAAGACGATAGTGTGAAAGCCGTCGTTGTAAAAATTCGAGTAAACTGGAATATTACAGATAAAGCCCATGAGGTATTAAAGTAAACATCCACAACTCTCGAAATCCTGCAAGATAGGATGATTTTGAATCAGTGATTAAGTCTTATCTGACCAATTCTTGGAAACTACTAGTTTTTAGCAATATTTTGGAGAATCTAAAGCCTTAGCTTGTGTATGGTCCAGATATCACCGAGCACCCAAATATAAATTAGCCTTACAACTCTCTAACGGAAACTTAATGACTTCAACTTAAGTTGCATACTGACCTAGGATTTGGGCTGACTTAGTAATTAAAACTTTGTGTACTTTTGAAATTCTTGGCATTAATGCATTTGAAATTAGATTTTATAAAACAATAAAATAAATTTCTTTCGACTGCAGTTTGTGGGTATCTGAGCCGGAAACCCTCACGAGACAAAACTCGTCCACTAGGGCCACCTAGGGGTTTAAAGCCTTATTGCATACGGTAAATGCAATCGCGATTCCTGCGAAAGTGAGTTAGTTTTTTTTTATTTTGCTCGAGGACTAGCAAAATGTAGGTTGGGGGGTGTGATAAGTGCTAAATAATGCATAAATTAATATCTTATTCATAGCACTTATCATTATTTTAATTGACATATTTGGTCAAGTTAACCATAAAAGATGTGCTACCCTCATCATTGCATTTTAATAATTATAAGAGG
This sequence comes from Phoenix dactylifera, assembly GCF_051530095.1. Taxonomy (NCBI): domain Eukaryota; kingdom Viridiplantae; phylum Streptophyta; class Magnoliopsida; order Arecales; family Arecaceae; genus Phoenix; species Phoenix dactylifera. The sequence continues at coordinate 7,480,130 of NC_143207.1, read as the reverse complement.
TGATTCGAGTTGATTTAATTATTTAATGATTAAGTCTAATGTGTGCAGGTCACGTCTGCAGCTGAACCTGTGCTTAGTAATTAATGCTCCAAGTTTGATCCCAGCTGTCCCATGTTGATCTCCCAATATCTTAGCTCACAGATCCGTTTCATTACTCTCCCAACTTCCTTATTTCTTTCAACATTGGGCTCAACAACCGACTCCCTTATTCCTTCCAAACCAAGTCCCTTCCCCATTTAAAAATAAAAAAATAAATAACACTCCAGCCTTCATTCGGACCCAAAACGGGACTAAGGAACATAACCACAACCCAGCATCCTCTTCCTTCGGGATAAAGCTCTAGCTCATCCCATCTTTTCCGTGATCACTTCCCAGCTCAGTCCTCCCGTATTTTCACGTCTAATCCTCCTAGCGGAACAACCTTGCATCCTTATCCCCTGTTTTGGAACAGAGTAACAGCCTATCCACGCTCATTTCAGCCGAGAACCTCTCACGTCCAAGCTTCCGTTTCTCTTCCAAAGAACAAACCCACCGATCCTCATCTTCTTCCGTGATTCACCCTAATCTACTCTCAACTGTGAGCAACATCCCTTCCGCATACAAAGCCCCAACGCATCTTCTCGTTGCTCCATTTCTTCCGGATCGATCCCAACTCCCCATCCGCGATCATCTCCCAGCATTTGTTAGCAACCCGAGCTTCACGTTTCTCCCTCCCGTTTGCGGATCAAGCCAGCCTCCATCTCTCTCCGCGTCTGGAAGCTAACAGCTCCACATTGATTCTCCATGAATCACGGATCCGATTCCATCATCCCAACTCCTCTGTTATCAGCCGAACTCCCATCCTCATACCGTTCAACAACCGAGATCCCAAAACCAAGCACAGCTCCCAGCTCACCAAACCAACCGAGTTCCGAAATCCTTTCAAACGCTCATGAGATAAGATCAAATCCCATGCATCATCCTCCCCTGTTTCAGCAACAAAACAAAGCCAACGGCAGCATCCACCGAATCTCCCGCGTCTGCAGTTCAAGGGATCAACTCCCAGTTCTTCCCAGCATCCGCAATACAAGGTTCATCAGCTATATTCCGTTCCCAACCTCTTCATCTCCGCTAGATCTCCTCCCAGCTTCCGCTAGATCCCGTTCGACAACCACCCACGGATAGCTCCTTCCGAACTCCCCTGCATTCACGAGATCCAAACAGAGTCATCCTCATCCCGCTATCAGCCGTGTCCACCGTTCACAGCTCCGAGATCTTCTCCAAATCCCAGCGTCTTCTTTCCTTCCGCGTCCGAGATTTTCTCCGCTGCATCCCAACGCAGATGAGCTCGGATCGGATTGATCCCAATCATCTGCGGTTCATCTCCCAGCCATCAACCGAATCCAAACCCCCAGCCGCGTTCTCCTCTTCCGAACCAAGCTAACCTTCTTTTGGATTAACCCCAACGTCCCATGATCCTCTCCGAGTCTCCTGCTCCCAGCCGAACAGAGCCACGTCGCCAGCCGCGTCCGAGATCCTCTCAGTCCACGTCCTCGCCATCCGAGCTCCAAGCAACCTCCTGCGACTTTGGCGGGATTCATCCTCATCTCAACCGAGAAGAGAGAAGGAGGGAGAGCCTATATAAAGAAGAGTTCTTCTCTTTCGGAGGCATGAATTCCCTCACAGGCCAATCCCACGGGAAGAAAGAAAAAGTAAAGGGAGAGAGTAGTTTGGTTATTTTGGGAATAACTTCCCATGTATATAAAAATATAAGATTGAAGTGCTGAGGGAAAAAGAAAGGGAGCTGATCATGAAGGAAGAGACGGGAGCCCGCTACTGTGCTGCTGCTGCCGCCCACAACTTCATGGAAGGCTGATTTCTTCACTAGGGCTGGATGTAGCCCTAACAAAGGGCCAAGGGTTTTTATATTTTATTTATATTCTTGGAGTTGTATGAACTTATTGTTTATAATGGATATCTTCTTTTGAATCATATTTAATTTCTGTGATTTTAAGTATGATGTTCGTACAACTGTTCTTCATGATCACTCAGTAAATATAAGATAGTCCATGCTTAGGGAAGATGCGATGTGCTACCACCTTAGATTAGGGTAGACATTTCATGCCAACCGAAGATGGATTATGCCCAAATTACTTTTGTGAATTTTTATTTAAATGCTTATTAGGTTTGTAGCCAATTTGCATGTTTATCCAAGAATAAATTAAAATATAAATAACCCTTGTTCCGATATTAGTGGTGAATTCCTTGCCCTAGGTTCTCCCAAACTGATATCTTTTTAATTGCATTTTGCTTTATTAAAATTCCTTAGTTTAATTTTCTTCACCAACTCTTCCTTTTTAAATATTTTATTTTTTTTTAAAAGAAAAACAACTGTACCCCAATCCCTGTGGATCGATACCCGTAATCACTATCCTACTAGATACGTGCTATTGCGTGGTCTTTAAAGTTGACTATCAGTAAGCCGGAGGGTTACAGCGACCATGCGCAATAAATGCCAGAGGGGCGTCAGGGTATGGTCCTCGGCCAGACCTCTGAGGCGCACGGCCGTAGTAGGTGGCTGACAAGAGTAGACCTCGAACATCGGGGTTTTTCTTAGGTCGGAGGTCTCGAGGTCGGGCGTTCCGAAGTCGGACGTCGACTTCGGCCGTCCGGGGTCGGAAGTTGTACGGCTTCTTAGGGGCATTTATGTCATTTGGGAAAAAAATCTTATTCCCCCAACACTACCCCCCGACTTCCGAGTTCGAGCGACTTGTGGGCTCGGACGTGGGAAGTAAAGTCTGTCCCTGAGGTTGGGGGGCGAGTCTCGTCCGCCCCCTTGCGCTTCTCGGAGCTTTCATGGCGAAACCTGCGCCCTTTGGCGTCTCAAGGCTGCTTTATTCAGTGAGCTTATGACGAAGCTCGTATCATTACGCTTCTTGAAGCGGAGGTGGCGTCTCTTGAATCGCCAGGATCGCCTTACGGCGGATTAATGATGGGGGTCCTCGAGCTCGTCGAGGCGGTGCCTCAATCCCGTAATCGAGGCTTCTCGCTCATTAATGAGTGTGCCGTTACGGGGTTTAAAACGGACACGCGGCGTGACCCAAGGTCGGACGCTTCCGATTTCGTGTTACTGGATCACAATTCCGGAGAGGTGGAGGCCACATCGAGGCTCCACGTGTCCCAGATCTTATTAAGTGGGGAGAGCGGGGCAGCGTCCGCTCGTTCCTCAAGACGATTTGATTTTGCAGACCCATGATGAGGCCCCGAGATCCGATTGGACAACGCTTCGATTTCGTACCCGATTTATTAATCCGGAGTGAATATGGTGCCTCGGCTTCCGAGGTCGACACGGGGCGCAACCCGATCGGGGGATGGGAACCGATCCCATCGATCTGGGCCGTCAGGGGGGTCTATATAAACCCCTCGAGGTTGCCCTAAAGGTCTTATTTGGCTGCTTCTTATTTTCGTTGCCTTTTTCCCTTGCTTCCTTTCTCAACCGAACCTTGCCGTCAGTGCCCGGAGCGATTTCCGGCGATGTCCAGTAGGTTCTCACCCTGTTTTCACTAGGGTTTCCTCTTTTCTTCTCCTCCCCAGCTCCCATTTTCCGCTTTTTTCGTTCTTCTGTGGGAATGGTTTGGGTCCTGAGGAAGTGGGATCGAGCCTATCGGGGGAGGAGTTGGAGCTGATCCGCTCCCGGTTCTTCTTCCAGCCCGGGTTTCGTCTTGAAACTGCGGGGCCGGAGGATAGGGTGACGCAGCCGCCCCCAGGTCGGATCGCGGTCTACCGCGAGACACTTTGGGCTGGCTTGCGTTTTTCCGCCCACGAGTTCGTGAGCCAGCTGCTGGCCGAGTACCAGCTCGTCCCGGCGCAGTTGGCTCCGAACTCGTGGAGGACCATAATCGGGTTCTTGTCCCTGTGCCTCGGGCACGGGATCTCGATCTCGGTAGGCCTCTTCCGCCGGTGTTTTCTGTTAAAGAAGAACCCGGCGGATGCAGGGTGGCTATACTTTGCCTTTCGGGGAGGTATGTCACTCTTCCAGGGTGCCCCTTCCTCGATTCATGAGTGGAAGGGGAAGTTTTTCTTCCTGGCGTCCGAGGCGCCTTGGGGGTTCGACCCGAGGTGGGGGAACCCTCGGTTGAAGACCCTCAATAAGCTCTCCGAGCCCTCGAGGAGGGAGCTGAGGACCCTGGACTCCGTGCGAGCCCTCGGGAGGGGCAACGACCTGACCGAGCTCCTGCGGGAGGACGCCCTGGCGAGCGTAGGTCTGAGCTCGGCGCGCTCCGAGGGTAAGGGTGGTTACACTATTTTATTTTTTCTTCGTTCTTTGCTTTTACTGTCACTGGTCTGACATTTAACGAAATTTTGATTTCAGATATTCCCCGCCTGCCGACCAGCAACACATCACTTTTCTCTCGCCTGAGGAGGCGAGAGGCCGAGGCCGGGGGAGCTAGGCCCCAGCCCCGGAAGAGGGCGAGGTCGGACGGTGCCTCCAGTTCAGCCGGCACGAGTGGCCCCGAGGCGGGGACCCCGGCAGCCGACCCGAGGCGGGAGCGGGTCGTTAGTGATGCGGGCCCGTCGGCCCCTCCTTGCCCTGCCCCCCTTGCCCAGCGGGGGGAGTCGTTCATGGCCCCGCTGCAGCCAGAACCCGGGCTTGCTCGAGGCCCCGAAGCGAGCGGCTCCGGGACCTCGTGCCCGGTCGTGCCGAGCTCTTCCCGGGCTTTTCGAGAAGAGTCGGTCGAGCCGGACTCCCCTATTCCCGAGGGGAGCTCGGCCTTTCAGGATGCCGAGGTCGCGCGCTCCATGTTGCGGCGTGCGGTACTTCCAGCGGACCGGGCCGTGTTCCGGAATGTTTCGCTGGAGGAGGTCGTTGGCAGCGCTTACTGCAACACCGCCCGGGTAGGCTTCCTTCTTAATTTTCTTGAGTTACTAGCGTACTTGTGTGCTTTTCAACTCACAATACCCTCGTTTCTTTCTTTTCAGCATATTCTCGAGCTCGACACCTTGGCGTTCATCGCCCACGGGTGTCGGAAAGAAGTCCGACAGCTCGGCCGACAGCTGGAGCCGGCCAAGAAAAGAGTCGCCGAGCTGGAGGCGGCGTTGGCCGCGGCCGAGGCTCGGCGGGCGGCCAACGAGGCTGAGCGCCTCGCTATGGCGGAGGGGCTCGAGGAGGAGAAGGCCGCCCACGCCCTAACCAGGTCGGCCTTGCGCGGCACGGAGGCGCGCTTAGGGGAGGTCCAGGCCGAGGTCGCGGCCCTCAGGTATGAGGACGGGGTCTCCCGCCTCCGAATCGAGCAACTTGAGGCCCGGGAGAGGAGGGCACTCGAGCGAGCCGAACATGCCGTGGAGCTCTTCAAGGAGTCGCAAGAGTTCCGCGACATGTTGGAGGAGGAGACAGTGGACGGGTTCCTCCGAGGTTTCGAGAACTTCCGGGCTCAGATGCGCCGGTACTGCCCTCAGTACGACCTCTCGACGATCCGTCCGAGGAAGGACCTGGGCCTGGGGTCCGACGTGGAAGCCCTCTCCGCCATTTTGACATCCGAGGTGGGGATATACGAAGAAGACCCCGCCGAGCCTTCGACGGGGGTGGCCGAGGCGGTTGGCACCATAGAGGCGGCTCCGGCGGCCGAGACGGACGCCGTCCCGGAGGCGGTACCCGAGGCCCCTGCCCCCGATCCCGAGCCTGTGCCGGCTGAAAACCTCGAGATCATCAACGTGCCGGACGACCCCCCGGACGTTGCTCCCGCCGCTTAGGACTTAGCGTATTTTTTCTTTCTTTTTCATTGTATCCGAGGTCGGCTCTTAAATGGTCGACCTCCAATTTTGTAATCGGCCTTCGGCCTTCTGTTAATGAAAAACACTTTCATCATTATGTGTTTGCCTTTCTTTTTTGTTGCGAACGAGGCTAGAGCCTTAGCTAACTGCCTCGACGACCTCTAACTTCAGATCTTAGTTTTTGGGTTACTTAACGAAGTTGTCCCCTTTTCCCGGGCTATGTATTAGCCTTCTCGGGTTCCAGTCACTCCGACCAAAAGGAGCTCCGAGTCTTAGGTTTTTTAGAAAATTCCTCTAAGTCCCATAGCTCGGATCTAAGAATCGTGGAAGTCATCACGTTTAGCCTTTAGAAAAATCCCAAGGCATCGAGATCGGGCCTTAGCCCTTCGGAGATTTTAGTCGGGTTTCCGAACTCAACTCCGAACCCCTCGTAGGGAGCGCGGGCTAATAAGTAAGTCATCGTCGAAGGTTTTCGTAGTTATCGTTCTCGGACTCTGCCGAGATCTCGGTGAGCAGGGCTGGGATTTCCGAAAATTGCCTTGGTATCCATATTTGGCTGACACACTCGTGGTCGAGACCACTTTCTCAGCTAGATGTCGGAGTTTACGTAGAAGAGCCGAGTTGGGCCCTAATTTATGAAGCCTTCGTACAGATTGCGGAGACTTGACGAACGGAGCCTTCATAATGTAGTTAGGGGGTCGATCTTAAGCCGACCCATTGGAGAGGCCCGACTTTGGGGCGAGGCAAGACTCCAACGTTGGGATTCCGCCCAGCAATATGTAGATAAAATTTAACAAGGAGGGCGTCTAGTTGGATGTACCTCTTGCATTCTCCGAGTCACGCTTCGCATGGTGGAGTAGGTTGCCTCCTTTCCTCGTTGACCTCCGGAGTCATTTTGACTTAAAGGGGGGCTCGGGTTTCTCACGGACCCAACAGCGCCCACCGAGGTTGAGAGGATTTGGCGAGGCTTTATTGAATTGTAGCTCTCTGCGAGGTCGAGGGAGTTTCAGACCCCATGGTAGGACCTCGGGCGTCTCAACCTTGGTCGAGGGATCTTGCGTCAGGTCGGCGAGTCCGCGGACGCTTTGCTGACCTGTGGTGCCTCCCGTGGTCGAGGGAGTTTGAGACTCTACGGTCGACCCTCGGGGCATCCCGACCTTAGTCGGGGGATCGTTCGTCAGGTCGGCGGGTCTGGGCACGCTCTACCGACCTGCGACGCTTTCCGAGGTCGAGGGAGTCTGGTTCTCTACGGCCGACCCTCGGGGCATCCCGACCTTAGTCGGGGAATAGCTTGCTTCGGGGATCGGGGATCGTCGACCGCTCCCGGGGGTCCACTTCGTGGCGCCCCGGGTGGAGCCACCCTTTCCACCCCTTACGGCTTCTTCTCGAGGTCGAGGGAGTCTGGTTCTCTACGGTCGACCCTCGGGGCATCTCGACCTTAGTCGAGGGATCGTTCGTCAAGTCGGCGGGTCTGGGCACGCTCTACCGACCTGCGACGCTTCCCGAGGTCGAGGGAGTCTGGTTCTCTACGGTCGACCCTCGGGGCATCCCGACCTTAGTCGAGGGATCGCTCGCTTCGGGGATCGGGGATCGTCGACAGCTCCCGGGGGTCCACTTCGTGGCGCCCCGGGTGGAGCCACCCTTTCCACCCCTTACGGCGGCTTCCCGAGGTCGAGGGAGTCTGGTTCTCTACGGTCGACCCTCGGGGCATCCCGACCTTAGTCGAGGGATCGTTCGTCAAGTCGGCGGGTCTGGGCACGCTCTACCGACCTGCGACGCTTTCCGAGGTCGAGGGAGTCTGGTTCTCTACGGTCGACCCTCGGGGCATCCCGACCTTAGTCGAGGGATCGCTCGCTTCGGGGATCGGGGATCGTCGACCGCTCCCGGGGGTCCACTTCGTGGCGCCCCGGGTGGAGCCACCCTTTCCACCCCTCACGGCGCCTTCCCGAGGTCGAGGGAGTCTGGTTCTCTACGGTCGACCCTCGGGGCATCCCGACCTTAGTCGAGGGATCGTTCGTCAAGTCGGCGGGTCTGGGCACGCTCTACCGACCTGCGACGCTTTCCGAGGTCGAGGGAGTCTGGTTCTCTACGGTCGACCCTCGGGGCATCCCGACCTTAGTCGAGGGATCGCTCGCTTCGGGGATTGGGGATCGTCGACCGCTCCCGGGGGTCCACTTCGTGGCGCCCCGGGTGGAGCCACCCTTTCCACCCCTCACGGCGCCTTCCCGAGGTCGAGGGAGTCTGGTTCTCTACGGTCGACCCTCGGGGCATCCCGACCTTAGTCGAGGTAGGAGAACGAGCCGAGCTCGTCTGGTCAGAGAGGACCGTGCTCATAGGGAGAAGTTGATGGAGAACGAGCCGAGCTCGTCTGGTCAGAGAGGACCGTGCTCATAGATGGAAGTTGATGGAGAACGAGCCGAGCTCGTCTGGTCAGAGAGGACCGTGCTCATAGATGGAAGTTGATGGAGAACGAGCCGAGCTCGTCTGGTCAGAGAGGACCGTACTCATATCTTGACGTCTCGAGCATCCCTATAGCCGGGGCATCCCGACGAACCGGGGCATTCTGACCTTAGTCGAGGAAATTTCACGCCAAGTCGATATTTCGTCGTCCTGCGGTTCTTCCCGAGGTCGAGGGAGTTTGGGACTCTACGGTCGAGCCTCGAGGCATCCCGATTTTGGCCGGGGAATCTGAGGATCACAGACGACCCAATATTAGAAGAGAATTACAGCCATCAAGATAAGAGAATTATTTGCGAAAAGGAAGCTGAGTCCATTGTCCTGATTGTCTTGAACCCCTAGGGGTTTTACTGGTAGTACATTCGTAGATTCTCGGAGTTCCAGCTTCGCGGGATCAGGGTCCCCTCTAGGGACTTTAATTTATACGCCCTGGTCGTTGTACCCGGGCGATCTGATACGGCCCCTCCCAATTTGGGGCGAGCTTTCCTTGCTCAGTTGGTTGAGAAGCCTCGGCTCTCCTGAGGACGAGGTCCCCCACTTTGAAGAGCTTGGGCTTGACTCTAGAGTTGTAGTATTGGGCCGTTCGCTGTTGGTATCTCGCCATGCGGACCCGGGCAACCTCTCTTGTCTCTTCGACGAGGTCCAAGTTGCTCCTGAGCTGGGAAGAATTGGTGTCGGGGTCGTAATGCTCCACCCTTGAAGAAGGCAGGCCGATCTCCAACGGGATGACGGCCTCGGTGCCGTATGCTAGGTTGAAGGGGGTCTCTCCCGTGGGCAGTCGGAACGTGGTCCGGTATGCCCAAAGGACATTGTACAAGTCCTCGACCCACTGTCCTTTGGACCGATCAAGCCTAGCCTTGAGCCCCTGCAAAATAGTGCGGTTAGTTACCTCAGTTTCCCCGTTTGTCTGGGGGTGAGCGACTGAGGTGAAACGGTGATCAATGCCGAGCTCAGAGCAAAATTCTCTGAAACGAACATTGTCAAATTGTCGACCATTGTCAGGTATAAGGATACGGGGTAGTCCGAATCTGCAGATTATGGACTTCCACACGAAGTCCCGCATCTTTTGCTCGGTGATCCGGGCGACGGGTTCGGCCTCGACCCATTTGGTGAAGTAGTCAATGGAGACGACCAGGAACTTTCTCTGTCCGGTGGCCAGGGGAAAGGGCCCCAGGATGTCGATCCCCCATTGGGCGAACGGCCAAGGGGCGATGATGGAGGTCAGCAGAGCTGAGGGTCGGCGCTGGACATTGGCGTTTCGTTGGCACCGATCGCACTTCCGGACGAAATGTTGCATCCTTCTGGAGTGTGGGCCAATAATATCCTTGTCGCAGGACTTTATGGGCTAGTGCCCGACCCCCCAGGTGATTTCCGCAGATCCCTTCATGGACCTCTCGGAAGGCATAGTCCGCCTCGGAGGGGCGGAGGCATCTGAGAAGGGGAGAAGTAAATGATCGTCGATAGAGTTTATTCTCGTACAAGACATACCGGGGAGCCTGGCGCTTGATTCGGCGAGCCTCCATCTCATCGTGAGGTAGGGTTCCGTCTTGAAGGTAGCAGACGAGCCCATCGATCCAGCTCGGCTCGGAGTCGATGCACATGGTGGGCTCGGGTTCCTCCGTGCTGGGGATCTGAAGATACTCGAGCGCTGTTCCCTTGGGAAGCTCGCTCATGCGGGAGGTTGCCAATTTGGATAGCTGGTCTGCCCTGAGGTTTTCCGCTCTGGGGATGTATTGAATATTGAAAGAATTCAGGGCAGATATGAGTTCCCGCACCTTTTGGAGATACTTTTGCATGGATGGCTCTTTAGCTCCAAAATCTCCTTGGACCTGGTTCACCACCAGCTGGGAGTCACTGAAGGCCGTCAGGTCTTCCACTCTTAGTTCTTTCGCCAGCTTGAGCCCGGCGATGAGAGCCTCATACTCGGCCTCATTGTTCGAGGCCGAAAATTCGAGGCGCAAAGCTTGCTCGGCCACCACTCCGTCTGGACTGGTGAGGATAAGTCCGGCCCCGCTACCCTCCGAGGTCGAAGACCCGTCCGAGTGCAGGACCCATGGCTGCCTCGGGGCCTCTCCTACGGATTCGGGTGGCCTCTCGGGGTTGTCCGGAAGGGTGCACTCCACGATGAAGTCAGCGAATATCTGAGCTTTGATAGCCGGCCTAGGCCGATATTCGAGGTCGAATTCCCCGAGCTCGACCGCCCATTTGGCGATCCTCCCCGCACGATCCGACGTCTGCAGTATTTGCTTCATAGGCTGGTCGGTTAATATGGCTATCGTGTGGGCTTGGAAGTAAGGCCTGAGTCTCCGAGCCGAGATGATGAGAGCGAAGATGGTCTTCTCAAGTTTAGAATATCGGGTCTCAGCATCCCTGAGAACCCGGTTGGTGTAATAGACCGGCTTTTGGAGCTTGTCCTCTTCCCGGACGAGAACTGAGCTCACTGCAGCTGGGGAGACGGCCAAGTATAAGTAAAGAATCTCGCCTTTCTGGGGCTTGGTGAGCAGCGGGGGAGAGGCCAGAAGGCTCCGAAGCTCCTCAAAGGCCTGCTGGCATTCTTCCGTCCACCGGAAGTCTTTCGGCCGTTTGAGGCTCTTGAAGAAGGGGAGGCATCGCTCGGCTGACTGAGAGACGAACCTTCCCAGGGCGGCAACCCGCCCCGCGAGCCGTTGCACCTCCTTGACAGTCTTTGGAGGCGACATCTCTTGCAGTGCCCGGATTTTCTCCGGGTTGGCTTCAATTCCGCGCTGGGTCACTATGAAACCCAGGAACTTGCCCGAGGTGACCCCGAACGCGCACTTCGCCGGGTTGAGTTTCATTTGATATCTTCTGAGCTTGGCGAATGTCTCGTTGAGATCGGCTATGTGGCGTTCCGCCGCCCGGCTCTTTACCAACATGTCGTCCACATAGACCTCCATGTTCCGGCCGATCTGGTCTTTAAAAATTTGGCTGACCAGTCTCTGATAGGTGGCCCCAGCGTTCTTCAGGCCAAAGGGCATCACCTTGTAGCAGTAGGTGCCCTTGTCGGTGATGAAGGCCGTCTTCTCCTCGTCTTCTGGCGCCATTCGGATTTGATTGTACCCTGAAAAGGCGTCCATAAAAGTTAGCAGCTGGTGTCCTGAAGTGGAGTCGACGAGCTGGTCGATGCTCGGGAGGGGGAAGCTGTCTTTCGGGCAGGCCTTGTTCAGGTCGGTATAGTCCACGCACATACGCCACTTCCCGTTGGCCTTCTTTACGAGGACTACATTGGCGAGCCAGTCCGGGTAGGAGACCTCCCGGATGAAGCCGGCCCCGAGAAGTTTGTCCACCTCCTCAGCCGCAGCTCGTTGTCGTTTCGGGGCGGAGCCTCTTTTCTTCTGCTTTACAGGCCTGCTGGTCGGTCTCACCTGGAGTCGGTGGACCATGACCTCAGGGTCAACTCCTGGCACGTCCGCGGGCGACCAGGCGAAGACGTCAGCGTTGTCCCGCAGGAAGCTGACGAGGCAATCCCTCTCGCGGGCGCCGAGGCCGGAGCCGACCTGCACAGTTAGCTCGGAAAAATTTTCTTGTAGTGGGATTTGAATAAGGAGCTCACCGGGCTCTACTTGCTTCTTCCAGAGGGTGTCCCTCGCATCGAGGGTTTCTATGGGCAGCGAAGGGCCCATCGGGTGGTCCGGCGCCTCGGCTGGTTGCTTTACTGTGTGGGCCGCCATGTAGCATTGCTTGGCGACCAGCTGGTCTCCGCGGACCTCGCCTACTCCTTGGTCGGTGGGGAACCGCATGAGCAAATGGCGAGTTGAAACCACGGCTCGAAGGGCATTTAGCCCTGGGCGCCCAAGGATGGCGTTGTAGACCGAGGGCAGACGGACCACCAGGAGGTCCATCCTCACTGTGCTCTCTCGGGGGGCGAGGCCGACTGACCACGTTCCGACTGCCCACGGGAGAGACCCCCTTCAACCTAGCATACGGCACCGAGGCCGTCATCCCGTTGGAGATCGGCCTGCCTTCTTCAAGGGTGGAGCATTACGACCCCGACACCAATTCTTCCCAGCTCAGGAGCAACTTGGACCTCGTCGAAGAGACAAGAGAGGTTGCCCGGGTCCGCATGGCGAGATACCAACAGCGAACGGCCCAATACTACAACTCTAGAGTCAAGCCCAAGCTCTTCAAAGTGGGGGACCTCGTCCTCAGGAGAGCCGAGGCTTCTCAACCAACTGAGCAAGGAAAGCTCGCCCCAAATTGGGAGGGGCCGTATCAGATCGCCCGGGTACAACGACCAGGGGCGTATAAATTAAAGTCCCTAGAGGGGACCCTGATCCCGCGAAGCTGGAACTCCGAGAATCTACGAATGTACTACCAGTAAAACCCCTAGGGGTTCAAGACAATCAGGACAATGGACTCAGCTTCCTTTTCGCAAATAATTCTCTTATCTTGATGGCTGTAATTCTCTTCTAATATTGGGTCGTCTGTGATCCTCAGATTTCCCAGCCAAAATCGGGATGCCTCGAGGCTCGACCGTAGAGTCCCAAACTCCCTCGACCTCGGGAAGAATCGCAGAACGACGAAATATCGACTTGGCGCGAAATTCCCTCGACTAAGGTCAGAATGCCCCGGTTCGTCGGGATGCCCCGGCTATAGGGATGCTCGAGACGTCAAGATATGAGTACGGTCCTCTCTGACCAGACGAGCTCGGCTCGTTCTCCATCAACTTCCATCTATGAGCACGGTCCTCTCTGACCAGACGAGCTCGGCTCGTTCTCCATCAACTTCCATCTATGAGCACGGTCCTCTCTGACCAGACGAGCTCGGCTCGTTCTCCATCAACTTCCCCCTATGAGCACGGTCCTCTCTGACCAGACGAGCTCGGCTCGTTCTCCTACCTCGACTAAGGTCGGGATGCCCCGAGGGTCGACCGTAGAGAACCAGACTCCCTCGACCTCGGGAAGGCGCCGTGAGGGGTGGAAAGGGTGGCTCCACCCGAGGCGCCACGAAGTGGACCCCCGGGAGCGGTCGACGATCTCCGATCCCCGAAGCGAGCGATCCCTCGACTAAGGTCGGGATGCCCCGAGGGTCGACCGTAGAGAACCAGACTCCCTCGACCTCGGGAAGCGTCGCAGGTCGGTAGAGCGTGCCCAGACCCGCCGACTTGACGAACGATCCCTCGACTAAGGTCGGGATGCCCCGAGGGTCGACCGTAGAGAACCAGACTCCCTCGACCTCGGAAAGGCGCCGTGAGGGGTGGAAAGGGTGGCTCCACCCGGGGCGCCACGAAGTGGACCCCCGGGAGCGGTCGACGATCCCCGATCCCCGAAGCGAGCGATCCCTCGACTAAGATCGGGATGCCCCGAGGGTCGACCGTAGAGAACCAGACTCCCTCGACCTCGGGAAGCGTCGCAGGTCGGTAGAGCGTGCCCAGACCCGCCGACTTGACGAACGATCCCTCGACTAAGGTCGGGATGCGCCGAGGGTCGACCGTAGAGAACCAGACTCCCTCGACCTCGGGAAGCCGCCGTAAGGGGTGGAAAGGGTGGCTCCACCCGGGGCGCCACGAAGTGGACCCCCGGGAGCGGTCGACGATCCCCGATCCCCGAAGCGAGCGATCCCTCGACTAAGGTCGGGATGCCCCGAGGGTCGACCGTAGAGAACCAGACTCCCTCGACCTCGGGAAGCGTCGCAGGTCGGTAGAGCGTGCCCAGACCCGCCGACTTGACGAACGATCCCTCGACTAAGGTCGAGATGCCCCGAGGGTCGACCGTAGAGAACCAGACTCCCTCGACCTCGGAAAGAAGCCGTAAGGGGTGGAAAGGGTGGCTCCACCCGGGGCGCCACGAAGTGGACCCCCGGGAGCGGTCGACGATCCCCGATCCCCGAAGCAAGCTATTCCCCGACTAAGTGTTAGATGTATGCCCTAGAAGCCAATTTGGCTGACACATTGTTGATTCTAGGGACATAATTTTGTACTTGACTATTTATTATTGAATAAATAAAAGGCATCTTTTCATTCATATTGTTTATGTGTCTATGAATCGTCCAAGAAATTAATAAGATGATGATACATATTCTCAAGAGTTGAGAATTTGAGCCATGTATCATTGGTGATTAATTTCTAAATGCTCCTGATCAATGGATCATCACGAGGACGGTGATCGATCCGATCAGTGCACAGATCACTTTCCTTCTGGATGGACGAGACTTGAGTCCACAGTGTAGGGACACTGAAGTGATAGTGCAGGTGCTTGTTAGAGAACAAGGGTACTGAGCGTGACCAAGACAAGAAGTCACTTGGATGTCTATCCACTCGTCAGTGACTTGCTTGATGTTGCAGTAGTGTGACTGGTCCTTTGACCTGCGGTGCTTCGGCTACTCACAGTGAGGTTATTGTAGTTTGACTGCACACATACATGGTCTCTAGCCATATGGGTCCATGCAGTGTAGATTGGCTGCAGTAGGTTCACTGTAGGAGTAGGGTATGCACCTATAAGGAATCTATCGACCTTGATAGAAGAGGAGTGATCCTATGTGATTTGTTAGACTGAGTTCTAAGACCTTGGCCAGGGCAGTAATATAAAGTGAAAAAAGAGTTTTCCATTAGCGAACTCAAGTCGAATAAATCTTGACATATGACAGACGATGGGGTTTGACGAGTTGTCCATGACCTCCGTCCTGTAGGGATCCACGATAGTAGGACTGTATCACACGTTAACTGCACCTAGAGGTTCATCTTTCTATTCTACTGGGTAGCCACTACATGCTGCTAGGTGTCACTGGTGGATGGTGGGACTCATAGGGATTATCTTGATGATCGATAAATCCTAATGAGTTGAGTTGGAATCGTTCCAACCCATTGAAAGGAGTTTTCAATGATATTGAGATAGAGATCACAATATATCTCACTACCAGTCAGAGTAGAACCTATGGGGTCACACACACTAGAAGTATTGACCGATCCGATGGTTGAAATCGTGATTAGGAATCACAAGTAATCAATTTGATTGATAAGAAGTTGAAGAAGGAAAGGGAATTAATTAATTGGACTTGAAACAAGAATCCTACTTTGGGTAGGATTCCTGGAGTCCTAATTGGATTAGGACTGAGAATCCTAGTTGGAGTAGGACTGGGATTCCTACTTGGAATAGGATTCCTACAATCCTAATGAGATTAGGAACTTTGAATTAAAATTGGATTCCTACTTGGAGTAGGATTCCTAAAAATCCTAATTGGATTAGGACTTCGAATTCAAATAAAGTCCTAATTGGATTAGGACTAAAATTAAACAAATCCTAATTGGATTAGGATTCCTTAAGTCTAAATTAATTATTAATCTAATGAATCAACATGACTCCTAATTGGATTAGGATTGAAGAGTTCAATTAAGTCATGATTCATTCAAGTCCTAATTGGATTAGGACTAGCGTAGATTGAACCCAAATTTGGCTAATCCTAATTAGATTAGGATTAAACCATGAGAGAGGCACCTAATCCTTTTTGGAAGAGGATTGGGTTAACCAAGTAAGAGGGGCATCAGCCCCTCTTCACTTAGTTGGTGCGACATGAAGAGAGAAGGGGGGCCGGCGCCCCCTCTTGGAAAGTAGTCAAGGGCTCCTAACTTGTAGGAGCCCTTCATCCTTATTAAAGGAGGACTAGGGCCGGCGCCCTAGATGGACCTTTCTCCTCTTCATCACGTGGCCACCCCCTCTCCATCTCTCCTTGGTTCAGCCGCCATCAGCAAAGGGAAAAGAAGAGGAGGCGTCTCCCTCCTCTTGGTCTTCTTCCTTGGCTCCAACGCATGGAAAAAGAAGAAGGCTGCAGGGGCTTTTGATCTTCTTCCCATCTTCATCCTTCTTCTTCCTCCTCTCAAGCACAATCAAGGGTTGATTGAAAGAGAGGAGATCAGCCATCAAAAGCTATCTCTGCAAGGGAGCTAGCACCCCGGTGAGATTTAGAGCTTGGATCGGATCCTGCTTCGTGTGGATACCCGTAGAGGCCGGACGTTTGAACGGCTTCAAGCGAACCCTCTTCCAAAACCACGAATTCAGATTTGCGGTGATCATCTACCCGCGCAAGGTGAAGATTTGATCTTCCTAATAGTTTTAAAAGTTTTAATTCTTACCTAATTACGAAAGGTCTAGAAACAACGTTCATGCGATGAACGTCGAACCCGTGCATGCCGATTCCGCTGCCATCTGATTTTTGTTTTTAAAATATCAGCGGCATGGGCGGGTTCCCAACAGTGGTATCAGAGCCTAGGCTTCATAGATTAAGGTAAGAATTAAATATCTAAAGGCATAATAGATCTGAAAATTGAATGATCATGCATGCTGAAAAATTCTGCATGCAGATTTTTCAGGGGTGCTGATTTTTTGCATGCTGATTTTTATGTGATAAAATGATGATTCTAAATGCATTGTTAATGGGATTACAAAGTTTAGAATCATGATTAGCATGATCAGCGACCTATGTCATGATACAATCAGTTAGTTTTCAGATCTGAAAATTATAATTGTTGCATACGGTGATGATTATAGGATTCAAACCCTTTTGGTATCAAATGTAATGACCTGCGATGTGATCTGCGATGTCATGTAATTTTTCAGATGCTTGCATGCATCTTATTTGATGTTTTGAGAGGCCTGCGTGCCTCCTAAAAGGAGATGTAATTTATTTTTATTTTTATTTTACATCTGGTTGTATTTCTGTGATGTGATGTACATCAACGATCAAGTTGAAGCAAAGGCATGAGATGAAAGGTGATCTAAGCGGTTGATGGCGATGGGATCAAGAGTTGATCAAGGATCGAATCAAGGAGGCTTAGAACCAATTCAAGAGTTGAAGACCACTTGATCAATTGATGTGCATGTGCTTGTAATACGACCTAATTAGAATCCATGATCATCACCTATTTAAAGTTTAACTTTAATTTGATGCTGCGATTATAACTGCCTGTGATGTACCGTTTGCATGTGATGTGAATGCGAGTCGGGTAGATAGGTTTACATGTGATGTAGCAAACCCAATTGAGACCTAAAACAAAACCTCCTCAATCAAGTCGAGAGTGAACCGACATGAGCAAGTCATATTAGATTAATTGATCTAATTGGTGTCTAGGAAAGCATGAAAGGTGGTTACTTAATTAGGACCTTACTCTCTGAGTAAGGGGAGCCTCCCACCTGCTTACCTGGCCAATTGTTCGATTACCTCTTATGAAGGGCTCAAGTTGCAAACACTAAGACCTGATTAACCAATATTAAGTCAATAGGTCTTCCACTGTAGTAGAGCTGCTAAGGCCTTTCTGATGTTGATTTGTCTCGGCTGGACACAGTGGTCAAGTTGCATCGGGGGGCTGGACCTCTCTATAGACATGAGATGTTGTAGGGTAAAGGTGGGGTTGGGCACCAATAACTGTTAGGTGAGGACCCAATGACGACTTTATTCCTACGGTTATACGGTGGGTCTGACTTAACTAAGAAATGGGACCAATAACTGTTAGGTGAGGTCTTCATGGCTTAGAGACCAAGTTACACTGCAACATGCTTGAGAAGCATTGTACAAGAGTTGTACACTCATCCATCTATGTGTCACCAATAACTGTTAGGTGAGGTGGCATGTAAATTGGTGGGACCGCAGTACCCACTAGAAACCCTAGTCGTGTGGGATTTCCGTTTCCCTACCAGGGGAGTGTGAGGGATTCGAGAAAATAGTGGGAGTTACATTTGTTCTAAAAGACCTTAGAACAGATTAGGATCAAGTACAAAAGTCTAACTAGAATCTTTACTCTCTGCAGATACAATGTCAGCTTCAAACCCTTTGACCCGTATTCTTGAGACCAACCGACTGACCGGAACCAATTACAAAGACTGGCTTAGAAATCTCAAAATAGTTTTGGACTGTGAGAAAATAGGCTACATACTCGATTCAGATATCCCCACACTACCAACACGTCCTACTGATGTTTAGCGTGAGATGCATAAAAAGTGGTTGGATGATGACATTAGAGTAAAATGCTATATGATGGCATCCATGTCTAATGAACTCCAATGCCAGCATGAAAATATAAAGACTGCTAGGAAAATACTGGCACACCTGCAAGAGTTGTATGGTGAGCAGAGTCGCACAGCTCGTTTTGAAGTGTCCAAGAGGCTTTTCAAAACGAAGATGCGCGAGGGGCAGTCTGTCCATGATCACGGTCTGACCATGATCAAGGACCTAGAGGAGCTTGAGAAGCTCGGCATGGACATGCACAAGGAATTACAAGTGGATTTGATCCTACAGTCACTTTCTGATTCATTTGGTCAGTTTATAGTAAACTACCACATGAATAAGATTGAATGCACTAAGACTGAACTAATCAACATGTTGGTAACTGCTGAGGGAGCCTTGAAAGGTTCAAGGGGCAATGTCCTTGCTGCTGAGTTGACTTCTGGTTCCAAGAGAAAGTCTGCTTGGAAGAAAAAGAAGCCTGCAAAGAAGCAGAAGAAAGACAAGAAGCCAAAGAAGAAAGTTCAAAAGAAAAAGGCTAACGACAAAGGAAAATGTTTCCACTGCAATGTCGAAGGCCACTGGAAGAGAAACTGTCCTTCATATCTCGAGAGCCTGAAGAACAAGAAAGGTGACACACCTTCAGAAGGTATAGACTTGCTCATAATTGAAACTAATCTAACGGTTTCTTCTACTTCTAGTTGGGTTATAGATTCTGGTTCTAGTGCTCATTTGTGCACTACCATGCAGGGTCTAAAGGAAAGTAGAAGGCTGGCGGAAGGTGCGGTAACCCTTCGGGTTGGCAACGGGGCAAAAGTTGCTGCTGTGGCTGTGGGCACCTACCATCTGCGACTACCGTCTGGATTTAGTTTAATACTTAGAGACTGCTATTATGTACCTGTTGCTAGCAGAAATTTGATTTCTGTTTCATATCTAGCACAGGAAGGTCATGTTTTTACATTTGACAAAGACTGCTGTTCTATTTATTTAAGAAATAAAATAGTCGCACGTGGTTTCATGATCGACAGTCTCTATCATTTACATATGGATGTATCTGTGAATGTTACCGAGCAAGATGTGAGTGCCAAAGGATCCAAAAGATCCAGAGATGAGATAAACCAAAGATATTTGTGGCACCTCAGACTTGGCCATATTGGAGAGGATAGGATGAACAAAATGGATAAAGATGGGCTTCTCGGCTCATTGACTTCCGAGTCATATCCAGTTTGCGAGTCCTGTCTTCAAGGAAAAATGGCTAGACTGCCCTTTGTAGGACATGGGGAGAGGACCACTGAAATACTTACCCTAATACATACAGATGTATGTGGCCCATTCGATGTGCTAGCCAGGGGACGTTATTCTTACATCATTACCTTTACCGATGATTACTCACGGTATGGGTATGTGTATCTTATGAGACACAAGTCTGAGTCTTTTGAAAAGTTCAAAGAGTTCAAGAATGAAGTAGAAAAACAAACTGGAAAATCTCTTAAGGCTCTTCGATCAGATCGAGGAGGAGAATACCTTAGTGAGGAATTCCGGGACTATCTCAAAGAAAACGGCATAGTCTCACAATGGACACCTCCGGGTACACCTCAACTCAACGGAGTGTCAGAGAGGAGGAATCGGACCCTATTGGATATGGTCAGGTCCATGATGAGCTTCACTGATCTACCTATGTTCCTTTGGGGAGATGCCTTACTCACAGCGATTTATTTATTGAATAGAGTTCCCTCTAAATCCGTTCCTACCACACCGTATGAGATATGGCATGGTAAAAAACCAAGTCTGGGTCATCTCAAGATTTGGGGATGTCCGGCCCACGTCAAGCGACTACAGGCGGACAAGTTAGAGGCTAGGACCATAAGTGCTCGTTTTATAGGATATCCTAAAGAGTCATTAGGATACAATTTCTACATCTCAGAAGATCACAATGTATTTGTGAGCCGTCATGCCATCTTCTTGGAAAATCAGTTTATCCTTGATGAGGCAGTGGGAGGAAAATTGAGCTTGAAGAGAAAGTCTCTGAAAAGCAACGAGTCATGGATCCTATAGAACCCATTCATAAAGAGCCAGTACACGATGTCCCTCAACCACCTCGTAGATCTAGTAGGGTCTCCCATCCTCCCGATAGATACTTAGGTATACTAGAAGAGGATACCGAGGAAATGTTCCTAGTGGGAGATAGGGATCACATACAGGATCCCAAAACCTACAACGAGGCGATATCTGATATCGATTCCGAGAAATGGCTGGAAGCTATGAAGTCAGAGTTAGACTCCATGCATTCCAACCAAGTCTGGACCTTAGTAGATCCACCAGAAGGTATTGTACCTATTGGATGCAAATGGATCTACAAAAGGAAGATAGGTTCGGATGGAGAGGTAGAGACCTATAAGGCAAGGCTTGTGGCGAAAGGGTATAGTCAACGCGAAGGCATTGACTATCAGGAGACCTTTTCACCTGTAGCCATGCTAAAATCCATCCGAACATTGCTTGCCATTGCAGCATTTCATGATTATGAAATCTGGCAGATGGATGTGAAAACTGCTTTCCTGAATGGATATCTTGATGAAGATATCTATATGGAACAGCCTTTGGGTTTCACTTCCAGTGATGGAGATCACAAGGTCTGCAAGCTGCAAAGGTCCATCTATGGACTAAAGCAAGCATCTCGGAGTTGGAACACTCGTTTCGATGATGCAATCAAAACGTTTGATTTCATCAAAAACGAAGAGGAACCGTGTGTTTACAAAAAGGTTAGTGGGAGTGCTATCATTTTTCTCGTACTGTACGTAGATGACATTCTCCTGATTGAGAATGATATTCCCATGCTAACCTCGGTCAAGGTCTGGTTGTCAAAAGAATTCTCCATGAAAGACCTTGGGGAAGCATCCTATATTTTGGGAATAAAGGACTATAGAGATAGATCTAAAAGGATGCTTGGCCTTTCACAGAAGATGTACATAGAGGAGGTGCTGAAGAGGTTCAGCATGAAAAACTCCAAAAGGGGTCTCTTACCCCTAAGGCATGGAATTCATCTCTCCAAGAAGATGTGCCCCAACACATCTGAAGAGATTCAACGCATGAGCAAGATTCCTTATGCATCGGCAATAGGAAGCCTCATGTATGCCATGCTATGTACACGACCTGATATAGCTCTTGCTGTGAGTGTCACAAGCAGATATCAGTCGAATCCAGGTGAAGAACACTGGATAGCTGTGAAGAACAGTCTTAAGTACTTGAGAAGAACTAAGGACATGTTCTTGGTCTTTGGGAGAAGATCAGAGTTGAAGGTAGAAGGATGCACACATATTGATGATAGAAAGTCTACATCAGAATATGTGCAATTGTGGTTCAGTAAATTGGAAGAGTTCCAAACAACCGATCATTATAGATTCTACCTTAGAAGCCGAATGTTAAGCCGTATCTAAGGGTGCAGTGGAAACCTTCTGATTAAAAGTTAATTGCAGAGTTAGGTGTAATATCATTAGATGCCATAACACTTTACTGCGATAACATTGGCACCATAACACTAGCTATGGAGCCATGGTCTCATCAGAAGTCCAAGCACATAGAGCGGCACTTCCATTTCATACGCGACTATGATGTAGAGGTGCAGAGAGTAGACTCCGCGGATAACGTGGCAGACCCGTTCACTAAGCAGCTGAGTCAGCAAAAGACTGAAGCCCACCTTGAGAAGATGGGCCTAAGATATATGACCAATTGGCTTTAGTGCAAGTGGGAGATTGTTAGATGTATGCCCTAGAAGCCAATTTGGCTGACACATTGTTGATTCTAGGGACATAATTTTGTACTTGACTATTTATTATTGAATAAATAAAAGGCATTTTTTCATTCATATTGTTTATGTGTCTATGAATCGTCCAAGAAATTAATAAGATGATGATACATATTCTCAAGAGTTGAGAATTTGAGCCATGTATCATTGGTGATTAATTTCTAAATGCTCCTGATCAATGGATCATCACGAGGACGGTGATCGATCCGATCAGTGCACAGATCACTTTCCTTCTGGATGGACGAGACTTGAGTCCACAGGTGTAGGGACACTGAAGTGATAGTGCAGGTGCTTGTTAGAGAATAAGGGTACTGAGCGTGACCAAGACAAGAAGTCACTTGGATGTCTATCCACTCGTCAGTGACTTGCTTGATGTTGCAGTAGTGTGACTGGTCCTTTGACCTGCGGTGCTTCGGCTACTCACAGTGAGGTTATTGTAGTTTGACTGCACACATACATGGTCTCTAGCCATATGGGTCCATGCAGTGTAGATTGGCTGCAGTAGGTTCACTGTAGGAGTAGGGTATGCACCTATAAGGAATCTATCGACCTTGATAGAAGAGGAGTGATCCTATGTGATTTGTTAGACTGAGTTCTAAGACCTTGGCCAGGGCAGTAATATAAAGTGAAAAAAGAGTTTTCCATTAGCGAACTCAAGTCGAATAAATCTTGACATATGACAGACGATGGGGTTTGACGAGTTGTCCATGACCTCCGTCCTGTAGGGATCCACGATAGTAGGACTGTATCACACGTTAACTGCACCTAGAGGTTCATCTTTCTATTCTACTGGGTAGCCACTACATGCTGCTAGGTGTCACTGGTGGATGGTGGGACTCATAGGGATTATCTTGATGATCGATAAACCCTAATGAGTTGAGTTGGAATCGTTCCAACCCATTGAAAGGAGTTTTCAATGATATTGAGATAGAGATCACAATATATCTCACTACCAGTCAGAGTAGAACCTATGGGGTCACACACACTAGAAGTATTGACCGATCCGGTGGTTGAAATCGTGATTAGGAATCACAAGTAATCAATTTGATTGATAAGAAGTTGAAGAAGGAAAGGGAATTAATTAATTGGACTTGAAACAAGAATCCTACTTTGGGTAGGATTCCTAGAGTCCTAATTGGATTAGGACTGGGAATCCTAGTTGGAGTAGGACTGGGATTCCTACTTGGAATAGGATTCCTACAATCCTAATGAGATTAGGAACTTTGAATTAAAATTGGATTCCTACTTGGAGTAGGATTCCTAGAAATCCTAATTGGATTAGGACTTCGAATTCAAATAAAGTCCTAATTGGATTAGGACTAAAATTAAACAAATCCTAATTGGATTAGGATTCCTTAAGTCTAAATTAATTATTAATCTAATGAATCAACATGACTCCTAATTGGATTAGGATTGAAGAGTTCAATTAAGTCATGATTCATTCAAGTCCTAATTGGATTAGGACTAGCGTAGATTGAACCCAAATTTGGCTAATCCTAATTAGATTAGGATTAAACCATGAGAGAGGCACCTAATCCTTTTTGGAAGAGGATTGGGTTAACCAAGTAAGAGGGGCATCAGCTCCTCTTCACTTAGTTGGTGCGACATGAAGAGAGAAAGGGGGCCGGCGCCCCCTCTTGGAAAGTAGTCAAGGGCTCCTAACTTGTAGGAGCCCTTCATCCTTATTAAAGGAGGACTAGGGCCGGCGCCCTAGATGGACCTTTCTCCTCTTCATCACGTGGCCACCCCCTCTCCATCTCTCCTTGGTTCAGCCGCCATCAGCAAAGGGAAAAGAAGAGGAGGCGTCTCCCTCCTCTTGGTCTTCTTCCTTGGCTCCAACGCATGGAAAAAGAAGAAGGCTGCAGGGGCTTTTGATCTTCTTCCCATCTTCATCCTTCTTCTTCCTCCTCTCAAGCACAATCAAGGGTTGATTGAAAGAGAGGAGATCAGCCATCAAAAGCTATCTCTGCAAGGGAGCTAGCACCCCGGTGAGATTTAGAGCTTGGATCGGATCCTGCTTCGTGTGGATACCCGTAGAGGCCGGACGTTTGAACGGCTTCAAGCGAACCCTCTTCCAAAACCACGAATTCAGATTTGCGGTGATCATCTACCCGCGCAAGGTGAAGATTTGATCTTCCTAATAGTTTTAAAAGTTTTAATTCTTACCTAATTACGAAAGGTCTAGAAACAACGTTCATGCGATGAACGTCGAACCCGTGCATGCCGATTCCGCTGCCATCTGATTTTTGTTTTTGAAATATCAGCGGCATGGGCGGGTTCCCAACACTAAGGTCGGGATGCCCCGAGGGTCGGCCGTAGAGAACCAGACTCCCTCGATCTCGGGAAGCGTCGCAGGTCGGTAGAGCGTGCCCAGACCCGCCGACCTGACGAACGATCCCCCGACTAAGGTCGGGATGCCCCGAGGGTCGACCGTAGAGTCCCAAACTCCCTCGACCACGGGAGGCACCACAGGTCAGCAAAGCGTCCGCGGACTCGCCGACCTGACGCAAGATCCCTCGACCAAGGTTGAGACGCCCGAGGTCCTACCATGGGGTCTGAAACTCCCTCGACCTCGCAGAGAGCTACAATTCAATAAAGCCTCGCCAAATCCTCTCAACCTCGGTGGGCGCTGTTGGGTCCGTGAGAAACCCGAGCCCCCCTTTAAGTCAAAATGACTCCGGAGGTCAACGAGGAAAGGAGGCAACCTACTCCACCATGCGAAGCGTGACTCGGAGAATGCAAGAGGTACATCCAACTAGACGCCCTCCTTGTTAAATTTTATCTACATATTGCTGGGCGGAAATTTATGATTATATAATTAATGTAGATTTTCATTATTTTTGTTGGAAATTTGATTTATATCTAAATAGTGTCAAACTTATATCTATATTTGGATAGAAAAATATGGATATGCTTCATATTTGATCTGTATCTGTATCCGTATCCATTGAGTAGAAATATGGATGCTAATTTTGGTATCTATTTAACAAAATCCACTATCCAGATTGCACGTGACCCACAGGTCCATGTCACTAGTCCGGGAGTCTTGCCTCGCCCCAAAGTCGGGCCTCTCCAATGGGTCGGCTTAAGATCGACCCCCTAACTACATTATGAAGGCTCCGTTCGTCAAGTCTCCGCAATCTGTACGAAGGCTTCATAAATTAGGGCCCAACTCGGCTCTTCTACGTAAACTCCGACATCTAGCTGAGAAAGTGGTCTCGACCACGAGTGTGTCAGCCAAACATGGATACCAAGGCAATTTTCGGAAATTCCAGCCCTGCTCACCGAGATCTCGGCAGAGTCCGAGAACGATAACTACGAAAACCTTCGACGATGACTTACTTATTAGCCCGCGCTCCCTACGAGGGGTTCGGAGTTGAGTTCGGAAACCCGACTAAAATCTCCGAAGGGCTAAGGCCCGACCTCGATGCCTTGGGATTTCCCTAAAGGCTAAACGTGATGACTTCCACGATTCTTAGATCCGAGCTATGGGACTTAGAGGAATTTTCTAAAAAACCTAAGACTCGGAGCTCCTTTTGGTCGGAGTGACTGGAACCCGAGAAGGCTAAGACATAGCCCGGGAAAAGGGGACAACTTCGTTAAGTAACCCAAAAACTAAGATCTGAAGTTAGAGGTCGTCGAGGCAGTTAGCTAAGGCTCTAGCCTCGTTCGCAACAAAAAAGAAAGGCAAACACATA
Organism: Phoenix dactylifera; assembly: GCF_051530095.1. Taxonomy (NCBI): domain Eukaryota; kingdom Viridiplantae; phylum Streptophyta; class Magnoliopsida; order Arecales; family Arecaceae; genus Phoenix; species Phoenix dactylifera. The sequence goes on along the minus strand of NC_143207.1, from coordinate 7,454,471 downwards.
ATGATGAAAGTGTTTTTCATTAACAGAAGGCCGAAGGCCGATTACAAAATTGGAGGTCGACCATTTAAGAGCCGACCTCGGATACAATGAAAAAGAAAGGAAAAATACGCTAAGTCCTAAGCGGCGGGAGCAACGTCCGGGGGGTCGTCCGGCACGTTGATGATCTCGAGGTTTTCAGCCGGCACAGGCTCGGGATCGGGGGCAGGGGCCTCGGGTACCGCCTCCGGGACGGCGTCCGTCTCGGCCGCCGGAGCTGCCTCTATGGTGCCAACCGCCTCGGCCACCCCCGTCGAAGGCTCGGCGTGGTCTTCTTCGTATATCCCCGCCTCGGATGTCAAAATGGCGGGGAGGGCTTCCACGTCGGACCCCAGGCCCAGGTCCTTCCTCGGACGGATCGTCGAGAGGTCGTACTGAGGGCAGTACCGGCGCATCTGAGCCCGGAAGTTCTCGAAACCTCGGAGGAACCCGTCCACTGTCTCCTCCTCCAACATGTCGCGGAACTCTTGCGACTCCTTGAAGAGCTCCACGGCATGTTCGGCTCGCTCGAGTGCCCTCCTCTCCCGGGCCTCAAGTTGCTCGATTCGGAGGCGGGAGACCCCGTCCTCATACCTGAGGGCCGCGACCTCGGCCTGGACCTCCCCTAAGCGCGCCTCCGTGCCGCGCAAGGCCGACCTGGTTAGGGCGTGGGCGGCCTTCTCCTCCTTGAGCCCCTCCGCCATAGCGAGGCGCTCAGCCTCGTTGGCCGCCCACCGAGCCTCGGCCGCGGCCAACGCCGCCTCCAGCTCGGCGACTCTTTTCTTAGCCGGCTCCAGCTGTCGGCCGAGCTGTCGGACTTCTTCCCGACACCCGTGGGCGATGAACGCCAAGGTGTCGAGCTCGAGAATATGCTGAAAAGAAAGAAACGAGGGTATTGTGAGTTGAAAAGCACACAAGTACGCTAGTAACTCAAGGAAATTAAGAAGGAAGCTTACCCGGGCGGTGTTGCAGTAAGCGCTGCCAACGACCTCCTCCAGCGAAACATTCCGGAACACGGCCCGGTCCGCTGTGGAGTAAGCTGGAGGTCCGCATTTATTGTGGAGTAAGCCGGAGGTCCGCATTTATTGTGGAGTAAGCCGGAGGTCCGCATTTATTGTGGAGTAAGCCGGAGAAAATCCGCATTTATTGTGGAGTAAGCCGGAGATCCGCATTTATTGTGGAGTAAGCCGGAGATCCGCATTTATTGTGGAGTAAGCCGGAGGTCCGCATTTATTGTGGAGTAAGCCGGAGATCCGCATTTATTGTGGAGTAAGCCGGAGATCCGCATTTATTGTGGAGTAAGCCGGAGATCCGCATTTATTGTGGAGTAAGCCGGAGGGTTACAGCGACCATGCGCAATAAATGCCAGAGGGGCGTCAGGGTATGGTCCTCGGCCAGACCTCTGAGGCGCACGGTCGTAGTAGGTGGCTGACAAGAGTAGACCTCGAACATCGGGGTTTTTCTTAGGTCGGAGGTCTCGAGGTCGGGCGTTCCGAAGTCGGACGTCGACTTCGGCCGTCCGGGGTCGGAAGTTGTACGGCTTCTTAGGGGCATTTATGTCATTTGGGAAAAAAATCTTATTCCCCCCAACAATACTGATTCTAGGATATGACCAGAACTAGATGGAACTAAGACTCTTTATTATACCAAACTGCAAGAAGGAGAAAAGAATTGACCTATGTGATTATGGAATTTAAATTCGCCATAACATAAAATCTTTTGTATATATAAAGCGAATGCCTGTGGTTTCAACCCACTCTGGAGCACTCCCAAAATGCGCCTTCTCAGAGTTCAGAGCCTCTTCCTCTTTTAGTCATTTAAACTATCCAACTCTACATGGTTGAAGCTTGAATCTGGATGCTCTCTCCCTCCTAACCCCCTTCTTTTTTCGAGTCGTAAACCTAGATAATGCATACTAACATAAATTTAAACGAGGGGATGTTTCAATTCATCTGTTTTGGTTCACCTTTGCCTTAAACTTATCAAAGAAACGAGGAACCAAAGAATATTCAATGCAGGACTCAGAAGCGACATGGCGCGGTAGTATATCTACACACCAGTGTTCTATCTGTAGCTCCAACTAGCAATGTTAGTTAATGGCGTTGATTTCTATTGATCCACCAAAAATTCATTACAGTTTGAATAACGTATTCCTCTACAAATCTGCAAAACGAATGAATTGAATATTCTCATCTCTATACGTATGAACTCAATCATTGAAAGAATTTCCTCTCCTTTATCTATCACTGCTAGATTTCTGTAGTTGTCGGTGATGATGCTTCTGGCAATTTAGGACAGCGGCCTGTTGCATTCCTGGGCGAAGCAAATCTTGCAGGCCCAGCACTTCTTGGAGATAAGTTCACTTGTTCTAAAGCACGGAGCTGAAGCTCTGATGGATAGTCCCTCACACACCCAATCCGAGGCCCAGCACCTGTGGTCCACTTGCAAGATAACTGCTTTCCCAACTGATATGACTTCATTCCTTTCTTAGAGTTAATCCTCCGAAGAATCAATTCTTGTGGAATAGAAGCATCTTCATCTTCTTCTTGCTCCTCTGCAAATAGATTTTGTTTGCGGAACACGTACTGTTGTTCGGAAGCAGATGAATCTTCAACTGCTTCATCATCTCCATATATATTGATCCCGTTCTGTCCTGTGGTGCAGTTTACTTCCTCGTCAGATTCTTCTTCGCTCTCACCTGGGTCCCTGAACATTATCTGCTTCTGGAGTTTGTGGCACAGATCCAAAATGAGTGATTTTTTGTCTGCCCCAAATCTGAATTCAGCAAGGGAACTTATAACACCCAATCCTCTGGATCTCTTAGATGAATCGAGACTCTCTGTTGCCAAAGCCTTGCCTGTTGTTCTTTCAGAGCCATAAGATGGTTGTGTTGAAGCTTCGGGGTTGGCACAAATATGTTTCTCAGCCAACTTTAGTGAGCGGTTGCTTCTAAGTCTAATCAGGAACTCGTCATCTCCTTCAGTTGGACTCAACTGTATAAAATGGAAACCGAATAATTCAAATCAGTCTTGCTAAAACAATTAAGTTACTTAATAAGAAGTAATCTTTCAAGTCATCAATAAGTTTGAAGTTCAAGGTTTTGAGGATTATATATATGAATATTATAACATGCTAACCTGAACATCATTAAGATCCACATTGTTTTCCATGAGATAGTTCATGAAATCCTGAAAGTTCTCCTCTGTCGGGCGGTAGTGCCCACTATGAGGCCACACAGCCTGCCAAGATAAGATCAGCAAAACACATTAAATGGAGAGTTCTTTATAAATGATGCAAATCATTCTGCTGACCAATCTCTTACCTTCAGAATTCCATTTTCTACAACTAATCTCCCAGCAGCAGATGTAGCTCCTCCAGCAAGAAAACTTGAGTGCTGAAATGTACCTTTTTGCTTCTGCAATGGTAAATGAATTACATCAGGCTAGTTAACATAACAAAAAGATACTGCTTTATAGTTATCTGAGATATCTAAAGTTACCTGACCAACATATAAACTCTTTGATGTGCTTAGAACAAAGATCCACTTGGCATCTTTGGGGCCCTCAGATGTGTCTAGGATTTGCCTGCTTTTCTTGTACATGAACTTCCCATCTTCAACTATTACTTCATAGGCCTCCCTTTCTTTCTGCATGATGAGAATATAAATCAGCTCTATGTTGGACTGGTCCAAATAACTGCTTTTTGTGCATAAAGTTTGTTACGATAGAGGCTTACCGGGCCAAGATATTTGATGCACTGCTGTTGAAGCTTTGACCGAGGGCAATGTTCTCCAAGACTGACCTCCTTCCCATCTCCCACATCCAGCCTGATTATTCCAACCGGTGGTTTTTCTCATGAGGCATACATTGTAACTTTCTATCCTATCATTTATATTTGATGCTTGATTATTAGCATCATGAAAGAGGACTTCACAAGCCTACCAGTAGAAGAAAGGTTGCCTGCTCTCATAGTGAAGCCAACAATCATAGTACAAGTGGAGATTGTGACCATAGCGATGCCGAGGGTCAATCTATTAACAGAATGTAAACAATTTTGTATGCAGCACATGCCAATTTAATGAACAGACAGAAGAAAAAATAGGGTTTTTTCCAGGCCTACCGCCTCGAGCCAATGCTGCAATGCGAGTTTCTGAGCTTTCTCATTCTTTGATAAACCTTTACCAACCTGTGATTTATGAATATGAAAGCTTAAGTTCAGACATCCAATGTAACATAACTTGTAAAAGAGGTCCATAACATGACTGAACTATATATTGTTTTATCACAAAGTACCTTAGCTGCCCTGGTTCTGGCCCTTGACCACCGAGATACGGCTGATTCCGGTTTCTCAATATCAAAGAAAGAGACAGAACTCCGCTTAAGCAATGCAAAATCTAACAATTTCCACCTAAAGCAGGCAGTAGATTAGGAGCTCAAAAATAGCATTAAAAAGGGGCTATAATTTAAACAATGAAAGCAACAACTAGGTAAAGCCATACCAACGCTGCTCTATGAGGACAGCGCAATCAGCAAGCTGTCTTCTCGTCCGAAAGCTTTTGTAGACCTTCTGCAACTTCACTGCAGCCTCATGTTTTGGACCTTCTGCAATCACTGGTGATTCCGGAGCCTGTTCTTGTAAATGACTGAACCTCGACTTTTCAGAACCGATTGATCTCGTGGCATTTTCTTTCTTAGAAGTTGGACTTTTTATTGAGAACTTTGTTTCCAGGTGAAAGGGATCCCTTTCTTTTCTATTAAAGCTCAGAGATCCTTCAAAAATTAACTTCCCAGATCCAAAAGATTCGACAATGGCAGGATGAGAGTCTCGGCCATTGAAGCTGACTGATCGCAAGGTGGATCTCACACTGTCAGCAAAACTGAGAGATCTCATGAAGAGAGCTTCAAATGACTCATCCAAAGCAGCATAATCGGCTCCAGGGCATGAAAATGATATCCCCATGGTGGAACGCAACAGATTGTCTCTGAACCTTCTATACTAGAATTGGCAGGACAATGAACAAGTTACGAGAAAAGTTATAGATCTCCTCCTGTAAAGAGAAGATTGGGATAATTCAAATTGAGTTAGATTCACTCTAACAACAATATAGAGAAAAAATAAACACCAAAATTTGGTACATTTGGGAGAGATAGATGAAAGAAAATAAAAGAAAGTATCGATTTAGCCACATATATAGAAAACCCAGTCCCGAAACTCATTTAAGTAACCCAAGAAACTTCAATAAAAGTCAAGAAGGAAGAGGATAAAGGTAGAAGTATTGTGAAAGCTCATATAAATGTTGGCTTTGAAGAATAGAACTGCATTTAATCATTATCTTGTTTATCCCTTCTATGAACACCAAAGAAAGAGTAATCCGGGCATAAAAGCATATAAATTAGAGCCATAACAAACAAATAACCCCATCCTGATCTTCTACTGCAGTAAGGTAAAAGATCAGAGACAAGACGAGACCCTATTCCATTTAAAACTAAGCAATCCTCGTTTGACAAAAAAAATTGCATGCAACAGTTTCCATTTTCACGCTATGAATCGTGCAAATGAGATTCGAGGAAACCTACGAAATCCAGCCTCATTTAGCAAAAATAACTGAAATCGCCAAACAAAAGGAAAAAGGACACAAAAATGAATCCCTTTTCACAATTATAGAATAACAAAAACCACCAAATGCCCACCCATAATCCAACTGAAAACATGCTTAAAGGCAAAAAAAGAAGAAGAGAGGATTAGAAAAGATCAAACAAAAACAAAAGTTTCAAGAATTCAAAGACAAACATCTTAAACACGACACCTTTGCCTCCCTTGCCTTCAGGATTACGTCAGAGCCAGGCACAGAGAGAGAGGAGATAAAGAGAGAGAAGAAGAGAGAGGATGAACCACTGTGAGAGGAGGGGCAGGAGGAGGACGAGGAAGAGGAGGAGGAGACTAAGAGAAGAGAGAATGCGTGGGGGGGTGAAGAGGAGAGGAGGTTGGTTGGTGGGAGATGGCATGAATCGTTCGGGGCCGGACAAAGAATAGGGTGGTTCTTTAGTTATCTAAAATAAGGGAATAGAGAGAGGGGAGGGTTCTTAGCGAAAAAAAAAGAGAGAGCGGAGGGTAGCACTGGCTAAACTGGGGTGGTCCGTTTAAATAGGAGGTTGGGGAGGGCCAGGGGGACTCTTCGGCGATTCCTAGTTTCGAATCACGCGTTCTCGAGAACCCCATACTGTTTTCAGTTTCTCTCACACGGATTCCTCAAGAAAATGAGGGAGGGAAGACAAAACATATAAAAATCAAAAAAAAAAAGAAAGAAAGAAAAATGCAGAAGAAGAAAGGAAGAAAGTTGCGAGACCTTTTTTTTTGCATTAAAAATAAAAGTATCATACCAAATATTTACAAATACAGCCAAAAGAATCAAAATACAAAATATTTCCGAGAGCACCAGATAACTCCGCCTCACCCACCCATAGATGTCTTTCCAAATAGTCAGCAACAAAAAAAGCCACCCAATCGGCCGCCTCGTTGGCCTCCCGATAAACATGCATCGCCTGAATAGCTAACTTGTCCCGAACCATGGTTCGAATATCTCTCAGTAGCGGGTGGTAATCGCCGATCCCCCCGAAGATCCGCAGAATCCACCCAATGATTGTCGCAGAGTCGTCCTCCAAAAGGACCATCCTGCCTGTAGAGCATGTGGCACATAGCACAAACCAGACCAAGCCGCTCTCAACTCCGCCGCGGGCACCGAAGTATCAAACAACTGACAACCCCAGCAGCAATCATCCTAGAGTCCGGGCCTCTGACCATAAAGCTCGCATTTCCTCTCGCGTCGCCCTGCAAGATGCAACCGTCGAAGTTGATCTTGAGGAAGCTTGAAGATGGGAGCTCCAAGGTGAAAAACACTGTACGGGGCGCTCTACAAGTAGAGGTAGAGCTCCAGATGTTTCGAGGTATCAAAGGTCTATCCGAATAATCCGCCTGAAAGACCTTCACAGCTAGCAGCCTCGTCCTCTCCACCACCACCCCTGGAGGGGGGCAAGACTTCCCGAATGTCCATGCGTTCCTCGCAAGCCATATTTAGTAGGCAGTATAAGTCACCCTTACCGCCTCTAGTCTAGACTACAAGGCATCCGCCGAACGAGAATCTGTAGAAAGGATACCGCATGGCACCAAAACTCTACAGGAAACCCTGATCGCCTCCAGATCCTCCTAGCCCGATGGCACTGGAAAACAGCATGATCAAGAGACTCATCTGTCATACACTTAGGGCACTAGGGGTGGATGACCATGCCCCTCTCAAACAGTAGAAGCCTCGTTGGTAGCCGACCTCAAGCGAACTTTGATGGGGACATAAGAGTCCTTCATCCAGTTGATCCTGAGCCCCCGGATTGGGTCCATTTGAGTTCGAGTCATTTTCTTTTATTACATTATTTGCTTTTGTCTTAGTTAAGTCAATTTGGTTAGTTGTTTTGTTATTAGACTAGTCAATTGGGTTTATGTAATTGGGTCAATTTAGTGGACCAATTTTGGTAAGGGATTAATTGATTAAGAGTCCAAATTTAATCAGTGTCAATTGACTGATTTGATTAATTGATTACTTGATTTGGTCAAGATATAAGATCTATATAAAGACTACCCCTCTCATGTATGAGACAATGGATGATTGAATGAGAAAACCCTAGCCTTCCTCTCGTTCTTTTTCTTCCTCCTCTTCTCTTCTTCTTTCTGCGTCTCTATAACCTCTTCTTCCTTTTCCTCGCTTGTTCTTCCTCCTTCTCCTCTTCCCTTGCAGTGGTTCTACATCACATTGTTTACCTTCAAGGAACCCTTAGTACAGATAAATCAAAGCCTAGGTAGGTTTCTGAATGAAACAAGTCATGGAAGGGTCTTAGTTGAATAAGTCTTGCAAAGACTGATTAATACCTACTCATGCAATTTGGTTGTTTGATGTAGATGGCTCAGCGTATGGAAAATATTTGCAAAAGACAATTAAATTGTATTTCTGGAGATAGAATTGCCGTCTTTAAGATGTAACTATTTGTTCGAACACAATATTGGAGGGCTTTTAAGTCTGGTAAAGTCAAGGTGATCAATCAATTCATTTTATCACCATAATAGTAACAGTCCAAACTTTTTGACCCAATCTTCATCCATTATAATCTCTGCCTGTAAAGTCCATGATTTTGATTTAGGTTTACTTCATGTGTTCTACAAACTTTGCAGTAAGATTTTATTTCCCTGCAACTCATGCCTGATAATCTAATATAAAAAAGAATATCGAAAGAAATAAACTGATCATATAAAGGGTAATCCTTGATATAAAAATGACTTTTCCTTTCTTTAACATTAATTGCAAATTTTTGTCCATATCTATCCATATGCATGCTTTGCCATATTACATAATGTCAACCATTGCATAGTAAGAAGATATTAGCTTTTCATAGAAAAAGAACTACAGTGATCCTTGGTAATCCATTAGGGAGAAAATAAAAATTTCTTCAACCCACTTCCACTTGATTATATGAAAAAATAAAAATATTATTATTTTTTTAAAATGGGTTCAAAGTACTTTATTTTTCTTAAAGATAATTAAAACCATTATACAGGTCTTCTATTTACACAAGTGAGGTCCATTTTTCAAAAAACACATCAAATTCTTCTTTTAATTGGAAAAGGTTACAACTTTTCCTAGATGACCCTGACTAATGAAAATAGTTATGAAAAAGTTTAAAATCCTTCTGGTGCTAATTTCAAGGTCTGCATCAACTTTGCATTTAATCTATCATGTTAGCTAATTTCTTCTAGATTATAATTATGCCCATCAAATTATTACCTTAAAAGGAAGCTTTTTTTTTTTTTTTGATTAGCCTGTTTCAAGGCCCAAATATTATCAAAACCTATATTAGTTCGAAGTGATGAACCAGCTGCAGCCTCATAGTATTTGTAGAGAGTTTTGTATGGTGCATGGCATGGCGAAATAGATAATGTAATATCCGGGCCCAGAACCTACTAGGCCCAATAAGAAATGGGCCCAGTTAAAGGTTTGGGCCCAAATTTCACTGTGGGCAGTGCTGTATAATGATTGAAATAAAAAAAAAAAAAAATGAAGGGATAAGACCGACAGGGGGGGTTACCGCAACCCCTGCTGGCAGCCGATGCCGGCGCGCCGGAGACAAGGGGGGCGGCGGCCAGTCCCGAAGCATGGTGGAAAGGAGAGGATGGGACTTCTCAGAGGGGGGGGTTTCATCCTCTAAATAATCATTTAAGCCTCTGCCGGCAACCCCAAGTGAGAGACCCCCTAGAGCACTGAACGAGAGAGAGAGGGTTTGCCAAACCTACTTCCGTCGCCGGAGAAGATGCTCGTGGCTTCTTCCAAAAGCTAGGTAAGCCCTCTACCTTCTCTCCTCCTGATTTATTTAGGATAACAAAGAAAGAATGAAAGCAAAGAAGATGAAGGGGGAGGGGGTTACCGTGCGCGGCCAGGGATGTCGCCAACAGCGTGAACGCTGCCGGCCTCGGCTCGGCCGCAGGTACAGGCCGCGGACCGGCTGCGAGCACGGACGAGCCCATTGGCCGCTGGAATCAGCCGCGGGCGCCGCCGGCCGTGGCGTGACCCCAAGCTCGGCCTCTCCCGAGCCCCCTCATCTTCTTCCTTGTGATGGGAAGGGGAGGAGATTAGAGTAGAAAAAGGGTTCGGGAGAGCCTTCGGGAGAGAGAAGAAAGGGAGGAGAAGAGAGAAGAAGAAAGAATGAGAGGGTTGAGAAGGAAGGTTGAAGAAGAAAAAAAAAAAAAAAAAAAAAAAAGAAGAGAGGAAGAGGGGACTCATCCTCGTCGTCGTGTGCGGCGGCCGCCGGCTTCGGCCGCGAGCACCGTCGCCGCAGGCGCGCGATGCAGGCTCGGCCGGGGACGCCGCCGGTCGTGGCCCGGCCCCCTTCCGCTCGCCGCCCCCCTTCCACTCGACGTCCTCCCTTCGTCGGAGAAGAGAAGAGGAGACCGTCGCCCTCTCTTCGCCGGAGAGTAGAGGAGAAGAGGAAGGGGAGATCGGGATGAAAGAAGAAGGGAGGAGAGGAAGCTTCGGGAAGGAGAAGAAAAGAAAAAGGAGAAGAGAAGAAAAGGAAAGAAAAAGGAAAAGAAAAAGAAAAAGAAAAAGAAAGAAAAAGAGAAACAAAAAGAAAGAAAAGAAAAGAAAAAGAAAAGAAAAGAAAGAAAATGAGAAGAGAAAAGAAAAGAGTGGGTTAACGGACCGGAATCGGGTTCGGATCCGAAACACGTAAAGCCCAATTCAAGCCAATGTAATTAATTTGGGGGCCAAATTGATCCCGGATTGACCCTGACTCAGGCCCAAACGGGTCACAGTGACCCTAAACCCGAAATTAAACCCAATTAAGCTGGGAATTAAGCTTAGTGGCCAATTGGAAGGCCAATTAAGACTTATGAGCCCAGCCAAGACCCCAATACAGAGGAATTAGGCTTGGGCTAAATTTCAGGTAGAAAAGGAAATAACATATTGTTATTATGACATGATTTAGGTGATTAAGGATCTGTCACCTGGACTTGAGCAATTTGGAAAGCGAATTGAAGTAAGTAATCTGCCTTAATCTTATCGTAGATCCTGTATTACATTTTATAAGATGAACCAGTATTTTTTTATACAATTTGAATTGTATGCATGATTAGTGAAGAATGTAAGTAACCTGCCCTAATCTTTATGGATCATACATGAAATTTAACATGTTATGCATGTACTGTAGGCTAAGAATGATATGTGTATCTGACATGCTCTAGTTATACCAGATATGATGATATATGTTTTATATTCCGTTATGCCTACAAAATACTGGGATTACGTTACATGCTAAGATATGAGTTATGAAATATGAACATGAGTGGTACATGTCAGTCACATGATTCATAGTTGTGCATATATTATGTTTTCATAGCTCTTGTGATACATGCAAAATGAATGGAGTTCCATGTTATGATTTTCTTAGCATGAGTGTAAAGAATGATAATGATTTGCCCTAGCTGCATATTGCTTGTAAGGGGGTACCTAAGAACTACTAATGCTACGGGCCGAATGCAACTGAGCCGGCCTTGCCAGTGGCCGATAATGACTGAGCCAGCCCCGCCAGTGGCCGACTAATAACTGAGCAGGCCCCGCCAGTGACCATTAATGAATTCGCCGTAGCATCTATGAGGTACTACCTATACGGAGCATTATTTATGAACTCTTAAGAGCTACTGACCCAATGTAACTGAGCCGGCCTTGCCAGTGGCCGAGAATGACTGAGCCAGCCCCGCCAGTGGCCGCCTAATAACTGAGCCGGTCCCGCCAGTGGCCAAGAATGACTTCGCAGTAGCATTTAAGAGCATGACCACGGTATGCCGGGGGCACGGTTTCATGTGCATGTTTTATGAAAATTTTGTGATTTGCAATACTGCTTTGTTTAAATTGCATACTTTATGAAAATGATATTTGAAGCATGATCATGAGACTCGTTTCAGAGATTGGGTATATGAGGCGGGTGCTTCCAAATCCTGCAGATGTGTTTTTGGGGAGAAGCAAAAATCGGTGAGGGGTGAAGGACGCTTGCGTGAAGCCCCGGAACCGGCCAACATCTGGCAGGGGAGCCCCGTGTTTCCCCCTCATGTGGGCCCGATAGTCACGTGCCCTGCGCAGGCGGGCCGTGACATTTCTGAACGTGCTTGGCCAAAGCATACATGGTTTTACAACGGGTTTTGAATATATCGTTATGAAATGTTGTATTTTGCTATAACCGATATCTCCTTTAAATTGCATACATATTATGCCATGAAGATGATTAGATAAATATGCATGTCAGCTTCTCAAACCCTGCATAAACATGGTTACCGTTATGTTCGATCCGGTAAGATTATGTATGATTACTTACTGAGCCGTGTAGCTCATATCCGTTCATTTACTTTTTCTTTCAGATCCTCACCACTGATAGCTGCCAGAGACACGTTAATTTAGTATCAGGGCTTCTGGGGTAAAGCAAGTATACTTTTGTGTACATAAACTATGTAGAAGCTCTGTATTTGGGTACTGACCAGCATGTTGTACTAAGAATGCTTTCATATGAAAAGATTCGGTTGGTTTGACTACCCTATTACCCAGGTATGAGGCTGCGTGCTATTGCGGGTAGTAGTCGGCAATAGCACGGCCGTGTCACGGATCCGGATCCGGGGCGTGACATTCTAGTGGTATCAGAGCAATAGGTTAACCATGAGTAAAAATTTTAAGCTTTAATAAGGAAATGGGTAGTTAAGTCTCATTTAGTGAGATTCCGCATAACCGGAAAGGAAAGAAAAGATTTTATTGGTCGTATCATCGGTCAGTCACGAAAATTGCTTGACACAAATATTTTGATAGGTGATAATGAGCAACAAAAAGAAAGAAGCTAGGGCTAATACAAAGCCATTCTAGGGGCATGATTGTGACAGGTATGGTATTAGAGCTTAAGATTTAAGACTACTAAGGATTTTGGTGTTTTGAATCAGAATGCTAACGAGCCATGCCAAAATAAGAAAAAGCTAGTTTGGAGATTTCTCGATGGAGTAATTTGTATTTTGGATTATGATTAAAGTATATTTTGACTGATATTAAGTGGAGTACTAGCTATGGAATATTAAAGTACATTGTGATTATTTATGTATCAGTATATAGGTGATATTGGAAGTTTAACTTGGTACTGGGTACTGTGGATGATACTTTTAGTTTGAAGTTAATTATTTTGATGGCAGGATAGGGTTTATTCATAAGTTGTTTCAGGCTTGGACAAGGAAAGATATTTTTAATATTCTTCGAGGATAAAATCTGTATGACAAATTATGCAGGCAACTATTATATAGAAAGAAAGTATATTTGAGAAATGAGATCTAAGGGTTTCCCCTTTGTTTACTTGGAATGTGAAATATTAGATCTTTGCAAATTATAATGCAAGATTAATATTTCGATTGGAAGTCATTTAGTAAATTCTGAGAATAATTTTCAATGTTGAAGAATATTTTAGGCTCAAATATTCTACATTGGATAAAGTGCAGTAGTTTGTGATCCTGTGATAAATCAATTAAACAAATATTAGTTGATGTTTTGATTAAAAAAAAAAAAGAGAGAGAATGATGATGACATGGGGTCATTAGGAAATGCGAGTGGAATCAGCAATAGAATTGATACGGGAACATGCCCAATAGCACATGATGTTGCAGGAGTTTGTATTTAGTGATCATGTTTGTAAGATTTGAAATAAATTATTTTATCTCTAATAGAGGGGCAATTATTAAATGCTTTCATTTATCACTAAGAAGCAAGTTTAAATTGTTTTATGAGGAAGGTGAAAAAATTATGGATGATAATTCCACATATCATCGTCTAGTGGAAAGAGTACAATAGAAGAAGATTTTTAAATAGAGATCTTACAACAAAAGTATACATCCTTTTCTTTTAACGGGGATGTGAGATCCAGAATCACCTTCTAGCAATGCTAAAGTAGGGCAGATTATTGTTCATGCAATTTAAAGATACCTAATAAAAGATTGGGATATTGAGAAATAATTTTCAGAAGTTTACACAATTTCGAGCTTAAAATGTCCTAAGATGACTTGAGAGCTTATCTCGTATTAGGAAAGAAGGCTTATTTTCAATGAATGAAGTTGTTGAAAATGTAAAATTCATTTTAAAGCGTTGTCGCTTATTTAAGAGGATCTTATGTTGGGATACCCTTTCTTTGCTCGCTCATGGAAAAGTTAAAAGAAGTTTTGGCTAAGTAACATTCGATCAAGATGGAGGAAAGATTTGAAATGCAAATACAGATGAGGAATTAAATAGTTCTGTTTGTAGGCAAATAGTATGTTGATCAAAAGTTATTTGTGAATTCAAAGGAATTTGATCAGAATGCGCAGCGAAAACATAGTGATCTGAAGTATTTATCTAAGTTGGCCAGAAGTATTATTCTTTTGATTCGGAAAGTTTTAATAACAAAAGATTTGATCTGTTTTCTTGTGTAGTAAGATTTTTCTGGATAAATAAAAGGAGAATGTTCTGATTTCTGGATAGCACTGTGCTATCCTAGATTCTCCAGTTTTATGTCATGCTAAGAAACTTCTTAGCATCTTTTGACATGAATTAATAGATCATCGATTTTGATCTTGGATCTAGAATATGTTGGTATGAACCTTCTCCCTCCTAAATTTGAAGCTTGAATTTTTTTAATTAATATCCATCCTTTATTCGATTGAAAGAAATTAAGGTTGTCAATTGACTTTGATGAATAACTATCAAGGGTGGATTGAAGTTGTTTATGATCTAATCTTGTGATAGATCGGGTAATCGAGAGCAGTTGATACTTTGACAAAGAAACTTGATCTTCTTATTCAGAATTAAGATGTTGATTTTATGAATAATCTGGAGAGAGAGCTGTATAATCTTCACCCATGAGTTTTTCTATTATTGGTAACTCCCGAGAGAATCTTGGCATCTTAAATTTAGTATTAACGGATTGATGGTGCCTTGGTTGGGCTTAGACCTGAAATGTTCCCTACTCCTAGCTATGACATCTTCGATCTACCTATCTAAAAGGGGTTTGAAGTTTTGCTAGGATAAAAGTTGATCATAAAATTGTAGGCAAGGTTAAGAGAAGAAAGAAGATTATAGATTATGAAAAGTATTTGATGCTAATGCTCTCACCTATTTCTATTAACCCGATTACGATCTTTGTGTGGACTTAATCAAAAGCAATTAATTTCTCGGGCCAAGGATTATAGCATCTAAGGTGGGAAGATTAGTCTTCTTTTGGAAGAGATCAAAAGAACTCCTATATCATAAATAGAAGGGATCAAGTTTTGAGGTGCCATGATTTTGCCAAAATCTTATCAGCAAGCATTTTAAGAGGGAGACTAACCGAGAACTAGAGGGTGACTCGATGGTTGAATACTTTTAAAGCCTGAACCTTAAGGTATGACTAATTTCGAGGACGAAATTATTTTAAGGGGGGTAGGATGTAATATCCGGGCCCAGAACCTACTAGGCCCAATAAGAAATGGGCCCAGTTAAAGGTTTGGGCCCAAATTTCACTGTGGGCAGTGCTGTATAATGATTGAAATAAAAAAAAAAAAAAATGAAGGGATAAGACCGACAGGGGGGGTTACCGCACCCCCTGCTGGCAGCCGATGCCGGCGCGCCGGAGACAAGGGGGGCGGCGGCCAGTCCCGAAGCATGGTGGAAAGGAGAGGATGGGACTTCTCAGGGGGGGGCTTTCATCCTCTAAATAATCATTTAAGCCTCTGCCGGCAACCCCAAGTGAGAGACCCCCTAGAGCACTGAACGAGAGAGAGAGGGTTTGCCAAACCTACTTCGGTCGCCGGAGAAGATGCTCGTGGCTTCTTCCAAAAGCTAGGTAAGCCCTCTACCTTCTCTCCTCCTGATTTATTTAGGATAACAAAGAAAGAATGAAAGCAAAGAAGATGAAGGGGGAGGGGGTTACCGTGCGCGGCCAGGGACGTCGCCAACAGCATGAACGCTGCCGGCCTCGGCTCGGCCGCAGGTACAGGCCGCGGACCGGCTGCGAGCACGGACGAGCCCATTGGCCGCTGGAATCAGCCGCGGGCGCCGCCGGCCGTGGCGTGACCCCAAGCTCGGCCTCTCCCGAGCCCCCTCATCTTCTTCCTTGTGATGGGAAGGGGAGGAGATTAGAGTAGAAAAAGGGTTCGGGAGAGCCTTCGGGAGAGAGAAGAAAGGGAGGAGAAGAGAGAAGAAGAAAGAATGAGAGGGTTGAGAAGGAAGGTTGAAGAAGAAAAAAAAAAAAAAAAGAAGAGAGGAAGAGGGGACTCATCCTCGTCGTCGTGTGCGGCGGCCGCCGGCTTCGGCCGCGAGCACCGTCGCCGCAGGCGCGCGATGCAGGCTCGGCCGGGGACGCCGCCGGTCGTGGCCCGGCCCCCTTCCGCTCGCCGCCCCCCTTCCACTCGACGTCCTCCCTTCGTCGGAGAAGAGAAGAGGAGACCGTCGCCCTCTCTTCGCCGGAGAGTAGAGGAGAAGAGGAAGGGGAGATCGGGATGAAAGAAGAAGGGAGGAGAGGAAGCTTCGGGAAGGAGAAGAAAAGAAAAAGGAGAAGAGAAGAAAAGGAAAGAAAAAGGAAAAGAAAAAGAAAAAGAAAAAGAAAGAAAAAGAGAAACAAAAAGAAAGAAAAGAAAAGAAAAAGAAAAGAAAAGAAAGAAAATGAGAAGAGAAAAGAAAAGAGTGGGTTAACGGACCGGAATCGGGTTCGGATCCGAAACACATAAAGCCCAATTCAAGCCAATGTAATTAATTTGGGGGCCAAATTGATCCCGGATTGACCCTGACTCAGGCCCAAACGGGTCACAGTGACCCTAAACCCGAAATTAAACCCAATTAAGCTGGGAATTAAGCTTAGTGGCCAATTGGAAGGCCAATTAAGACTTATGAGCCCAGCCAAGACCCCAATACAGAGGAATTAGGCTTGGGCTAAATTTCAGGTAGAAAAGGAAATAACATATTGTTATTATGACATGATTTAGGTGATTAAGGATCTGTCACCTGGACTTGAGCAATTTGGAAAGCGAATTGAAGTAAGTAATCTGCCTTAATCTTATCGTAGATCCTGTATTACATTTTATAAGATGAACCAGTGTTTTTTTATACAATTTGAATTGTATGCATGATTAGTGAAGAATGTAAGTAACCTGCCCTAATCTTTATGGATCATACATGAAATTTAACATGTTATGCATGTACTGTAGGCTAAGAATGATATGTGTATCTGACATGCTCTAGTTATACCAGATATGATGATATATGTTTTATATTCCGTTATGCCTACAAAATACTGGGATTACGTTACATGCTAAGATATGAGTTATGAAATATGAACATGAGTGGTACATGTCAGTCACATGATTCATAGTTGTGCACATATTATGTTTTCATAGCTCTTGTGATACATGCAAAATGAATGGAGTTCCATGTTATGATTTTCTTAGCATGAGTGTAAAGAATGATAATGATTTGCCCTAGCTGCATATTGCTTGTAAGGGGGTACCTAAGAACTACTAATGCTACGGGCCGAATGCAACTGAGCCGGCCTTGCCAGTGGCCGATAATGACTGAGCCAGCCCCGCCAGTGGCCGACTAATAACTGAGCAGGCCCCGCCAGTGACCATTAATGAATTCGCCGTAGCATCTATGAGGTACTACCTATACGGAGCATTATTTATGAACTCTTAAGAGCTACTGACCCAATGTAACTGAGCCGGCCTTGCCAGTGGCCGAGAATGACTGAGCCAGCCCCGCCAGTGGCCGCCTAATAACTGAGCCGGTCCCGCCAGTGGCCAAGAATGACTTCGCAGTAGCATTTAAGAGCATGACCACGGTATGCCGGGGGCACGGTTTCATGTGCATGTTTTATGAAAATTTTGTGATTTGCAATACTGCTTTGTTTAAATTGCATACTTTATGAAAATGATATTTGAAGCATGATCATGAGGCTCGTTTCAGAGATTGGGTATATGAGGCGGGTGCTTCCAAATCCTGCAGATGTGTTTTTGGGGAGAAGCAAAAATCGGTGAGGGGTGAAGGACGCTTGCGTGAAGCCCCGGAACCGGCCAACATCTGGCAGGGGAGCCCCGTGTTTCCCCCTCATGTGGGCCCGATAGTCACGTGCCCTGCGCAGGCGGGCCGTGACATTTCTGAACGTGCTTGGCCAAAGCATACATGGTTTTACAACGGGTTTTGAATATATCGTTATGAAATGTTGTATTTTGCTATAACCGATATCTCCTTTAAATTGCATACATATTATGCCATGAAGATGATTAGATAAATATGCATGTCAGCTTCTCAAACCCTGCATAAACATGGTTACCGTTATGTTCGATCCGGTAAGATTATGTATGATTACTTACTGAGCCGTGTAGCTCATATCCGTTCATTTACTTTTTCTTTCAGATCCTCACCACTGATAGCTGCCAGAGACACGTTAATTTGGTATCAGGGCTTCTGGGGTAAAGCAAGTATACTTTTGTGTACATAAACTATGTAGAAGCTCTGTATTTGGGTACTGACCAGCATGTTGTACTAAGAATGCTTTCATATGAAAAGATTCGGTTGGTTTGACTACCCTATTACCCAGGTATGAGGCTGCGTGCTATTGCGGGTAGTAGTCGGCAATAGCACGGCCGTGTCACGGATCCGGATCCGGGGCGTGACAGATAATATATGAGAAAGTTATAGTTTTTAGAAGTTTTTATTTGCGATCAAGTCTAGGATGGAGCATATGTCGCTACAATGCCATCCTAATCTACTCAGAGTAGTCAAAGTAGTCAATTATCATTCAATCATCCATTGCCTCATACATGAGAGGGGTGGTCTTTATATAGACCTTACATCTTAACCAAATCAAGTAATCAATTGATCAAATCAATCAATTGATACTGATTAAATTTGGACCCTTATATCAATTAATCCCTTACCAAAATTGGTCCACTAAATTGACCCAATTACATAAACCCAATTGACTAGTCTAATAACAAAACAACTGACCAAATTGACTTAACTAGGACAAAAGCACTAATGTAATAAAAGAAAATGACTCGGACTCAAATGGACCCAATTCGGGGGCTCAAGATTATCTGGATGAAGGGCTCTGATGTCCCCATCAACTCCTTCCGGATGAGAAAAACTCAACCTCTTTGAGTACAGATCTGGCCGGCTATCATACTGCTCCAGAAGATCGGAGTCAAGGCGCTGCAACTGGGCTCTGAAAATTCACGTCACGTCAGACTTTGGTCGACCTTTTCATTGAATAAAATAACGTTGGTAACCACCATTCCTGGTTAACATAATCTGCTTATCCAATATATGTTCTATTTGTTCTCTGCGTGCATGAAGTTTGGGAGATGGTGGCTCAACAGCATGTAATAGTTTAGGATGTTCGACATGGGTAGGTATATCAATAAAGAAGTTAGAAGGCATGAATGTTGTTTTTTTTGGATGGAACTAAATTTTCAATATTAAATATCACACTAATCCCATTATCATCTGGAAGATCCACAGCATATGCATTCAAATTAATTTTCCATAGGACTTTGAACGGTTCCGCACTACGAGATTGCAATTTTTTGAACGTTTCCTAAAAAAGTCGTTCAAGCTTAATTCTTATCATGACATAACCTCTTTTACTTAGCTCTTTATAACGTCCGTATAAATCAGCAAGAGATTTACATTATTTTAAGTTATTAAAGTGAATGCAATTGCTAATTTCTTGATGCAATAAATGTGGATGTGATACAAATGATTGTGCAGACTTAGAGACTCTATACTGATGATAAATGGAAAACAGATCTATGGGTTGCCTAGGTTTGTAATCACGCACCATTTCGAATAGATTCATGCCTATGGACTTGTTAACCGAACTATTATATGCAAACTCAACTGTCGGTAATTTTAAATTTCAGGTCCTAGCATATGCATTTGGGTTGAGCCTATATTATGGAAGGTTAGGTAGAGATGCTCCGAAAACTAGATCAATTGCATGTTGGATATCATGCATCGGAGGAAGTGCATCCAGAAGATCATTAAGGACTACATAATGAAACTCCTCCAGAAAGGGAACTACTACAGGGGAATGCTCAAGGTTGGACTTCGCATTAGTATCTTTAGTCACAAGTGCCAACTCAGGTGACTAGCTCTTAATATCTTTCACTACATCTTCTATAGTAGTGATGTGAAGTGGCTTGGCTGTACTTAAATCAATAGTCTCCCTTTGAAAATTATTTTGGACAAAGTCTAATCTTGTGGGTTCGTCTTCAAAGTCATCTACATAGTCTTCTATATTTGGTTCATATACTTTTTCGACATATTCAGCCTCTTGGTTTCTAAATTCTGGTTTAGTAATCAGGTAAGTCTTAGTGGAACATTGGGACGCTATGTGGCCGAATTGTTGACACCTAGAGCATTGATTTTGGTTTCTAAGAGAATGGGAAAGGACTATAGGTGATGCGACCAAACCGATTTTAGGTTGGGCTGCAATAGGGGTTGACGGTTTAGGGGTCCTAGAATTTTGCATGAGCTCACAGATCTCTTGTTTGAATTCCTCGTGTCTAGCCTGCATGGCAGCGAATTGTTCTATGAGAGATCTATAAACGTCGGAATTCATGGTAGCTACAGGGGTTTTAGGTTGTTTGGAATAGTACTCCCTATCACTACAGATTGGTATGTAATAACAACACTAGGTGATGATGTGAAATGCAGTGTCACTAATGAACCACAATAAATGTGATGCAGGACCAAATTTGATGTAGGACAACCTACTAATTTAATCTATTACGATTTCAGAGATAAGAAAGTTTTCACAAGAATAACTTAAAGTTTAAATATTGCTGATTTTTATTTTGGTTATTCAGAATTAAGGATTAAGATTATTCAATTTAAGAAATTAGATTGCAATCAAGTAGTACAGTTGTTCTGACCCTAAATCAATCTGATCAAAGAATGTTGAGAAACGTCCAGTTGCTAGGGTGTGCTAATTTAATATGTAGATTTTAAAAGGGAGAATAGGATGAGTTTGAAAATAGGGGGTCTATGTTCTGAATTTTGACAGTAAAAGTAAGTTTCAAGAATATGGCTATCATGCAAAAGAACTAAAACATAATTAAATGAACAAGCCTAAGAAAAGTGGAAACCTATCACCTATCACGGAGCAGACGACCAGAATCGTTCGCTTGTGGGCTGGGGCGATGATCAGGGGCGCGACGAGTCGGCTCGTCAGATGGCGCGAATCTGGTCGAGTCACAGCAACTCGGTGGACCTGATATCAACAACTTGGCGGCCTAATCAAAAAAAATTGGTGGGTCTGATGATGGGCCTCAGGGGCGCGGCTCGGGCCTGATTCAGAGTGGGCCGCTGTGAGGGTCGGGGAAAATGCCCCTCATGTGGGGAAGAAGGCTTCAATGTTGAAACCCCGAGTAAATGAGAGGGGAAGGGAGGGGCGATTGGGGAAGATGCGGCCGAAGGAAGGGAGAACAGGGGAGAGGAGATGGAAAAGGAGATGGCGGGAGCAGGGGCGGTTTGCTCGGGGGAAGGAGAAGGCGACGCTCGGAGGAAGCGGGCGGCGCTCGGGTGGTATGCCGGCTGCTCGGGCGGCATTGCGGCTAGTTTGGGCAGCGCTGTGGTTGGCTGCGGGGAGGAGGCACCTCGATCGGTGGCGTCGCGGCTCGGCAACGGCGTGCGGACGCAGTCAACACAGGAGGTGTGGCTCAGCGACAATGGGGGACGGCATGGCGGAGCGGCGCTGGCTCGGACGGCGCAGCAGGCGGTCACGGCGGGGAGGCCACGGAAAGAAAGAAGAAGATGACAGAGGTAAGGGCTTTTTTTTTTCTCTTTTTTTTTACCCTTTATGGGTTCGGGTTATCGGTTTCGGATTTTCGGGCGCAACCTGTTCCAATACCCGTACAGCCCGCACGTGCAACTCACATGCACTGCTTTTTTTCTTTCATTCTTTTTTTTTTGGACCCGAGTTACCGGATCGTGGGTTAACGGGTGGGCTCTTACCCGTTAATTTGCCTTTTTTCAACCTCCTGATGGATTTGGGAGGGCGCTCAACCCCTACGGCGGCGACTGCGGGCGGATCTTCGAGGTTGAGACGGACGGCAATCACGTCCCTGGCATATGGTGGCTTCTGGCGGCGCGTCACAGGGCATAGTGGCTGGCGGGATCCTCTGCGGCTGCGGGGCGGGGCTCCGCAGCCTGCGGTGAGGGGCGGTGGCTAGTCATAGCGGTGCCCGAAGGCGGCTTCCGGGTGTGAAGGGTGGAAGTGGTGGCCGCGAACGTGGTGGAGGCGAGCAAGATGAGGACGGTCGCAGGTGGGATGATCTGAGAAAGGGGCTCCCCCCCCCCCCCCCACCCCCTTTTTTTTTTGAAGCCGAGGGACTATTTTCCTTTTTTTTGGTGGGAGAACCGAGAGAGAGGGAGGGTCAGACGCGGATGGGTGGCGATCCGGGCCTTCACAGACTCGGCGGTGGTGTCGAGGAGGCGGAAGTGGTGGGGGTGGCTGTGCAGCGGGGCCGAAGGTGGGGGCGGTGGTGGATTCAAGCGGCAGCAGCGGCAGATGTGGGAAAGAAATCAAGATCCAGGGCTTTGGCAACAGAGGCAAAGCCGAGGCTCTGATACCAAGCTGATGTAGAACCACTGTAAGGGAAGGAAGAAGGAGGAAGAATGAGGGAGGGAGAAGGAAGAGAGAAGAGGAGGAGGAAGAAGAAGAACAAGAGGGAGGCTAGGATTTTCTCATTCAATCATCCATTGCCTCATACATGAGAGGGGTGGTCTTTATATAAACCTTACATCTTGACCAAATCAAGTAATCAATTGATCAAATCAATCAATTGATATTGATTAAATTTGGGATACTAATTAAATTTGGACCCTTACATCAATTAATCCCTTACCAAAATTGGTCCACTAAATTGACCCAATTACATAAACCCAATTGACTAATCTAATAACAAAACAACTGACCAAATTGACTTAACTAAGACAAAAACAAATAATGTAATAAAAAAAATGACTCGGATTCAAATGGACCCAATCCGGGTTTAACTCAATTCGGGGGCTCAAGATCATCTGGATGAAGGGCTCTGATGTCCCCATCACAATGGCAAGCGATTTACCACCAGATAATTCTTTTCCTTTGGTCACCTATCAACTCCAAACATCACGTAGTTTAATTCCCTAAGCCATTTTCTAACCAAAACCAAAAGTATACTTCCCCACCCAAATTAAAGATTAATATTATATCCATGTATCCAGACAATAAACTCCGAAATTTTCTTTCAGTTGGTTTAAATGAATGAATATTAAAATCACACGAAATTCTCTAGGAGCTCGACCCCATTAGGAAAATTTTTTCTTCCACTACTAGCGATGCCGAATGGCACAAGAATCAGTTCTTTACCAAAAAGGAGAAAAGTATAAAAAACCTCCTGGAAGAATATGTTTCAAGTCCATTGTACAACAGTAAATGGAGCCTCAATTTTGCAACATTACAAGCAATACATTGGATGCTTCTAGGGTATTATATGCACAGTGATGCATTACAAGCAGCACGTATACCATGCTTTGCATTGTGTTGCAGCCCTACCTGCAGTGAAAACTCTATTTCTTCTATGCAGCAGACTTAACCTGCTCTCTCTTGAATTACTCCAATCCCCTAAGTCATACCAATCCCCTAATTTATTTCATGGAGCATTTCTGTAGTGCAGAGAAATTTTATGACGGAAGCTTCTCCATTCCCTGATTAATTTCCTATTCTATAACATGACTGTTTAAAGATTGATGCAATACAAAGAGGTAGGTGTGTGTCATGTAAGCGTTAGGCTATCCATGATCAGGTGCGAAATTAAATGTCTTGACATCTTTCTTGTGGTGCAAATAGTTCAAAACAAACAGAAATGTAGAAGTTTAATTTGCTAGAGGCCCACCTGCAATACACTACGGACTATAGGACTAAGTTTCAACATCATCTCATATAATTGCGAGGGCGAGCATCCCCTAGAACTCAATAGTCTATAACGTATATTATTGTTGGACACTAGCAGACCTAAACCGGGTCCATTAATTTCACAGCCGAGGCCAGAATTTTCTTGGACCTGTGAGTGATGTCATGGCTCACGTGAGATGTGGGTTTGACGCTGCATGGTTTAGAAAGACTTCTGATGTTACGTCAAATACTTGTCATTATTGTGTCGATCGACGAAGGAGAGATAACGGACCCGCGAGTGTAGACTTAGGGACAGGGGTTGTATCCTTGGCGTGAAAGAAGGATTCACATCTTCCTTGGCATGAATTCGTTGTTGGATTGGTCACTTCAAAATGTATGTAGATGGATGAAGGAGAGAGTTTGAAGTGTTTTGACGTCTTTGCAGAGTGTGATCCAATGGTTGATCAATCATTCTTCTATGTGAAAGATACAACCCGAATCCATGACTCAGTGGTCATCGACTTCCACAATCTAGAAGAGACCTCGTCATGCTTGTAGAAGGGGTGGGAGCTGTCGCTTCTTCTGGTCAACTACTTTGTGTTTATCAGTTGACTGTCAAAATTCCATGAAATTCCCAGGTATCTATCCAAGATGATGGAGATGGGAAGAGACTATACACATACTTGTCAATTTTTGGAATTTTTGCCCCCCTTTAATTAATTTCTTGTATTATAACTTGGTCCACGGGAAAACGAGGGAGATCTCGCTAGTCCCAATTTTCAAGGCCATGCGCGGGTGGAAGACGTGCACGAGAAGAAGTTTAATTCCAGAGAAGAATGGTAGTGTAAACCATGAGCAGCAACGTGAGAAATGGATATTTATAGCCTTATAGGGAGAAACCACTTAAAAAACCAGGAAGTGTTCATTTTCCTTGACTTTGTTGAACTACAATCCGTTTTCTCCATGGCTTTTCTACGCTTTCAGAGCGTTTCTATGCAGTTCTCATTTAAGCTTGGTGAACATACATGCTAAAAGTATTTGTGATAAATAACGGTCCTACGTATATAACTGTTTAGTATGACTTGTGTTGAAACTCATAAAACGGATATTAAAATGGGGACCTAAACCCTGATCCTTGGTACCAAGCTCCAAAGAATTTTTATCAACTGCATTGCCATCCTTTGTTTTACTATCAGTTTATGTTTACCCTTATTTAAATCGATAGATTTTGGAACAAGAAAGATTGGAGTACAAACAAGTGGATCCTTTGCGTAATCTTAGTTTGGATTAAAGTACAAGTTCTTTTTTTTTCGTTTGTAGCTAATAGGTATGTTATAAATCACATTTCCAGATATAAGTACAATATTGAAATTTTTGTGTTTAGCCCTTTGCACCCTTATAAAACTATATTTCTTTTTTTCACAAAATCATGCCTGTTTCTACACGCAAGTATACTTGTTTTATATACACATATACGAGGATCAAGGAATAAAGATAAAGTGCATACTTGCACCAAAAGAAAAATAAAATCGACACTAAATCAAGGATTGGAATAAAATTTTTAGTTAACGAGGGCTAAACATAAGATGCTAATAAGTCCAATCTTTGGATGGATCTCAATTTCCCTCATAATTTTATGAACCAACCTCAACAAAAACATCCCACAGCTTAAGGTGTGAGTCCAAAAATTTAAATTGCATCAAATCCAATTTACTTGATTATTGGCTTCGGGTGCCAGTGTATCACATACTAGTAGGGGTGCAAATGGGTCGGGTCGGGTCGGGTCCTAGGTAACCCCGACCCGACCCGGTTTTTTGTTCGGGTCCCAATTTTGGACCCGGACCCGACCCGGTTGAAGATCGGGTTGGGTCCGAGTCGGGTTCGGGTCGGGTCCGGATCTGAGTCGGGTCGGGTCCGGGTCCGATCGGGTCCGATCGGGTCCAATTTTTTGTGCTTTTAGGAAAAAAATTGGGGCAAATCTAATTTGGTCATATCATAATTATGAGGTGCTGGGTGACCCATGACTTGAAAGACTTGCAATTGAGCTCCAGTCAGAACAGATGACCCATGACTTACTAACTAAGTCGGTCTACAAGCCAAATTTCATATCACACTATTTTTTATCTATATGACTGATTGGACGGAACTCGGTGTCTCCCAGCTCCCCTCTCACGAGGACAAAAAAAATCCCAGACCTTCTTCCAAAATCCAATTCCATTACAGAAAACTGGCGCATGGCCCATATTCAGTTGCAGTGTTCCCTCACTTTATCCCTTCAAAAGTTAAAAGAAACAAAAACCAAAAAACAGAAGGAACAAAAAAAAAAAAAAGGCAGCTACCGAGACACCAGAGGTATCAACAGTGTAATAGATCGGGAGAGAATCCTGACGGGCCGACGTTCCTTTGGATTCTGTGAACCTATGCTTGTTGCTAACTTGCTATCCTCCCACGCTGACCAACAGTACCACAGGTCCACAACCCACGCCACAAAAAAAAAGGAAAAAAGAAAAAAAAAAAAGACTCTTTTTTGCTTTTCCTCTCTCTCTCTCTTCGGGTCCATTCGGGTCGGGTCTGGTTCGTTTGGTAGACCCAGACCCGACCCAAAAAATGATTCGAGTCCAATTTTAGGACCCGACCCGGATCCGCGGGTCCTAAAATTCGGATCGGATCGGGTCTACGCGGGTCGGGTCGGGTCGGGTCACGGGTCGACCCAACCCATTTGCAGCCTTACATACTAGTGTCAGGCATATTATGTAATGCACATTTAAAGCAAGGGTGGCTATGATTATCCATCAAAATAATATTTTCCATGATGTCTTATGTAACTTGATAAGCTTCCCAACTTCGGTTTTTCTATTATTTTAAAGAACTTGAACTACAAACAGCCATCTATGATAGCCAAACAACTAAACAAGAAATAAAAATGTTTATTGTAATTTAGTATCCTGTGTAGGTTGGAACGCATGGCGTTCTTGAAATAGAGGACTTCACCAAATGATGAGCAAATAATAAGGTACCAGATGTTACAAGGCAAATTAATAAATAGGCAGCATCTTCTTTTAATAGATACTGTACGTTCATGTGACTATATCTAGACTCCTGTAGTCTTCATGTTGAGTACCTTTCTGCTAGCTAACAAAATAACTTCTTTTTTATTTAGTGGTAAACTACTTAATTACCATATATATCGTCCATTCAAATGTAAATAATGATAAATATATATATGTGGGATCACTAATTTTGATATAAAATAATGATATATCACTAAAGCACTAATTTTAATGTGGCATACTCATCTATTCAATAGACCTCTAAAGGCTCATTCACCTAAGCGATTTGACAACCTTGCAGCACTATAATCAACCCATGGGATCTTGTTACAATGATGACTAACTGGTCACTCCCTAATTAATTAAAGTCTAAACATGTTGAGCTTAAATCTACTTATCAAGATTTGGTAAGCACAAGAAGAAAAGACAAATTTTGAAACCAACCAGAAGAGGAGACTTGGCTGGCTTCAACAGCAAATTAACAACAATAATGCTAGAAAGTTTTGAATTGAAAGCAATTTACGACCTATGGGTATCCAATAATTGAAGGGTAGGTAAGTCACATAAGCATCTGAATAAGATACTGACTTGAAATACGAACAATTCCGACCAGTAACTACTAACAAATGTAGAAAATCAAACACATCCAAGTCGAGAATAATAATTAAAAACTACAACTAGTCATTCAAATCTTTTGAATCCACCAATGCAACACATGGTAGAACAAACTGAAAAAAGATATTCTGATCATAAGGAGCAAGAAAGAACCACAGCCCGGTGGGAAGCTCAAACTTACTATGATCATAGAAATGGTGAAAGCATTTTTCAGAAATATATACAGTATTAGTTAAGGTTAACTTCTATAGAAAACAATTAGAACCCTAACAACATCAATTATACTTCTTCATGAAGACACTAACTACTTGAACTAACACAAAACAGATTATGCTATTACTTATCTATCATTTAGGAAGCAAACCAAAAATATGACACTACAGTAGTGTATCTGATATAGTCAGTGGTGCGTATTCTTTTGCTATTCTCAGAAGAAGGGTGAATGCTATGGCTCCTTCATATTCTCATCAATCTGGTTCAATTAAAATAGAGGATTTTGGTAGGTTCTTGAACCAAGATAAAGCAATCACAGGCAGAGTATCTCTCAATGCCAACAGGAATGGGGATGATCCAGCACTACTCTAGAGGAGCTGGCCAATACTCAACAAGATTCAAATCCTCCTAATGAAGTTCATGGTTTTAACTGTTTGCTGTAATAATTAAAATAGAGTTTCATTAGCATTCTTCAATATTTAGTTCTTTATGAATCATTGCAGGAAAATGGTATAAGTAGTTCCCAACCTGAATAGAGGAGCATTAGAACGCTATATATAACTTCAGACAGAAATGAATATACTTCTTCAACCATTAATGTATCTGTCAAGTGATTTGTTACTAACAAGCACCCACAATGAAAATATTACTTGGTTCTCGTAAGCAAATTATCCTTGTAAAAAGTTGAACTTCTTTTTATTGTAATAAAATCCAGCGCATGATAAAGTAACTTCTTTCTTGTTTCCTAAGTTGCATGCATTGCACTTGCTTGAATAAGATGTAAACACAGCTATTTGTTTTTTCAATTAATGAAAGATTTTGTTCAAGTCTTGCCAAAAATGCTCAAGCATATTTATCAAATGATTGAATCAGAGGTGTCATCAAAAAGTCCTTGTCAAATCAGTCAAGTATCACCCATAATGAGTCTTATGTCCTTTATATTATAAAGAGAAATTGTTTTACTTGGCCAAAATAAAAAAACGAGTCGAGGAACAAAAACAATGTAAGTAGCATTTATTTTTTGACTCCAAAAAATTAAACATCAAATCTTATTCCAAACATGGTATGGAGTCAACACAAAATGAACTTGGAAAATAGAAGTAATGATAAACTTGATGAAGGTCGCCAAGTAAGGTATAAAGCTAAAATACCAGAAGTGATTAGTACTCAGTCATCAGTTGAAACATCAGTTGGAGATATGACTTAAATCATATGGGCAAGAAAACCAAGCCTGGACATAACTATGAAACTAATGAAAGCCTAAATCTGAAAACTCGGCACTAAATCTTAATCTCCAATACTTTTTTTGGTATGTCATCTTGACTCATTTTTGGCAGTAAAGCAAGTTTCCTCAGGGAATGTGTTGGAGAAATTAGACTATCATACAATGAAAATGAGTTAAATCAATTCAATAATTTACCATAGAAAGGGAAAAGATGAATGTTAAGCTATAAAGCACCATGAGAATTCATGTTGAATTTTAAGCTATATAGCAAGAAATCCCACAATGTTGTGAAGTATTAGCCTTGCCTTGTCCCACAAACAGTAGTTAGGCTATTTTCAATACCTTAGGTAAAAAGTGATGCTCCTGAATGGTGGGCAAGTCAAACAATTACAATCCAGTTGTGAAGATCCTAAACTACCAAAAGTTTATAATGAAGTCATTGTCAAAAATGCAATAATTAAATCAAGTCTGATTATGTTTTCAATGAAGCACCAAAACTGATCGACAACTATTCACTCGATCAACGAGATGACAATTCATGAGTGCTTACGAAAAATTCAGGAGGCTATGGCTTCTCCCTAAAGTGATATTATGCCAGTTTCACATATGCATACATATGTATATATATATATATATGCATATTCACTCGATCAACGAGAGGTTATACATACATACATATACATACATACATACATACATACATACATACATACATATATATATATACACATACATGTATATGTATATTTATATGTATGTGTGTATATATATATATATATGTATATATACACACACACACACACACACACACACACACACACACACACACACACATAGATCGAGTGAATAGTTGTTGAACAGTTTTGGTGCTAGATGATCACAGATCTGACGCAGCAGTCTCTCTCTCATAAAAGCTGGGGAAGAACCATTAGCTCGCTCCATAGCTTCATTACAACTGGAGACATGGTAGGCCTTCCTCTGAATTTTCCTGGACACACAACAACCTTATATTTCTGGATTTGATTAGTTCCCCTATTGAACAAGGACCATCAAGCAATGGATCCATCAACTCCATCTCTCTACCTTCATTCCACAGTTGCCATGCCTGTTACAATGCAATATGAAGTAGTAAAGTGAGATTATCTCTGAAACTTGTAAATTGAGAGGCTAATGCATCTTTAACTTCACTTCGAAAATACTAATAGATTATACAACTCAGAAGGATCTGCCCATGTAGCTGAAAATGCGACCGAGCATTCATTTCTCCAATTAAAACTTTCCAATAGGAGTACGCAGAATCTATAAACATAAAGATTTTACAGAGTAAAACCGTCCATAGCATACTTTAAAGCCATGTATCTAGTGTCTCAAATGTTAGTAAGATTAAGGTCAGGTCCTCTGAGACATAACCAAGCATTTAGATATGTGCATTTACAGTAAGAAGCTATTGGTACTGCTTTATGACTGAAAATATATATTGCCCCAGAATTAAAGGACTGAAAGAAAATAGATTCACTTACTAAATTTCAACAACTCTATTAGTGTTAATTTCGCTTTCCTCTGCCCTAGAAATCTTTGCCATGCCAAAGTCTGATATTTCGGACTCGTCTCATTATCTTCCAACACATTGCTAGCTTTGAGATCCCTGTGAATGACTTCGAATAGTGAGTCCTTATGAAGATAGAGAAGACCCCTTTGCAATTCCTGCAACTGTAGGACGGCGTCTCCCCCAACCCAACTGAACGCTTGTTTGGATCTGGCAGTTGTATCATTAATAGTATATTGTTAGGTATTCATGTTTGAAAGGTTTACAGACCTTAAGTTTCACAGTTACAACTAGAGTAGAGTAATTATTTCTAGGAGCTTGATGGTTAGTATAGTTTGCCAACTTATGCCTGTTTGACAATCTATTTATGAACTCTCCTTTATGACAGACGCTTTGCTGTCCATAGAAGTTTAGAAATATGTTTAGAATTCAGTAATAAAACATTGAGGATTGACCACATAGAAAGGCATCGAGGCTTTTCTTGGGCAGGTATTCATAGACCACATACCGACCCATGTCGTCGGGCAACCAGTCCGGTCTCTGATTTCGGCACAGCAGTCCTTAGTCCTGTCAAAATAATACTATGCATTAGCAGTTGACGTTTTCATGCCCAGTATCAGATGGCATTCTAGAATTTGTCTGTTTTGTTAGTTCTAAGATCTGTCGATAGCTTTAGAAAGTCAAAATTTTGCCTGTTTGACTTAAGAATTGCTATGGAGAGCATGAAAGCAGAATTTACCTGTGCTTCAGGGTTAATTGCTAACAAAGAATTTTCTATGGATAAAGGGAAACAAGTACTACATAACAGTTGCTAGTTTTTTACTTTTTAATTTATAAAATCATGAGCAACGTGGACTTTGGTCAACTGTTTCAGGAGGAACCAATTTGCGAGAACACAGAAGAGATGGCTGATGGCTTGTCCCAAAAAGTAGCTGAATTGTGTGCCTAAAACCTGGAAAGTTATGACGATACATAGGTGGAAGATTAGTCAAGATTAGGATGTAAGCCCTGAACTCCAAGTTTCAGGTCAGATTATCTAAGATTGTTACTAAACATGGCATCTTCACTTTTTTTGCTTATAGTAGTTGTTAATTATGATCTGCAGTTGCATCAGTTCCATCCCATATGTTGTTTTCTCAACTATACTATATGTTCGCATTGTTGCTGGAAGATTAATATGACTTGTCGTGAGTGTTTGCTGGTATTTGTATTTTTGAAGGAAAACAAGGTTTCTTTCATTCAGTAGGTTAATTTTATTATTCCTACTTTTTTTTCATCTGAGATTTCTAATTTGTTAATTACTCTCATTTATCTGCATATTTTCTGTTCTGATAGTCTACGAAGAAGAAACATCCCTCTGCTGAATCGCTGATTGCACTAGTAATTTTTAAGTTTTCATGGTTCAGATGGGGAACCAGTCAGTATATGGTTCTCAGCCTCCATCGGGTAAGCCCATGATTGTGGACTGGACCCAGTCCTGCCCAATTCAGGTTTGAAAGCAACAATGCCTGAGACTCATGCTGAGTTCCATTTCCATTGCATTAGCTCACCAACTTCAAGCTGAGGAATATCAAGAAAAGTCTGCAATTGTATTAATCTGCTGCTTGGCCGAAAACATTGGATGGGCCCTATCAAATTTTAGTATTTCCAATGTTATCTTTAAGACATCACTCCATTTAAACAAAAAGGGAATGTTAAACCACATTTCTGGTATAAAGATGGATCAATGCTTGTTGTTCTCGGCCTCCCTATTGAAACTCTACAGAAAATTCCCTCTTTAGAAAATCTATTTGCTTGGATCTAGTTGTTTCCTCTATTAATGTAATATGGATAAGCATTCTTAAATACCTCCTAATTGCCAGGCTGCGGCAGACGTTATTTTTTTTGAAAAAGGGGGGTTTGGGACGACGGCTTCAAAGCTATTATGCTGACAATGAAACTATTAAGCTCTTCATAGTTTAGAAACTAATTAATCTAAACTAGTAAAATTGGCCCTCGGATTTATATCTTTTCTTGCTCTAGCTTCTATATCCGGTGATGTTCAGCTAGCGTGGGGTACAATAGAATTTGTCAATTTATGTCTATAGGAAAGAGCTTATAGTTTCTCATACCGAAAAAGAGGCGGTAGAAGGCCTACAGTCTTTCTCATTTCAATCTCAATCAAGAAGTACTTATTCTATACAATTGATAGGCTCTTTTCTCTTTGACCCTTTCCTTAGTTGTTACGGTCTCGTTGAGTGAAATAGAAGCTCAAATTTATGTTTGTGATCTCGTATATTTCACTTTTCCGACGTCTTACTTCGTTTCTTTCTTATTTTTTAGCAAAAAGCCGAGTCTAATGGTGCCAAGCCACAATCTCAGGTGTATGTTCCCCTGGTTCAGCCCCCTTGCTCCTCGGCGCGCGTGACGTGGACACCTTCTCCCCATCACCTTCTCCCACGCCAGAAATGGAGGACACCACAAAGTCGATTCCTAGTGAGTGCCTCGGCATCCTCTCTGTTCCACCCTTGTGCCTTTGATCTCGTCTTCCTATGATCAACTATTTACTCTTTTTTAGTTTTGTTTTCGATGCCATCTTTCTGCATCTTTCCTTTGAGATCTCATTTTCCGTTGGTTCATTGCAATTGAGATGATCGACATCTTGAACAATTTTTATATATTTCAAAATTGCCTATGATTTTTACTGAATTCTATCAAGTAAAAGTTATTGCCGAAGTGAGTCTTTTCATAGAGTTTTTCTCTTATAATTTAAACAGTCTATTAGGGTGTCTCGCTAGGATAGCGCGACTCTTTAATCGTGTCTCTCGTTCTAATATTCGAATGAGCTTTAACAACAGCACTATTTTGAGGTCACATGAGTTTTCTTTACTCTTAATTCATTCAATCATAACAAATTCTAGCGACCGGTAATCGCGTGACTATTCAATGTTATTAGTGTTTTATTTGCAGGCTTTCTTTTTCTTCTTTTTTTTTTCTCTCATTGAGAGGTTCATCGTTTGATTCTAGTTTTTCTAGTTGGACCATCATCTACATTCTGGTCAGGATACCTTGAGATTTTATATCTTGAATAATCTTGATATATTTGAAAATTGCACCTAATTTTTATTGAATTTTACCAATTAAAAGTTATTGTTGAAGTGAGTTTGTGATAGAGTTTACTCTTATAATTTGAGCAGTATATTAGGATCTCTTGCTAAGATAGCAATCTCTTTAATCATGTCCCTTGTTCTAATATTGAAATAAGCTTTAACAACAACACTATAGTGGGGTGTCATGAGTTTTTTCTTTACTTTTAATTTATTCAACCATGAAGAATTCTAGTGATCGGTAATTGTGTTTTCCATTATCAGTATTTTTTTGTAGTTTTCCCCTTCATTGAGCAATTGATTATTTGATAATAATTTTTCTCTGGGGACAGCCATGTACATTCTAATCAGGGTAGTGCAGGATTTTTTTGGAGCATCTCGGACAGTGTATGCTTGACTAATTGAATGATATATGGTCTAATGGGTGCTTCTCATTAGTTAATACTTTCATTTTCTATCTTTTGTCCTAAAATTATCACTTTTTTATTACCTCTCCTTATAATTATCTTAGGATGAGCACACATAACACATACATAATATATATTATTTTAAATGGAAAATTACATCATACCCTTCAAATTTGAATGAGAAATATTTTGATCCTAAATTTTTAAATCTTTCAATTAGTCGCCATAATTTTTTTTTTTTCATTACAGTGTGGCATAGTCATCTATCCCCGTTAGGAATTGTGATCATGTAATTATCGTATGATAAAAATATGGCCTCCTATTCCTTTAACGCCCTTCCTACTTGGATTAGTAACGGTGTTACTTTTTTAGTGGCAAGGGATAGAGATCATATAGGACTTATACAAAAAATACAAAAATAAAAAATTATTGTACCATGAACAAATTAGTAGCATATATATCCACCGATAATTCAGAATAATCACAACATCTAATTTCTATATATACTTTTTGTTTTCTATCAATGATAAAAGGAAAAATAGATTAAAACTAGAAAAAAAGGGGGAAGGGGGTTGATGCTCATGTCTTCTCTCGCGAGGCTATGTTCTCTTGAGAAGCGAGGCTGTAGATCATAGGAAGTATGTAGTTGTATTACTGGTCTCTAAAACTTTGAAAATTAAATTGTTTGCGGATCACCTATTGTTATTAGTGCTATGACTATATAAAATAAGCTAATTAGTTAATTAAGAAATTTCCAGAAGTAAGTGTACTATGAGAAAGTTACAAGAGTCCTATGGAATGTTTAATTTAGTTTAGTAGAAGTTGTATATGATATGAAAAATTTGATTCTAAATGGTAAATCTAACCAGCCTACATTGACTAGTTGATAGAGTATGTAGGGGATCACCTGGCTTTTGTTATACTAATATTGGGTGTTGTGTATTACTTTCACCCTCTTGTCGTTCGGAGCATTATATTACATAATTATCAGCAGGTAGTTAGTTACTGATTTAAGTTAATAACTGTGACTATTTCTACAAGATAGCAGGATAGTAACTTTCGCTCCTATTTTTATTAGCAAAATTAATGCTGTAGAAGATTATTGGTTTATTTTCTCAGCTTTCTCATTTTGCAATTCTTGCATGAAAGAAGTTATGTTAATTTGTGGGATTGTCTGGTTAATTTCCTAAATAACTTGCAAATACTTTTTAAATCTACTTTAGTTTTATATTGTAATGGGTTTTCTCAAATAATGCCAAGCAGACATGGCCTAATTAAGATTGATTTTTCTAAGGGTTGATCATGGATTGATGTTGCTGGAGATAAACTGCTAAAATAGTATATATGTGAGCAGGACAAGATTTGGCTAATATACTTGCGATTTTTCTTAGTTATCTTTTTTCTCCGTATGATCAGATTATTTTTTTGGTTCTTTTTCTTTTGAGTAATGGAATTTGAATTTGATTCTTTATAAATGAAAAAGAAATACATGCTGCACTAATTTTAGTTTTATTTAAATGTTATGGATTTTCTTTGTTATATAGAAAGTCAAGTGATCTTCAATTAACTGAATGGATATTTCTTTTTTTGAATAATTCAATTTTGCTCTTCATGTATTGATAGAGCAATTCATGCATAAAAACCGCTTACAAGAATATGCTCAAAGGTCATCCATACCTTTGCCAATATATCAAACTGTTAATGAAGGGTATCCACCTGCATCACAATTCAGATCTACTGTTCTGATAGATGGAGTAACATTCATGTCATCTCGGACATTTCCTCGTCGAAAAGAAGCAGAGCAAGACATGGAAAAACTTGCTCTTGAAGGCATATCTAGAAAGATAAAGGATGAAGGAATTTTCCTAATTCATGCAGTATATTGCATCTATCTAATCATTGTTTTATTTAAATTTGTCATTGCAACATTTTTACACTTTCAAATATTGTATAGTGTCTGTATGTCCATACTCCAAAAATTGATACCACTGGTCATGCAATTTGAGTTATTTGTGTCTTAATTTGTTTTGATACTTGTACAGAAAACAAGAGAGCTAACACAAAAAGAACTGCTACGATAATATATTGGGATATCTAAGCCTACTTTTTATTCATTAATTATATTGTCATCCACTAAGAAGATTAAGAAATTTTTTGTTCCTTCTTTGTTATTGTTTTGCTAAGTCGTGCGGTTGTTTGTGAATTCAGGATGTTGCTCATAAAGCAAAACAAGGGTTAGGCAGGCATATATGTTCCATGTAGGTAAATTTAAGATTACCCAATAGAAAGCATGAAAATCATGGAATATAAATCATAACCACAATGCTTTATAGGACATTTGCAGATCAGTTGATCATTAAAAAAAAATGATGCAATGGATGTCATATCCGAAAATATCTTATCGAGAAATTTATGGCTGGCTTTTATTCTTTAATTATATAGTCATACTCTAAGAAGATTAAAAAATTTGTTATTCCTTCTTTGTGATTATTTTGCTAAGTCATGCATTTGTTTGTGAATTAAGTATGTTGCTTATAAAACAAAATAAGGTTTTGGTGAATTTAAGATTACCCAACAAAAAGCATCAAGATCATGGAATATAAATCATAACCACAATGCTTTATAGGTTATTTTCAGGTCAGTTGATCATTTGAGAAAATGATGTAGTAGATGTCATATGATTTATTTGTCGATAGTGTTGTTTAAAGTTTCAGATCAATTGTTCATGTAACAAAGGGCAAAGAATGTTGTATCATTTGTTTGCTTTGAAATATATTACTAAGTAATTGGACTCCATGACTTTCACTTCATGTTACTTTGTTGCCCAGATAGACAACCCAAGAGGGGGGGGTGAATTGGGTTTTTAAATTAACTTGAATATTTAAAACTTTGTGGATGTTTAATTTAAAACTATAGCAAGTTGTTTAATTAAAGCTAAGTGCTGTGAGTAGTGTCCGGGGAAGAAGATGAGAGACAATGCACTACAAACACAAAGTTTTATAGTGATTCGGAGCTAACCCTTGCTCCTACGTCCACTCCCCAAGTCTCACTTGGGAATTTCACTATAACCCCCTTGGATTACAGCCGGTTGTTTTGCAAGCTCACAACCAAACTTGTTGTTTTACGAGCTCACAACGAACTCGGTCGGTTTTCCCAGGCTCACCGACTAGAACCAAACTCCGATTGTTTTTCCGGGCTCACAATCAAACCCTTACACACGTTGGTTTTAACTTGGCTCACCAACCAACCTTAAACCCCTTGATTCAATCCCCCGATTGAATCAAGTAAATACAAGAGATAGAAGAAAACAGAAAATAGCTTCTCAAAAAGCAGATTTAAAACAATATAATCGTAAAGGAGTTAGAAGCCCTCAAACGCTTTTAAGCTGGTGAAGAGGTATGGCTTCTGGAACTCCGGTCTCCTCTTGAAAGAGTGGTCGACTTGAATGCAGGAGGAGGAAGCTTTGATTGTTGGGAAGAAGTTGTTGGAGCAGTCAATGCAGATCTCCCCTTTTTCGTTTAAGAGCACTTGGAGAGCTTGAAAACTTGAATGCTTGGAGTGGAATGTCTATTCTCTGCCTTGCTACAGTCCTCTGTGGCTATTTAAGCCAACCTCCACGGAAACTAGCCGTTACTCTGCTTTTTCTGGCCGTTCTGCACACTCTGCGCAGCCTGACAATATGACCGTTGGTGGGTTGGAGTCGACTCGCGCGATCAGGAGTCGACTCGGCTGTAGCAGGAGTCGACTCACGCTTTTCCGGAGTCGACTCGGCAACTGTTTCAAATTTGAATTAAAGTTGCCGTCTTGACTGGGAGTCGACTCGTCTTGACCTGGAGTCGACTCGCCAACTTCTGGAGCTGACGTGGCAATTTTGGAGTCGGCTCATCCACTGAAGTCCGTGGATCCAAATTTGAATTTTGTCCACTCGAGTCGACTCGACTGTCCTGGGAGTCGACTCGAATCTC
Source organism: Phoenix dactylifera (assembly GCF_051530095.1). Lineage (NCBI taxonomy): Eukaryota > Viridiplantae > Streptophyta > Magnoliopsida > Arecales > Arecaceae > Phoenix > Phoenix dactylifera. Next base: position 7,416,848 of record NC_143207.1, on the reverse strand, counting down.
AGAGCCCGAACTCCCGATTCTCTGTCTTTTGGCTCATCCAGTCTTGGAGTCGACTCGAACTTCCTTGGAGTCGACTCGGCTCTCAGTTTCCGAAAGTTGGTCTTCTGCCTTTTGACGTGAAGCTTGTTTCGGAGTCGACTCGAGCTGTCTGTGAGTCGACTCGAATCTCAGAGGCGGTAACATGGTCTTCTGTCTGTTGATGGTCGCTCAGTCTCGGAGTCGACTCGCGTACTGCAGGAGTCGACTCGAATCTCAGAGTCCGAAAATCGTTCTCTGACTTTTTCTTTGTGTTCCTCTGAGAGTCGACTCTTACCTTCTTTGGAGTCGATCTGCCAACCATCGGAGTCGACTCGCGTTCCACTGGAGTCGACTCGAATCTCAGACCCGAAAACTGCTCTCTGACTTTTCTTTGTGTTTCTCTTGGAGTCGACTCTTACTACCCTGGAGTCGACTCGTTGAACATTGGAGTCGACTCGCGCACTTCGGGAGTCGACTCGTTGACAGTTTCTGAGTTGAAGCTTTCTATCCTTCTGTCTGTTCTCAGTCGGAGTCGACTCGTACTGATCTGGAGTCGACTCGAGCTCGTGCCAGTGAACTTGATACGCTTGGAGTCGACTCGTGATACTCGGGAGTCGACTCGAGTCTCAGACATTGGTTCATGCAGACTTCTTAACTTATCCAAAATACTATGAACCAAGTCTAGAAACACTTGGACAGGATTTTCACTGAAACACTCAATTGAATTCATTAGTAATCACAAGATATACTCAAATGCTTTGAGCTCATCAAAATCAAATGGGGTTTTAATCAATCACTCCACAATCTCCCCCTTTTTGATGATGACAAAACTTTGAGTATATGTAAAATAAATTGCTCATAAAACAATGAAGTAAAATTCATAAATGAATTCAAATGTCTGATAATTTAATTTATCCAAGTTTGAAAGGAGTGAAACATTAAATTTCGGAGTTAAAGCTCCCCCTTTCATTTGGAATTATATAAGCCTTCATATTATGCAATCAATTGTTCGGCTTATATGTCATTAATGATTTAGCTTGATTAAAATTCAGATTCTCCCCCTCAACATATGCATTCAACTATGTTTTGATTCTCTGAATTTCCTTTTAATGCTTTGAAGTTTTTGAACTGAATTTTATCTTTTTAGAGGGAAAATCCGTCAATTTGTTCTTGAGTAGGATTCAGCTAATCTCCGAATATCCCTTGAATAGATTCTGGAGATTACTCCATTAGGAGCCCCAAAAGAGAGATAATGAGCCTCGAGGTATCGAATCCACTTAGAACAAATTTGTATGTGTTATTAAGAGTTTATCTTTTTATTTATTTCCATTGATTTCTTTTACATATTTTTTCATATTTCTCCCCTTTTTACATATTTTATACATATTTCTCCCCCTTTTTGTCATCATATCAAAAAGGAGGTAATCACACACAATCAATGGCACAACCAATCATCAAATGGCACATAATTGAAGATAAAATGTCTACTCATTGTATTGATATGAATGTGAATACATGTGAGAATACAATAAGTAAAGCAAAGCAAGACAAAACACAACTCAAACACATCTATGTCCTCCTCGAGGATGAAGCTCCCCCTCTCGAGGATGCATCTCCTCCTCTGGAGGGTGTGGCTCCTCCTCTCGAGGATGTGGCACCTCCTCTGGAGGATGGTGCTCCTCCTCTCAATCGGCTCTGCTCCATGAGGAGGGTGACTGCATCTGTCACATGTCCGAGCTGCGTGATAATAGACGTGGTGGCTCTGCTATGTGTAGTGGAGAGCTCTGTCACCGACGCCTGAAGCCCAGTCACCGATGTCTGTAGTGCGTCCAGCTTGTCGATGAGTACATTCGACAAGCGCTCGGCCCCCTCGGTGGTGGTGTGCATGTCACGACCTATCTCCTCTCGCATCTGTCGAGTGGAGCTCGTGACCTCACTCATGCTATGGAACTGGGCCTGGACCAAACTCCGGATATTGTAGATCTCTTTCCGTACATGAGCCGTCATGTCAGTCACGGCTGTCAAGGAAGGGACCAGGGCAGAGGAAGTGGGCGCAGAAGAGGGAGCAGGCACCGAGCCGCGGATCTCCCGAAGCAGCTCGTCCTTCAGATCTCGGACGATCTCCTGCCGCAGCTCCCGGAGCTGCTCTGTATCAATACGGACCTCCATAGATGGTGGAACTGAGGAGGAAGGTCTGGCAGAGGTGGTAGGAGCAGGAGAAGTGGATGGGAGGTCTGGATGGTCTGGAAGGTCTGGGTAGTCTGAATCTGGCTCAGGACTGGGTGATGGTCTGGTGGTCTGAGCAGTGAGAGTGGACTTCCTAACCCAGATCCCTTCTCTCTTCCGAAACCCCATCCTGTGCATAGTCCCCGTACATAAGCGATCAGTCCATCGCAAGGCACGAGAGGGTTCCCTCTCAGGAATGGAAATCTCGTACTGCCTAAAAAGAAGAGTGAATAACATCCCGTATGGGAGTGAGAGCCTAGGTCTATCTAGGGGCTCACACATATACCTATAAATGAGCTTTGGGAAGTTGATCGGGGTGTCCTGAAGGATATAAGACATAATAGCTAAGTCCCTCTCATTCACAAAATCAAATCTCCCTGTCTTAGGAAAGATGGACCTGGACAGAATGCTCAAAAGGATTCTCACTTCAATAGGAAGTGAGCTAGCAGATACCTCATCTAGGGGGGACTGAGGTGGATGCCCTAAGACGACCGTAAGGGCCGCAACTCTATCCTCAGGGTGTGCGGGAGCCACCCCTACTAATGGAAGGTGAAGGATATGGGCAATGAGGTCCTCTGTGACACGCAACGGGACACCTACTACCGTGCCCTCGATACCTCCATCTCCCCGATGGACGGTACTGTAAAACTCTTGAACTAGGCCAGGATAGGTGGGAAGGTCCAAGGTGAGGAAGTACTCTAGGCCCTGGGCTCTAAGCCTATCGCCTATGGTGAACCCCTCCCGGGAGAGATAGTCGAAATCGACAAACCTCCCGGAGGTGACGGCCTTCCCGGCCAACGGCCTAACGAGAACCACCCTAGGCGGGGAACGATCCGGAGGTGGTTGCCTCGCGGGATCGTGCCGCGCCTTGGAGCGCCGCTCGGGACCGGCCTCGGGACGGGACCTCTTCCTAACGACGGTCTTACGAGGCATCTTGACCTAAACGGGAAGAAAAATACCTAGAGGACGGTGAAGGACCGACAGAGGAAGCTCGGGACGGACCGGAAATGACCTAGGAACGGACGGAAACTCAATGTCCGGTGAAGAATCGACGGAAAAAGGGCTTGGAGACGATCGGGGATGACCTAGGAGTCGGCTCTAGGGCTTTGTGAACAGTGGCGGCTTGAGGAAAAGTGTTTGCGAAACGACAACCCTAGGGTTAAAAAGTCGGATCCCGACTGCGAGTCGACTCCCCTGAGTCGCGAGTCGACTCGACCTCGAGTCGACTCCAGAATATGCGCGAGTCGACTCTCTGTTAGCGCATGTAGACTTCGAGTCGACTCCCGACAGTGTGCGAGTCGACTCCCCCTCAGCTGCCAACTTTGCGAGTCGACTCCCGCAAATGTGCGAGTCGACGCCCCCTTAGGAGCCGGCTCTGAAACTTACTCGAGTCGTCTCTAACCTTGGCACGCACCTAAAAACCATGCCATAATCGTGCCAAATGAGGAAAAATCAGCTAATTAAGGACTGATTTGATGATCACTGCATAGAAACTCTATTTTAACCTCATTCTAATCATCAAAATCAATTAATCTAGTGAAAAACTCCCACTAGGATGGATCAATCACTCCTAATCCCCTTCTAAGCACACTAAACCTCTCTTCACTTAGGGGTTTTGTAAAAATGTCTGCTAATTGATTATCAGTACACACAAATTGGAGTGACACATCACCATTCAATACATGATCTCTTATGAAGTGATGTCTTATCTCAATGTGTTTAGTTCTTGAGTGTTGAATTGGATTTTTAGTGAGATTTATGGCACTTGTGTTATCACAATTAATGGGGATTTTATCTTGTTTAATGCCATAATCTTCTAATTGTTGTTTAATCCATAAGATTTGAGCACAACAACTCCCGGCTGCAACATATTCAGCTTCTGCAGTGGATAATGCAACCGAGTTTTGTTTCTTGCTAAACCATGAGATTAGGTTTTCTCCTAGAAATTGACAGGACCCGCTGGTACTTTTTCTATCCAGCTTACATCCAGCGAAGTCTGAATCTGTGTACCCTATTAAGTTTAGGCTAGATTCTTTAGAGTACCACAGCCCTATGTTCTTAGTTCCAATTAAGTATTTAAAGATTCTCTTAACTGCAGCTAGGTGTGATTCTTTAGGATTAGCCTGATATCTAGCACACATGCACACACTAAACATAATATCAGGCCTACTTGCAGTAAGATACAGTAAAGAACCTATCATACCTCTATAAAGTTTTTGATCTACAGATTTACCTGATTCATCTTGGTCTAACTTGCATGATGAGCTCATGGGGGTGCTGATTGACTTGTTTCCCTCCATATCAAACTTCTTGAGCATCTCCTTGATATATTTTGCTTGATTGATGAAGATGCCTCCTTCAGATTGTTTGATTTGAAGCCCGAGGAAGTAGTTCAGCTCTCCCATCATGCTCATCTCAAACTCACTCTGCATCAAATCAGCAAATTTCTCGCAGAGGCGATTGTTAGTAGCACCGAAAATGATATCATCAACATAAATCTGTACTAATAACATATCCTTATTTTTCTTTTTCAGAAATAATGTTGTATCTACATTTCTCCTAGAGAATTCATGTTCTAATAGGAATTTACTAAGTCTCTCATACCATGCTCTAGGTGCTTGTTTTAGTCCATAAAGTGCTTTGTTCAGTTTATACACATGATTAGGGTATTGATGATTTTCAAAACCAGGAGGTTGTTCTACATACACCTCCTCATTAATAAACCCATTTAGAAAAGCACTCTTTACATCCATTTGATATAGTTTGAAGTCCTTAGAGCATGCATATGCTAATAGAAGTCTAATTGCCTCAAGTCTAGCTACGGGAGCAAAGGTTTCATCAAAATCTATGCCTTCTTCTTGATTATAACCCTTTGCTACTAGTCTAGCCTTATTCCTTATAACAATTCCATTTTCATCTAGCTTATTTTTATATATCCATTTAGTACCTATAATTGGATATTCAGAAGGTCTCTCCACTAGATCCCAAACCTTGTTTCTAGTAAATTGATTTAGTTCTTCTTGCATTGCATTTATCCAATTTACATCATTTTCGGCTTCTTCTATATGTTTGGGCTCAAAGTGTGAAACAAAAGCTAGATGATTATTCAAATTCCTAAGGGATGCTCTAGTCCTAACCGGTTGTGATGGATCATCTAGAATTAGTTCCTTAGGATGCCCGTGAGCATACCTCCAAGCTTTAGCTAGCCCATGATCCACTATAGGCTCTTGGTTTGACGATTCTCCTTCAATCAACTTTTGATTATCATCTTGTAATCCCATCTCATCTATCTTTTCTTCAAGTATTTCAATATCATCATTAAAATTAACCTTCTTACTAGATGAGATGTCACTAGAGTCATCAAAAACAACATGTATAGATTCTTCTATAACTAGGGTTCTTTTATTAAAGATTCTATAGGCTTTACTAGTTGTAGAATAACCTAGGAATATTCCTTCATCAGATTTAGGATCAAATTTTCCTAGATTATCTTTTCCATTATTATGTACAAAACACCTACATCCAAAAACATGAAAATAGTTAACTTTTGGTTTTCTGTTTTTCCACAGTTTATAAGGTGTTTTCTTTATAATGGGTCTTAATAAAACTCTATTTAATATATGGCAAGAAGTATTAATGGCTTCTCCCCAAAAGTACTTAGGGAGGTTACTTTCACATAACATCGTTCTAGCCATTTTCTCTAGAGTTCTATTCTTCCTTTCCATAACTCCATTTTGTTGTGGTGTCCTAGGTGCAGAAAAATTATGGGTTATCCCCTTTTTACTACAAAATTCGTCAAATAATTGATTTTCGAATTCGGTACCATGGTCACTTCTAATGGCTATGACTGAAGACTCTCTAGCATTTGTTACTTCCTTATGGAATTTTTTAAACATAGAAAATGCTTGATCCTTATGTGCTAGGAACATGACCCATGTGTACCTAGAGTAATCATCTACTATAACAAGACCATATTTATTTCCACCTAGACTTGTTGTTCTAGTTGGACCAAATAGGTCCATGTGTAATAATTCTAGAGGCCTAGAGGTAGAGACACATTTTATGGATTTAAAGGAGTTCCTAGATTGTTTGCCAAATTGACATGCTTCACATATTTTGTTCTTTTCAAATTTTAATTTTGGCAAACCTATCACGGAGTCTCTTTTAACTAATTTAGTTATTGTGTCCATGCTTGCATGACCTAACTTACGGTGCCATAACCAACTAGCATCATTATCTTTAGTTTCATTTACAACTAGACATTGGTTATGTTTTGCAAGATCTTCTAGGTCTACAACATATACATTTCCACGTCTAATCCCTTTAAAAACTAAGCTATTATCATTAGGATTTGTTATAATACATAGTGATGGTTTAAACATAACATCATATCCTTTATCACATAATTGACTGATGCTTAACAAGTTATGCTTAAGACCATCAACATATCTGACATTATCTATAAAAGTAGAAGGGGTGATTTGAACTTTACCAATACCAATGATGTGACCTTGGTTGTTGTCTCCAAACGTCACAGCACCTCCCTTCTTAGCTTCAAGGGTGAAAAATTGGTCTTTATCACCCGTCATGTGCCTTGAGCAGCCACTATCCAAATACCAGCAATTTTTGTTGACCTTGGCTGCAAGACACTCCTACACAAGCAAATCATGTCATCTTAGGTACCCAAGTTTTCTTGGGTCCTTCATGGTTAGTCAAGTTGGTTCCTTTTGGAACCCATACCCTTTTAATCTTTCTTTTAGTTTTCCTTTTCCTATAGTCACATGCATTTGCCTTATGTCCTATATTTCCACAACAAAAACAGATCATTTTCTTAGTTTTATTTTCCCCAGCTTTGACAAAGAAGTTACTAAGAAGTTTTTGTTTATTTTTCGGTTTATACCCTAAACCCGCTTTATTAAATACGGCTCGTTGACTGTTAAGTATCATGTTTAACTTTTCAGAACTATATGTGAATTTTTCAACTAAGGGTTTGTATTTGTTAAGTTCTTTAGTTAATGTTTGATTTTCGGCTTTTAGATCATTTAGTTCTTTTGTTAGATCCTTGTTTAAGACTTGTTTATGGTTTTTGAGTTCTGAAAGTTCCTTAGTTAGTTTTTCATTATCTTTAGTTAAGGTATTAGTTTTCTTAATTAAGAGTTGATTGCTTGTCTTAAGTTCTAGATTTTCTTTGGTAATAGCATCTTTATCCTTAATTAAAGAATCATACTTACGGATATAAGTTTGGTTAGTTACTTTTAGTTCCCTGTTTTTAACATTAACATCCTTATATTCAATCATTAGTTCGTTAAACGCATCATAAAGTTCATCAAATGAAAAATCATAGTGCGTATCAGAAGTTACCTTATTTTCGTTGGCCATGAAACAAAAATTGGCCTTCTCTTCTTGTTCTTCATCCGATGATGAGGATGATGCGTCGGAGTCCGATAGGGTGGTGACAAGGGCTTTCTTCTTCTTCTTGTACTTGCTGCTCTTCTTTAGTAAGGGACACTCAGCTCGGATGTGTCCCGGCTTTTTGCACTCATAGCACCCGATCCCCTCACTTTCCCTTTCCTTACCTTTGTCCTTGCGGTAGGAATTTGAGGGGCCTCTCCTTTGATGATAGGACTTCTTGTGGTTGATGAATTTCTTGAACTTGCGCACAAGAAGAGCCTCACCACCATCTTCCTCATCTTCTTCTTCTTCACTGCTGCTGCTGCAAGACAAGTCCTTGTTAGAAGAAGTAGATTTTAAAGCTATTACCTTTTTCTTATGGGAGGACTCTTCCTCGTTGTGTTGTTTCATGGTAAGCTCATGCGTCATAAGGGATCCAAGGAGCTCTTCAAGTGGAAGCTTGTTCAAGTCTTTAGCTTCTTGGATTGCCGTCACTTTAGCTTCCCACGACCTTGGTAGACACCGAAGGATTTTTCTGACAAGTTCACTGTTAGTATAGTTCTTGCCAAGGCTTTTTAGGCCATTGACAATATCAGTAAACCTAGTGAACATGCATGTAATTGTTTCGTTAGAGTCCATTTTAAATAGTTCATATTTATGAACCAAAATATTTATTTTGGACTCTTTCACTTGATTCGTGCCCTCATGGGTCACTTCAAGTCTGTCCCAAATCTCTTTTGCAGAATTGCAAGTAGAGACCCTATTGAATTCATTACGGTCTAAGGCACAATAGAAGACATTCATTGCTTTAGAGTTTAATTGTGCCTTCCTCATGTCATGTTCATCCCAGTCCATTTCTAGTTTAGGTACCTTAACACCATCTACGTATATAGATGGGATGTAGGGCCCATTTACTACAATGGACCACATCTCATAGTCTTGGGCTTGGATGAATATTCTCATCCTAGCCTTCCAGTATGAGTAGTCAGATCCATTGAAGAAAGGGGGTCTTTGGGTGGACTGACCCTCAATGTGAGAAGATCCAAATGGGGTTGTCATTTTGATCTTTTAACTCTTGAGTGGAAGAGTTTTTGGCTCTGATACCACTTGTTGCCCAGATAGACAACCCAAGAGGGGAGGGTGAATTGGGTTTTTAAATTAACTTGAATATTTAAAACTTTGTGGATGTTTAATTTAAAACTATAGCAAGTTGTTTAATTAAAGCTAAGTGCTGTGAGTAGTGTCCGGAGAAGAAGATGAGAGACAATGCACTACAAACACAAAGTTTTATAGTGGTTCGGAGCTAACCCTTGCTCCTACGTCCACTCTCCAAGTCTCACTTGGGAATTTCACTATAACCCCCTTGGATTACAGCCGGTTGTTTTGCAAGCTCACAACCAAACTTGTTGTTTTACGAGCTCACAACGAACTCGGTCGGTTTTCCCAGGCTCACCGACTAGAACCAAACCCCGATTGTTTTTCCGGGCTCACAATCAAACCCTTACACACGTTGGTTTTAACTTGGCTCACCAACCAACCTTAAACCCCTTGATTCAATCCCCCGATTGAATCAAGTAAATACAAGAGATAGAAGAAAACAGAAAATAGCTTCTCAAAAAGCAGATTTAAAACAATATAATCGTAAAGGAGTTAGAAGCCCTCAAACGCTTTTAAGCTGGTGAAGAGGTATGGCTTCTGGAACTCCGGTCTCCTCTTGAAAGAGTGGTCGACTTGAATGCAGGAGGAGGAAGCTTTGATTGTTGGGAAGAAGTTGTTGGAGCAGTCAATGCAGATCTCTCCTTTTTCGTTTAAGAGCACTTGGAGAGCTTGAAAACTTGAATGCTTGGAGTGGAATGTCTATTCTCTGCCTTGCTACAGTCCTCTGTGGCTATTTAAGCCAACCCCCACGGAAACTAGCCGTTACTCTGCTTTTTCTGGCCGTTCTGCACACTCTGCGCAGCCTGACAATATGACCGTTGGTGGGTTGGAGTCGACTCGCGCGATCAAGAGTCGACTCGGCTGTAGCAGGAGTCAACTCACGCTTTTCCGGAGTCGACTCGGCAACTGTTCCAAATTTGAATTAAAGTTGCCGTCTTGACTGGGAGTCGACTCGTCTTGACCTGGAGTCGACTCCCCAACTTCTGGAGCTGACGTGGCAATTTTGGAGTCGGCTCATCCACTGAAGTCCGTGGATCCAAATTTGAATTTTGTCCACTCGAGTCGACTCGACTGTCCTGGGAGTCGACTCGAATCTCAGAGCCCGAACTCCCGATTCTCTGTCTTTTGGCTCATCCAGTCTTGGAGTCGACTCGAACTTCGTTAGAGTCGACTCGGCTCTCAGTTTCCGAAAGTTGGTCTTCTGCCTTTTGACGTGAAGCTTGTCTCGGAGTCGACTCGAGCTGTCTGTGAGTCGACTCGAATCTCAGAGGCAGTAACATGGTCTTCTGTCTGTTGATGGTCGCTCAGTCTCGGAGTCGACTCGCGTACTGCGGGAGTCGACTCGAATCTCAGAGTCCGAAAATCGTTCTCTGACTTTTTCTTTGTGTTCCTCTGAGAGTCGACTCTTACCTTCTTTGGAGTCGATCTGCCAACCATCAGAGTCGACTCGCGTTCCACTGGAGTCGACTCGAATCTCAGACCCGAAAACTGCTCTCTGACTTTTCTTTGTGTTTCTCTTAGAGTCGACTCTTACTACCCTGGAGTCGACTCGTTGAACATTGGAGTCGACTCGCGCACTTCGGGAGTCGACTCGTTGACAGTTTCTGAGTTGAAGCTTTCTGTCCTTCTGTCTGTTCTCAGTCGGAGTCGACTCGTACTGATCTGGAGTCGACTCGAGCTCGTGCCAGTGAACTTGATACGCTTGGAGTCGACTCGTGATACTCGGGAGTCGACTCGAGTCTCAGACATTGGTTCATGCAGACTTCTTAACTTATCCAAAATACTATGAACCAAGTCTAGAAACACTTGGACAGGATTTTCACTGAAACACTCAATTGAATTCATTAGTAATCACAAGATATACTCAAATGCTTTGAGCTCATCAAAATCAAATGGGGTTTTAATCAATCACTCCACATACTTGTTGGGTACAACCATTACATAATAATGTGTGCATATGTATGCATTCACAAGTTCACTTGTGGAAGTGAGATGAGCTATGATATCTTATCTCCAGCTTTGCATTACTTAAAAATGAGAGCATTGCAAGTTAATTTCTTAGTAAAGCAATATAACTTCTTATCATTTAGAAGGGCGAGATAAGCCACTCTACCCACTTTGTTTTAATACTAAAAACTAATTGATATAGCTCTGGAACTACTTGAAATTAGCCTCTATTTCTACTTTTGCTAATGTCAAGTCCACCACTATTTTGAGGTGTCTTTCTCCACTGTAATCAGTATTGTCATTAATCGTGATGAATGTTTTACCCATAATTTTTTTTGAGCATCACAATATACCACCTAACTATGCTTCAATCGAAAACTAAAATCTGTTAACCAGTTGGCTGATTAGATATTTTAATAATTTAAAATTTATGGTTCTATATAAACTTACTAGTCTGTGTATAAAAATGCCAACTGTGTTTTTGAAGAAATAATTGATAATGATGGTATTGATAATGACTTTGCTTATGTGTTATTCATGACATCATGTTTGAGTTTCTGATTTTTTTTTTATAGCATAAACTTTGCCTTTTGAAAGATTATGTATATCAAAATATCTCACTTTATCTACCACTTTTCAAGATGCTACATTCTGCAAGTCTATCCTTCATGAATGTGCAATGAAGATGAATATAGAGAAGCCTACATACACAACATCTCAATTAGAAGGGGTGCTGCTTCCTTCTTTTACATCGTCTTTGGTTTTTGATGGAAAAACTTATAAAGGTGCTGCAGGAAGAAACAAAAAGGAAGCATAATAGATTGTTGCACGTGCTGTTATTCAATCCATCTTAGGTTCTCTTTATTGTGTTTACTTGATTTGTACCTGGTTAATTTAGAGCATGTATTAATAAGTCATAGAGTTACTTGTAGAAGCTCTTTAATCATTCATCATGATTTGCCGCTCACTTTGGTACAAGGATATGTTGAGAATTAAACTTGTTCTTATTCTTTATTTATTTTTTTGATAATATATATGTCTTGAGTATTGAAAAGTTGTATTGGAATATATAGAGACTCCTAGAAGTATGAGGAGTCAGTCTAGAAAGTTGAAGACTCATTATGTGGTTCATGAACTTAGTTCTAGGAACTTGGTTCTTGTCTTTTAGAAAGTTGTGTATGAATCTAGTCTAAATTCGTATGGAAATTGGTCTATAAATTTTCAGCTTTGTAACTTTATATTACAACACTAGAATCAATGAAATCTGAGTCCATTATCAAGTAGTAATGTTCTAGCCTCATTTTCTCCATTGTTCATCAAGAATACACCCTTCTTGATCAGTTTTTTGTGCTGGTTATCTCCAACAAATTTTGGTATCAGACCTTGGTTCAGAATCATAAACTCAAGCAGTGTTCAATCATCGGTTCCCAAGTTATCAAAAGAAAACTATGATATATGGTGTATCCAAATGGAGGCCCTGTTGGGTTCTCTTAATGTATGGGAGCTGATCGTTGATGGATATGTGAAGCCAAAATAAGCCGAGGCAAAAGCGGCATTGGAGAAGGCAGAAAAGAAGTTACTACAAGATTTGAGGAAAAGAGACAAGAAAGCTCTTTATATAATTTATCAAGGGCTTGATGATTCAATGTTTGAAATTGACTCTGAAGCAAAGACATCAAAGGATGTGTGGAAACTCCTCAAAAAAGCATACAGTGGAATAGAGAAGTGAACAAGGTTCGTCTACAAGTTTTAAGAACTCAGTTCGAGACTCTACACAAAGAAGGTACTGAATCAATTTTAGATTATTTTACTAAAGTTTTGTCTATTGTGAGGCAATTGAGAAGAAATGGAGAAAAATAGAAGATGTTCGAGTGATGGAGAAAATCTTGTGTTCCCTATAAGCAAGGTTTGATCTTGTGGCTACAATAATTGAAGAATCGAAAGATTTGGAGGAGATGAGTCTACAACAACTGATGGGCTCTCTTCAAATTCATGAGCAAAGACTTGCAAAAAGAGAAGAAGAAAATTCTGTGGAGCATGCATTGCAAACGAAGCTCACACTTAGAGACAACAAATCTGAATCAAGTAAAGGAGGATTTCAATGAGGACGAGGCAGAGGAAGAGGCAGTAGATGACAACAATCAAATGAAACGAAAGAAGAAAATGATCAAGGCAATTCATTTAGAAGTCGTGGACGTGTCCATAGTCATGGTCGTGGTCGAGGTCCAGGCTGTGGACGCGGTGGACAGTCAAAACGGAGGTATGATAAATCTGAAATTCAATGCTATTATTGTAAGAAGTTTGGTCATTATGCCTCTGAATGTTGGTACAATACTAACAATAATGAAGAGAAAGTGAATTTTGTTGATAAAGAAGAAGAAGAGAAGCAAGAACCAGTGTTGTTGTTGGCCTATGACAAGTTTGAAGACTGCAATTCCAGCACGTGGTATCTTGATAAGGGTGCCTCGAATCACATGTGTGGAGAAAAGGAGTTTTTTGTTGAGCTTGAAGAAAAACAGTATGGCAACATTACTTTTGGTGATTTGTCTCAAAAACCAGTAAAAGGCAAAGGTAAAATTTTGCTCGAATTGAAGAATGGTGAGCGGTATATCTTTAATGTCTATTATGTTTCATACATGAAAAACAATATTTTGAGTTTGGGGCAATTGCTTGAGAGAGGATATGATATACAAATGCAAAAATTGAGTCTTTCTATTCGTGATAAAAATAATACTTTGATTGCTCATGTAAAGATGGCCAATAATCGGATGTTTTCTTTAACTTTGTCTATTGATCATTCGAATTGCTTCAAGGCTACTGTTGCAGATGATTCTACTCTTTGGCATCTTCAGTATGGGCATCTGAATTTTCAAGCATTGAAGATTTTGGAGAGGAAGAAAATGGTGATTGGTCTACCAAGAATTGAACACCCAAGCAAGTTGTGTGAAGTTTGTGTCTTGGGCAAGCAACATAGAAAGCCATTCATAAACGAAGGATCGAGAAGATCAAATCAACCCTTTGACTTGGTCCATTTAGATGTATGCGGGCCAATTAATCTTACTTCAATTGGTGGTAATGGGTATTTTCTAACCTTTACCGATGATTATAGTGGCAAAACTTGGGTTTACATGTTGAAAGAAAAAAGAGAAGTTTTGAGCAAGTTCAAGGAGTTCAAAAGCATGGTTGAGAAGTGAAGTGGTTGTTACTTGAAGTGTCTTAGAACTGATAGAGTCGGTGAATACGCTTCCGATGAATTCAAAATTTTTTGCAAGGAGAATGGGATTGTGCATCAATTCACTATGCCTCAAGCACTGCAACAAAATGGCGTCTCGAAAAGGAAGAATCAAACCATCATGAATTTGGTGAGATGTATGTTGAAGGAACGAAGACTTCTTAAAGAATTTTGGGCTGATGCTGTTGTGTGTGCAACCTACTTGATTAACAGATTTTTCGCAAAGAGAATTGGTGATATTACATGAGAGGAGGCATGAAGTTTATGGAAGCCCAGAGTTGACCACTTGCAGATTTTTAGGAGTGTTGCTTATGCCAAAATTTAAGAAGAAAAAGGACAAAGCTTGAAGACAAAAGTTAGAAGTGTCTCTTGCTTAGTTATGGAGAGAATTTTTATGGCTACAAGCAATACAATCCAACTACCAAGAAGTTTGTGATGTCAAGAGATGTTGAATTTGATGAGGAGCAAATCTGGAATTGGGCAAGCAATGACCAGCAAAAGCAAGTTGTTTTTGATGACGAAAAGGCACAAAAAGACACAAGAGAGGGGCTGAATGTTGCTGAAAATTCGCCACAACTAGCAACTATTATTTCATCTTCTCTAGTAGTAAGGAAGACAAGAAGCATCCAAGACTTGTATAATATCATAAGGCGAATTGATACTGATGATGAGTTCAATATGCTATGTCTTTTTGCAGGTTTTGATCCATTAACATTTGAAGAAGCTTATCAAGAATCAAAGTGGAGGAAGGCGATGGAAGAGGAGATACATGCCATTAGCAAAAACGATACATGGGAACTTACTTCACTTCCACAAGGACACAAGGCGATTGGTGTCAAATGGATTTTCAAGACCAAAAGAAATGTAAAAGGAGAGGTGGAGAAGCACAAAGCAAGGCTAGTAGTTAAAGACTATAAGCAAGAATACGGAGTTGATTATGAAGAAGTGTTTGCTCCAGTGGCTCAGATGGAGATGATAAGAATGCTGATTTTGGTGGCCGCTCAAAAGAAGTAGAAGATCTTTCAAATGGATGTAAAGTCCGCTTTTCTCAATGGGCATCTTGAAGAGGATGTCTACGTTGATCAACCCCCAAGTTTTGTTGTGCAAGAAGAGGAAGAGAAAGTCTACAAGCTGAAAAGAGCTCTCCACGGGCTTAAACAATCGATAAGAGCATGAAATTCCAGAATTGACGGATACTTTATTCAAAATGGATTTACTAAATGTCCATATAAACATGCTATATATATGAAGACTAATTTGCAGGGTAATGTTATGTTTGTTTCTCTCTATATGGACGACATGATTTTCACCGGCAATAATTTATCCATGATTGAAGAATTCAAGAGCTTGATAGAGAAGGAGTTTGACATGACCGATTTGGGTCTTATGGCTTATTTCTTGGGCATTGAAGTGAAGTAAGAAAATGATGGAATTTTCATTCTCAAAAGAAGTATGCGAAAAAAATCTTGGTGAAATTTGCTATGGATGATTGTCAACCGGTTGATACCTCGGTGGAGTGTGGGATGAAGTTAACAAAAAAAGATGAAGGTAAACTTGTGAATCCAACTTATTACAAAAGTTTTATCGGATGTTTGCAATATTTGACTTGTACTAGACCTGATATTTTATATGATGTTGGTTTGGTAAGCCGATTTATGGAGACTCTGAAGAATTCTCATCTAAAGGCAGCGAAGAAAATTTTAAGATGCATCAAAGGTACACTTGATTATGGAATATTTTATTCTTCATATGCAATTTTGGAGTAGATTGGATTTAGCAATAGCAATTGGGCTGGAAGTTATGATGATCGAAAAAGCACTACAAGGTTTGTGTTCTATATTGGTAAAGCTGCATTTACATGGTCTTCGAAGAAGCAAAATGTTGTTGCTTTATCAACATGTGAAACTAAATATATAGCAGTATCTTCATGTGTTTGTCATGCTATTTGGTTGAGGAAATTATTGAAGAGTTGCAGCTGAAGTAAGAAAGTTCAACAAAGATTTATGCAGATAACAAATCAGTATTGCATTAGCGAAAAATCCGGTTCATCATGAGAGATCGAAACATATTGATACTCGGTTCCATTTCATAAGAGAACATGTGAAGACTAAAAATGTAAAGCTCATTTATGTAAAGTCAAGTGAGCAAGTTGCTGACATATTGACAAAGCCACTTAGTGTTCCAAGTTTTTCAGAAGCTAAGGTTGCTTGGAGTGATAGCACCTGGAGGAACAAGTTTAAGGGGGGAGCATATTGAGAATTAAACTTGTTCTTATCCTTTATTTATTGTTTTGATAATATATATGTCTTGAGTATTGAAAAGTTGTATTGGACTATGTAGAGACTCCTAGAAGTATGAGGAGTCAGTCTAGAAAGTTGAAGAGTCATTATGTGGTTCATGAACTTAGTTCTAGGAACTTGGTTCTTTTCTTTTAGAAAGTTGTGTATGAATCTAGTCTAAATTCGTATGAAAATTGGTCTATAAATTTTCAGTTTTGTAACTACATATTACAATACTTGAATCAATGAAATATGAGTCCATTATTAAGTAGTAACACCCTAGCCTCATTTTCTCCATTGTTCATCAAGAATACACCCTTCTTGATCAGTTTTTTGTGTTGGTTATCTCCAACAGGACTATCATGTCTGAAATTGTAAAATCCAAGGATAAATTGTATGCTGCAATACAAAAGAATAGTGACTCAGGTTTATCACATCTAGGAAATGCAGCCTCAGGACAGCAGGCAAGGAATGAGTTTAGTGGCAGTACTATGAAAGAAAAAGAAATTCAGGCTGCCCCAGCAAATGATGACTTAGCTGGTGTTGCAAATCATAAGCAATTGCTCTTGGGGCAACTTTTTGCTGCTGTAGAGACACAACCACTTCTTGAAGCTAAGAAACCTATACTAGAGAGAGAAGGTTCAAGTGGAGAGAGAAATAGGAGAGAGAAAGAGAAAGAGAGGGAGGAGAGAGGAGAAAGGAGAAGAGATAAACTCCTCTCTTCTTCTTCTCCAAAATAGGGGATCCATGAAACCCCCCCCCCCCCCCCCCCCTCTCTTCTTCCCTCTAGGTCAGTCCTAGGAGCATCCGACTAGTCTCAACGGCGACAAGAGGCGACTCGGCCAACCTTGGCGGCCGACGGCAGCAAGCAAGTGCCAACGGCGAAAGAAGAGGAAGAAAGGGCAGAAAATAGGGGTTTTGGCCCTTTTCTTTCTTCCTTCAAGTTCTTCGACGGTGGGGGCTCCGATGACAACCCAGGGCATCAAACGGGACAAGCCCTCTTCTCCAGCGACAAGCACTGGCAATGGAGAAGGCTGGCAAAAGGAGGAACAACCGAGACTTTCGGATCTAAAAACAGAGGATTAACAGGGCCTTTTATTCTGGAATTTTTTCGGCGAAGACTTGACTAAAACCAAGGCTTATGAACAAGGAAACAAAGGAGAAGAAGGTCAAGGCTCATACCTGGGATTCCAACGAAGCTTGGCTGCATTTTTCGGCTAGCATGGGGAGCTTAGGCCATCGGCAATCTAAGGAAAAAAGAGAAGAAAACAATGGAGACTGCGAAATCTATCGGTGAAGAAGATCAAGGGGTGGTTGCTGGATTAAATAGAAGTGGAGGCTATGATAACTTCCGCATGGTTCACTAGGGCTTTTATGGGGAAGAGAACCTTCGGGCCCTCACTTGGTATCGAGCCGAGCCAATAGGCTGGCCCAGTGAGGCTAAGCCTCATAAACATGCAATTAACCAAATCATGGTTTTTAGGACTTTGTACTGGTGGGAAACCAAATGAATACTTGGTACATCCTTACTCAGTACCAAAACTAGGACAGTACTAATAGATACCTATTAGGTATCATTATGCGTACTGAAATCGGTACTATAGGCCTTGCGCAAAATTGCTAAATTTTAGATAATCAATCCTTTTGATAACTAACATAAGACTCTTATTATATTTCTAGTCAAATACTAAAACTTTTCCATGACTAAATAAGCCATAAGCTTCCTAAGATAAAAATCGAAAATGCTACTTAAAGTCCAATATAAAACAGAAATAGAAAGTCCATAATGCGAGACACTTCCAATGTGATGGAGACATATATGGAGGTCTCTGATGTCAATCTTATGCAAGGAGGCTATCTAGGGAAAGATTCATATGTGAAGGAATGCCAAACTTTTCAAGGTGATTTGACGTCAATCTGTGCAGTTTTTAATAGTCATCAGAGTTTAAGCCTGAAGGTTGCATGATGATTTGCCTTAAGCTCATGATGGCTTAATTTAATTCAATGTTTCCTTAGTTGCCCCATTTCATAGGATGTCATGCTGGTGCTTCCATTTGGTGAAAGATTCTCATAATTGCAAGCAAAGATGAAGCTACATATCCTCTTTTCCCATGTGTGAGTACATAAACCTTTGGATAATTGATTGTTCTTGGCTTACGAGGTTCAACCATGATCTTGCTAGCCTTGTCCTTTTACATATAAGATTCAGCCCTTGGATTATAATGACTGTTGCGTTCTTTTTTGTCCCACATGCTTTGTAAATCCATCATCCACAAGCCGAATCATAAACCTCATTTTTCTGTAGAAGTTATAAAGCATTATTTTCAGCTATCTTAATATATAAAACTCAACTTCATTGAAAACATAATCAGACTTGATTTAATTATTGCATTTTTGACAATGACTACATTATAAACTTTTGGTACTTTAGGATCTTCACAATTTGATCGTAATTGTTCGACTTGCCTACCATTCAGGAGCATCACTTTTGACCCAAGGTATTGAAAATAGCCTAACTACTACTGTTTGTGGGATAAGATAAGGCTAAGACTTCACAACATTGTGGGATTCCTAGCTACATAGCTTAAAATTCAACATGCATTCTCAAGGTGCTTTATAGCTTAACATTCATCTTTTCCCTTTCTGCGGTAAATTGTTGAATTGATTTAACTCATTTTCATTGTATGACAGTCTAATTTCTCCAACACATTCCCTGAGGAAACTTGCTTTACTGCCAAAAATGAGTCAAGACGACATACCAAAAAAAGTATTGGAGATTAAGTTTTAGATGCCGAGTTTTTAGATTTATGCATTCATTAGTTTCATAGTTATGTCCAGGCTTTGTTTTCTTGCCCATATGATTTAAATCATATCTCCAACTGATGTTTCAACTGATGACTGAGTACTAATCATTTCTGTTAACTTAGATTTATACCTTACTTGGTGACCTTCATCAAGTTTATCATTACTTTTATTTTTCAAGTTCATTTTGTGTTGACTCCATACTAGATGATGTTTGGAATAAGATTTGATGTTTAATTTTTTGGAGTCAAAAAACAGATGCTACTTACGTTGCTTTTGTGCCCCGACTCATTTTTTTATTTTGGCCAACTAAAACAGTTTCTCTTTATAATATAAAGGACATATGACTCATTATGGGTGATACTTGACTGATTTGACAAGGATTTTTTGATGATGCCTCTGATTCAATCATTTGAAAAATATGCTTGAACAAGATCTCTCTTTTTTGGTAAGACTTGAACAAAATCTTTCATTAATTAAAAAAACAAATAGCCATGTTTCATCTTATTCAAGCAAGTGCAATGCATGCAACTTAGGAAATAAGAAAGAAGTTAATTTATCATGCACTGGATTTTATTACAATAAAAAGAAGTTCAACTTTTTACAAGGATAATTTGCTTACAAGAACCAAGTAATATTTTCATTGTGGGTGCTTGTTGGTAACAAATCACTTGACAGATATGTCAATGGTTGAAGAAGTATATTCATTTCTATCTGAAGTTATATATAGCATTCTAATGCTCCTCTATTCAGGTTGGAAACTATTTATGCCATTTTTCTGCAATGATTCATAGAGAACTAAACATTGAAGAATGCTAATGAAACTCTGTTTTAATTATCACAGCAAACAATTAAAACCACCAACTTCATTAGGAGGATTTGAATCTTGTTGAGTATTGGCCAGCTCCACCAGAGTAGTGGTGGATCGTCCCCATTCCTGTTGGCATTGAGAGATACTCTGCCCCTGTGATTGCTTCATCTTGGTTTAAGAACCTACAAAAATCCTCTATTTTAATTGAACCAGATCGATGAGAATATGAAGGAGCCATAGCATTCACACTTTTCTTGAAAATAGTAAAAGAATATGCACCACTGACTATATCAGATACACTACTGTAGTGTCATATTTTTGGTTTGCTTCCTGAATGATAGATAA
Source organism: Phoenix dactylifera (assembly GCF_051530095.1). Classification (NCBI taxonomy): domain Eukaryota; kingdom Viridiplantae; phylum Streptophyta; class Magnoliopsida; order Arecales; family Arecaceae; genus Phoenix; species Phoenix dactylifera. The sequence goes on along the minus strand of NC_143207.1, from coordinate 7,396,639 downwards.
GTAATAAACATAATTTGTTCTGTGTTAGTTCAAGTAGTTAGTGTCTTCATAAAGAAGTATAATTGATGTTGTTAGGGTTCTAATTGTTTTCTATAGAAGTTAACTTTAACTAATACTGTACATATTTCTGAAAAATGCTTTCTTCATTTCTAAGATCATAGTAAGTTTGAGCTTTCCACCAGCCTGTGGTTCTTTTTTGCTCCTTATGATCAGAATATCTTTTTTTCAGTTTGTTCCATCATGTGTTGCATTTGTGGGTTCAAAAGATTTGAATGACTAGTTGTAGCTTTTTAATTATTATTCTCGACTTGCATGTGTTTGATTTTCTACATTGTTAGTAGTTACTGGTTGGAATTGTTTGTATTTCAAGTTAGTATCTCATTCAGATGTTCATGTGACTTACCCTTCAATTATTGGATTCCCATTATAGGTCATAAATTGCTTTCAATTCAAAACTTTCTAGCAACATTGTTGTTAATTTGCTGTTGAAGCTAGCCAAGTCTCCTATTCTAGTTGGTTTCAAAATTTCCCTTTTGTTCTTGTGCTTACCTGCTCTTGATAAGCAGATTTAAGCTCAACATGTTTAGACTTTAATTAATTAGGGAGTGACCAGTTGGTCATCATTGCAACAGGATCCCATGGGTTGATTATAGTGTTGCAAGGTTGTCAAATCGCTTAGGTGTATGAGCCCTTTAAAGGTCTAGGCAAAATCGTTTGAATCCAAAGGTTGTCAACTAAGACTTTTACAGTGTTGCATGATGGTAAAGTGTTTATATGTCTTTGAAATGTCTTTGAAATGCTTTTTATCAACCATTATATGTTTATAAATATGATTTATAAATATGATGTCTTTGAAATGCATTATGGTATGTAGTTGATAAAAAGCATTTCAAAGGCATCATATTGATAAACAGTAAAGGTTGTCAACTACTTTACCATAATGCAATCTGGGATTGAATTACTCTTTAGCTCTTCAATTAAATACTTTTCCCTTGAATAGAGAAGTAGTCAAAATATTTAATGCCTTAAATGAACCAATGACAAGGCTTTCCCAAAGACAGGCAGCCCATGTATGAGCAGGCACCTGCATGGGCACCAACCTAGGCCCTTGGGCAGCTGCCACACTTTCAGGCCTGGAAAGTGCGAGCGCCTTGGCATTTTGGTTAATCCAAGAGCCTTGGCCGGACAGCTTGGGTGCATAGGTGGCCCTGACCTTGCAGTGCTGAGAGTATTGCCCCGCCCTCCCCACACCCCAGTCCCCACCAATTGGATAATCAGTGTGTTTCTGTGTTTGCCATCACTCATTAAGCTTGTCTATTCAAGAGCTCTCGTGCTGGCTAGTGTGAGAACGTACCCTAAAAAGGGCTGAAGCCAGGCCCAGCCAACTTTAGCCCTGACCCGGACCATTGTGCCCTATCAACTCTAATTCCACCCTCTTAGTTTCTCTCTCTTCTCTATCTTTCTCTCGCCTCTTCATGACTCACGGGCCCCACCAATGGGACTCTCTGCAACATAGGTCGACCTTAATGAGGGATCCTGAACCATCTTAGTGGATGAACAATATATCGTCCCCTCACCTTGGCTCTCGTTGGGCACTATTGGACTCCATCACCATTAACCCCTATTGTGTTATTATTGTCCTAGTCCGAACCTTTTTTTGTCATGAGTTGGATTTCATGATTAGGCTAGCCACACCATTATATTTCACTGCCCGTCAATCCTATATATCTTTCTATAATTATCTGTATCCTTTCTAATTATTAGACTATATTCTATATAGGCATGTAATCATCTGAACAAAAAGATGTCCAACAATAGGATACTGAGATATGGTCTCTAAATTGAGGATTTTGAAAAAGAAATTTTTAGAACTATGTGGCCCATCAAAGTGCATACAAAGTATTCTTTACTTTTTTTAGATTTAGCAACAAATTATACAATTATTATATTAATAACTTTTGAATTGTACTATTCATGATGCATGAATTTGATAAATGATACTTTATTGTTGAATATAAAGTATTTTGGAATATTATGATGATAAATGATCGAAAGTACTAATCTTGTTATGGATTACGCTCGATTGATTTTGATACCACATGATTATATGTATTCTTATAAAACTAAAATATGAAGCATAATTTGTGAAAAGAGTTTTTATTCGAAATGATTATGACTCTTTGCCTGACTATGTTAAGGACTTCGCTAATGGGTGCTAAAATATTGACACTTGATTAGTCCTAAAGGGCTTATACCACAAGAAGATGCATAGATTACCACAACTAGATACGTGATTTTAAAGAACTTTGTCATAAAATGATGTACAGCACACTGCAAGAAGATATGCGGCATATCGCAAAAAAGTGCACAGTATCATGATCCTACCATAGAAAAATATTGTCATAGCTCATGGTCGATGAGATGAACTTGATATTTTGAAAGAACTTGAATTTAGAAATGAAATTTGAATTTTAAGAAAGATTGAATTTGGCATGCATAATATTTTGATAATGCTATATATCTAGATTTGATTTTAAACTAATAAATTTTATATGCTTATTTTTTCTAAATAATTATTTAATTTATTGCCTAATTAATCTAGTTAAAATATTCATTGCTTACTGGGTTGTCCAACTCATTATTCCATATCTTACTATTTATACAGATCTTGAGAATGAAGCTGGCATGGGGATATATTTTGGAAGAGTGATTAGAAGCAGAACTTTGGTTTTTTTAATTTAGATTAAGATTTTACCTAAGTTTGATGTAAGATCTTTTGAATGCTGGGAGCTAAGCAAAGCTCTAGATAGGCACGTGGACTAAAACGACTAAATAATTATTCTTAGAGGCTCATATGCTTTCCCGACCTTAGTATCTCCTTACATGTATACATCTCTCCTATTATGTATATAAACTATACGGTCATGGTGATTTATTGAAAAAAAGCGATCCTATTCTATTCTTTTTATTTTTCCACTACAAAATACCATCAAGCATCCTTCAGGTTGTTGAGGAGCCATAAGGGATATTGCATCAAATGAGGAGGCCATGACTATACATAAAGTAGCCCCAACAGCCCGAATCACTCTTGCCCTCACAACCCTTGTCTGCTCTCATCACATATATCACCTATCAATGACCCAATGATAAAATTCAAGTTGTAGGATATCTTGTAGGAGTCCTAGCAAGGTAGGTATATAATTGCATTCTTTTTGTTTCTACTATTTTATTTAGCTTAAATATATGGTAGATAATTTTGTGCAAAATTCTTGATTTATCATTTCTGTTATAATTATAGCTTTTTGTATTTGGTATGTTTTACTTATTTGTAGTCTATTCCATATAGCCTTCTCGATTAAAAATGTGATATAAGAAGGGAAGAGCAAAGACTAAGTACAATGAAGTAGACATTAAATCAGGGTCCGGGAAGTTCTCACTGATACAAATCAGGTAGTAGGCAAAGATGTTAGAAACATTCTAACATTCATTGGCTATGTTAATAAGATGACTGCACCTTGGAAAGTATATAATTGGACAAAGGAAAAAATATTTTTTATTCTTGGAATATAGTTTAGTTTGAATAGAGGCAAAATAAATATTGCTAATACATTTTTTATTACGTATTTTATATGGTGGATGCTCTTTAACAAGCAAAATTGCATGGTGTTCAAAGATGAGATGTGCATGCATGTTTTCATTCTCGGGAATATGCAACATCCATATAGAGGATGGCACCATTGGCTATCTATGAGTATACGTATTATGAGACCGATGAAGATCGACTTGAAACAGTTCCTAAGGACGTTGGTTTGGATGATTGAAGGTATCTAGCAACTTTCTTTGGATTTGAAGAGTTCAAGTAATGAATACAATTTAGATACTTTGCATTAAATATATCATATGTTGCTATAATTACTATTTACACTTAATCCTTACTTTTCGTTCTTTTATCTCCAAATGTGAGCAAGCGGAATGGTGAAACTTAGGCCAAATTGCATGCTAAGTGCATATGTGGAAATAAGTGGTAATTGAGAGTGAGGAATCTACGATAAAATCTGTCATTATTAAAAAGTTCACAGTGGCTTTACTCGTTTTGTATCTTCAGATTTTAGTTTTGTTCTATTCATTATATTTCTTCTATATTTTTTACTATATTTGAATGATGGAGAAATCCTAAGATAGAAGGCAACCGGTGATGAGACAAGGCTCTTGTAGTACACCGACAGGACAGAAGGAAACTACAATGGTTTGATCCTCAACCAAAGGAGGTGCATGCAAGTAATTTACCTTTTCAATAAAAGTTTAAATTAATGGGAAGGACTTCGAAATGAAATAATTTTCTTCATTTATAAATTTAGTTTTAACTTTACGATGATGGTGCTTTGGTTGATGCAGGAGCAGCTTCATAAGCTTGTAGTCTAGAAGGCAAATAAAGGATACACTCCAAATGTCACCTAATGAGGTGATGTTGCATGTACGTGGCCCCAAATCAAGTTATTTTCATGGTAAAGGGATAGGAAAGAAGACTCCAATAAGTAAATGAAGCTCTGGATCATGCATTGGTGAATAGGTACAAGTAATACTTTTTAAATGTATGCTTGTCCCATCATCCATCAGCTTTGCCGATCGAGTCAGACTAAAACCCACAAATCACCAAATCCAATTCAACCTAGTGACTTTAATGGTTGAATATATTATTTGAACCATTTGGTTGAACTAGATCCATCCTATTTGCTTGCATTATATTGGAAAAAAAGGAAGAAAAATTATTGACATCTTCTCTTCCCCTTCTCATCACTGAAAGAAAGGGAGGAGCGACAAGAGGAAGACTTGGTTGGGGCATGCTTGTTTGAGGTAGTCAAGTTGGATCTAGTGTCTCGCCTTTGAACGCGGTGAAAAGGAGTCCCTTTAAGAGGACACAATGTGTTCTTGTACAAGATGTGGGATTGGAAAGCCAACAACCAAATTCAGTATGATTCGAAGAGATACAACTGATCTGGAAAAATATGAGAAGAGCTAAGATGAGGCAATGAATTTCGGTAGGCATAAAGGTCTGAGGAACTGAGGTCAGGTGGTGCGGCAGGAAAAAAGAAATTAGAATAGGATGGCTGGTATGCAATTGAGGGAGGTAGAGGAATCATGGAGAGTAGGCAGAGGAATCAGAAAGACCAATGCAAAAAGGGGTTATTTTGAGACTGATGGGTCAATCTGATTTCAGGAATTAAAAATAGGAGCTAGCTAGTTGAATCTTGGGGACTTGGAGTTGAATCAAAAATTGGTATAGATCACCACGGCTATTCAATTTGGGTCACTAGGTTTCAAACACTAGTTATTACAACAAAAATTTGATCAAACATAGCAGGTGTTGGAAGTAATTAAGGTATTGGTGGCTGAAAAATAGACCCAAATCCCAAGCATAAATGCAGTCTGAGTTTGATGCCATGTTCCAAGCATGTCTTTCCTTGATTCATTGACACTCTTGCAAGGCCATCTAGTTCTTAGACAACCAGAGATCATGTTTAGACTATCTTGACTTGTTCTTTTGGCTAAAAATATTTGAGATTGTGGTTTTGGATAATATTAATGAATGACTTTTGTCGAAATCTTGTGGTTGGCATCCATTTGGTTTATCAATTAAAAATCATACTTTTAAGAAATTTGTGACTTTAATGAGAATTTTGGTTTATTAATTGCAGCATGTCTACAGAGTTCTATTGCATTGTTATGATTATTTAACATATTTTAGAAAGTATTCAATTATATGAAATAAAATAATTGAAAATACTTCAATTGTGACAAATATTGTTATCAAAAATAAGTGGCATCACAAACACAACTATTTTTGAGAACATATTTAACACGATGTAGATACCTTGGATCAAGAAGATAATTAATGATGATTTTTTCATGACTGAAATATGTTTCTACATCAATAAATTTCATTTTGGTGACAAAGAAACTTGTTGCCAAATTAGGGTTTCTGTGACAATCTCTGTTTTGGCTACAGGTAACTATTGTAATAAGATAGATAAAATTGTCAATTAAACCATGAAAACCTCATCACTATTTCTAATACCTAATTAGATAGATGCATATTTAATGTGAAAAAATAAATTCATTTTGAGGACAAAGATATACATGATGACCTCATGACAACCAAAATCCTATCGCAAAAATTTTTAGTAACAAGATTTTGACTTTTGATGACAACCATTATTGTCATGCAAAACATATTTTCCCTAGTATATAATTGCATCAATCAGAAGTTGGCATATATTTATCATGTTACATAAAAAAAATAAAATAATAGCCAAACATGCCTCTCTCTAGCTTGTGTCTAATGCAACATAAATGGGTGGTAACTGGTAAGTGATGGAGTTTATATCTCATTGCTAAGCGGCCACACTAGATTTCATCCAATTGAGTACGATCGTATTTCACTAAGACTTTCTACTGGAGAAAACGCTGCAGGCGCGAAGCGTGGTAGGCCTGCGCCGTTGAATTGATGCCAATGAACGAGCGGAGAAAGGAGAGGAAAAGAAAGATGTTCCATGGGCCTTACCTTTTGGGCTAAACTAAAGATTTCGGACCTTTGGGCATTGTGGGCCTTCTTACGTCCTTCAAAGGCTGGGATTTAGGTTGGGTGAATTATTTATTCACTTTAGCCTTGCTTATCAGTGCGTTGTGGCCAATTTAATTGTTGATATTGCCTAGTGATTAGGTACTTTATGAAGATGTTGATGGTGCTTACAATACTCTATAACAAACAAGCATCCCAAGTGCCCAGTTAGCACCTAGCTTCACTCAACATCTCTCTTAGTGTATGGAAGGATTAAAATTTTAATTTATTGCCTCTTGAAATGAATTTATAACAACTCCTGTAGGTCCTAGTTGATGTCAAATCATGCTATGTTACTTGAAAGCTTTTAGCACTTAATATGTATAAATATGTACTCCTATAGAAAAATCCAAAAATGCATGCATGCATACATGCACAAATAAATGCATGCAACATGAGTTAGAATATAAATTAAATATAACTTTTTAATAAAAGTTTTTACTAGTTTTAAAACAATGATAAACCACACATTGAAAATCTACATCATAGATTTTATTTATAGATCTAAAGTATTTGAAAATTACAAATATATTCAGAGGTTTTCTAATTTGTGCATCCTGTGTGCCAAAATAGACTATCTAATTTGTACTAAGAAGTTTTATATGATTTCAAGAGCTTGTTAGTTTAGATGCCTTTTTAACGCTGGAAATAGTTGGGAGTTAAATAGGAGAGTGCATAGTGATCAATATAAAAGAGAGCAAATAGGAAAAGATAGGATGCCCTATTAATGCAAGAAATAATAGGGAATTAAACAAAAGAAGATGAAAGAGAAACAAATAGGTAAAGGGGGATAACAAGTGAAATCCACCACTAAATTCAAGGTAACTTAATACAAATCTTATTCCAAATTCTTTACCATGCTTTGTATATGCCACATTCTCCTCTCCTTTTTGCATGTGCTTGCATCAATTGAGTCTCAGGGCAAGTTCTTCTCGTTCATCAATCTTTGTTCAAACGGACCGTCCAACTTTGGGAATCACTCACATCACATGCCAAGGGCTCTCTCTTCACATCATAAGCTCACATTGCAAACTGTCAGGCAAGTTCCAATTATAAAAATTAAAAAAGAGGACAGCCACCCAACCCTAAATTCCTGAGCCCCCAATCCAACAAAGGCAAATTTTAGTCATGTTAAAAGCTACAAAACTAAACCTAAATTATACTTCTACAATTGAAATCTGGATCCAAACTACTTAAACCATAGTTCTATTTTTTTTTGTGTGTGTTTTACCAAGTCAAAATTACAAGCAGATATAGGACCCATCCCTCATCCACAAACACAGAAAGGTAAAGAAAAATTGAACCAAAATCTAGGAGCACAATATCGAGCCAGAATCCCTTAGAATTGATGATGCAGAAATATTTTGGAAAAATCAAGTAAAAGTTCTGATGGCTCTAGCATCATAGTTAAGTGCATGCATCAGAACCACAACATCAAACCTCCACAGAAATTCAGATGGAACTAAAGCCCCATCCCAGCACTTAATTTAAAGCCCTAAAATTCAATCTCGTCTTTGCCACACTAAACCAAGGATAACATCCAAAACGCTACATGTCCAACAAAAATAGTCCTAACATCCGGCAAACAAGAATAGTGCTAACATCCAACATAAATCAGCTTTCGTCAGAAATTACAATATATGTACGCTCAAATCCAGTCCATTTTACGGGCTGACAGATTGAGACCCTTCACCGCATGATGGCTTATTTGGATAACCATCAATCGGGCTCCTGCTCCTTGACCTGCTGTATGCAGGTGAGCCTGAATACGACCTATCACGGTCCAACCTTCCATCTCCAGGTGAAACAGATCTGCCCAAGGTGATTTGCAACTTGAGAGAAGAGTAGGCTCATCTGCAAAAATTATCTTGACCCCAAAAAGTAAAAAATTATTACCTCAAGTAGTATCCTCGCTTGGTAGAAGGTGAATAGTGACTACGACTGCGAGACCCAGACCTTGCATTGCGTGGAGAGCGAGAATGTCGAGGGGAATGAGAATAACGAGGTGACCTACGGTAGTCATATGCTCGGCCTCTGAAAATAAAGAAATCCAGCTAAGAAGGTAAGCATAGTGAACTTTGTGCAGAAGTGTAAAAGCTTTCAAACACCATATTAACAAATTAACCGGCTAAACAAGAATGCCCCCAGATAGTGAAAACTTACATTGGTGCAGGCAAAACAATGTAAATCTTGGTATCAGACATACAAGGAGCGAGTCTGAGTTTACTTACCTTGGTCTCTCTCTGGCCCTCATATCAGCTGGTTTCTTTCTGTTCTCCTCTGCAAATACAACAGTCAATTCCCTCCCAAGTAGGATTTGCCCATCCATTTGATATTTTGCTTCAGCGGCATCATTTGGGTCAACATATTGGACAAATCCAAATCCACGTGGCTCTCTGCAACAAATGCAAATTTAGTTTCGTATGGTCTATGGATAAAATGATTTCACAATAGTGTATACTTATAATGATGGGGGAGACCAATCAACAATAATTGCTGAACTATCACGATAATCCTGAGAAGTATGGAAGATCACAGTCAAGGTAATGCCTTTGATACTTCACACTACTCAAGTAAATCTCTATATTTCATACAATTCAAGTTAAAGCAAGCACTTGGCTGCTGACCTTGCGCTCTTCAGAGTTAAAAGATGACTTCAAATTCTTCGAGACTTGAATATCTTCAAAATGTTAACTTGAAACCCAATTTCTTCCCACCTCATTAGTCACTATCTTCATATACTTACATCCTCTTCAACAGAACTCTTAAGACTTGACTTGTGTCTTCAAAACTTTATTTTCACTGTTAAATCTCAACAGCCTTAATAAAAATATCCAACATGCAAATAAAAAAAAATGTAACATAAGAATAACGACCACCAGCAAATACTAATTTACTGTCGAATTTCACTAGTCACATATGCACATGGTCGAAATGATTTCATTAGCCATATGATCAATACATGGCTGCCATATGATAGCTCAACATAAATCCACAGAATACTGACCAATGTGTCATAACTGTGCTTAGGTTCTTTCAACTATCATTTCTAACAAGACAATGAAATCAGCAAAAGGTCCACCTACCCAGTGTAATAATCACGAGGCAAATAAATGTCCTTAAGAGGACCAAATTGCCCAAATGGCCTACGAAGATCCTCAGGCCTGCAATCATGAACAATCATCACTTTATTAGATGATACAAGCAGATCAAATAATATCTTCAAATTCAAAATCTCCAGATATCAAACAAGGAAGTCAAAAAAGCAGATAGCTTGGAAGAAAATTTGACGAATAAATGGCATACTGTTTGGGGCACATTTATTTATAGACTCAATCACAGAAACCATGCTCATACATAACATGCATAATTAGACAACAAAAGTATGGAACTTCCCATTCATGTGGCACTATGGAGTATGGCAAGACCAGAAAGACAATTTCATTCATTGAAATTGCCCTTTGCAGTAAAATGCACGTGAATCAAAGACTGTAACAGCATTATGCTCATCCTCTTCTTAAGACCCCTCTACAACCATGAATGAACTTCTAGCTATATGTTGTAGGATAATAATATTGATATAGATATAGCCTAGTAACATGGATATCCAATCTTCTCATCTTTAACACATTTTCATCTATATCTTCCCTCCAACCTTTACAAATTAAAATCTTTAAGGACAAGACTGTTTTTGTATATCTGGTTGATAACAATTACCCCGTAAGACTAGACAGATTTACCTAAAGCAGACCTCATGAACTTCTTTGCACAACATGCCTCTATTTAATCCACCATGCAGCAAGATTTCAATGTCATAAACCGTCGTTAAAGTCTGGCATCTGACGGACAGATAATGAGCTATTTGCAACTTTTCTTCAAAAGATCTCTGGTCTGATCACTCTACATAGGGCCGGAAATGGGTCCGGGCCGGCTTTGGGTCATGGCATGGGTCAGGCCAGATCGGGCCTAATAGGGCCCAAATAAATTTCAGACTGGGTTCTAGATGATGCTTGGCCCAAATAAATAGCCATGCGTTCTCTAGCACAACATCTAGTCCAACCAGCTGAAGAACATGCAGATTCGCTCTGGTTCGGACCCCTCGGACATTCATCCTAACATCTCGAACAATTTCCTTACACTTCAACTTTTCGCCGCTTGCAATTTTAACCTCAAACGGCTCCACCGCTGCACCCTTTAATCCAACTTTCCGAACGATCCCGAAATTGATGAAGATATGAGCAGATCCACTGTCCACCAATAATGTAACCTCATGCTTGCCGATCCATGCTATAAGCCTCATAGTGGAAGGCTTTGGTGCGCCGGACAATGCATGCAATGATAATTCAGCATCTTCAATTTCTGCACCATGCCCGGCCTCCTCTGGATGCTCGAAATCTTCGCTCTGAGTTTTCTGATTCAGCAACCTCATCTTCACTGCCCACATCTAGTAAGAATGCCTGACTGGTCCAATGGTGCTCCCTGCTCCATCTGTCACCGCACTTGAAACAAAGATCTTTTCTGATGTAGTCCTGCAGCTCCTCTCTATATAGCTTTTTCACCTCCTTGGACTGGTTTTTGCTGTTGGTTCCAGCCGCTTCCTTGCCTTTTAAAGCCGCCTTGGATCGTAGGAATTTTGTGAACTTGCTGCCCGACCCATCCTTGGACATTCGCCTTTTTGAGTTGTAGCCCTGATCCAGGATTTCTGCCATCCGCATTGCCTCTTGTAATCGGGCCGGTTGCTCGAGCTTTAGCTCCTTGGCCAATCATGGTTTCAGCCCGTCAATAAAAGTACCCAGAGTGCCTCCTCAGACCATCCACTGACCATAGTTAGTAGCTGTCTGAACTCATCGATGTAGGTCTGAACTTTGCCCTCCTATTTGAGCTTGGCTAGCTGCTCGTGATGGTTGACAACTAGTGAAGGTCCCCACTATGTCATGAACTCCCTCACAAACGCTGTCCAACCCAATCTCCTCTCCTCGTACAAGGACCGAATCCACCTCCACCATCGGCTTGCTCTCTCCTCTAAGTGAAAACTAGCAAGTGTCACCCTATCAGCCCGTGGAACCTCATATACATATTGGAAAACAATTGCAGCCCAAATAGATGCACACAGACTCAAAGGCTAAGAATGGGAGTGATGAAAATGCTAAAAATCATAGATCTGGCGGCCAAGAAGAAAGTGGAGGCTATAGTAAGACCATTATTTGAGAGACAACCTTAGGATGATCTTCAATTTACCGATAAGCCCAGTTTATGCATGCCACACAGAATAGGAACCATGATATACGAGCTTATAAAAGCTCGCGAGGATAAAATTGCATACAAGAGATGGGCTCCTCGAGATCGTTCAGAAAGACTCAATGTAGTTGTAAATGACCTCGCACTTAAAGTGGAATCCATAGATGTATCAAGTTGCGACTCGTACGCTAGAGATCCTATGACCCATAGCCACGGGCAGCCTATAATATATATACTGATATAAATATGATGCGTCTGCAATAGCTACTATCCTATACAATCTAGAGCACCTTACAAATCAGATTTTGTTGCTGGCATATTCAGATGGGTCTCTCCACAACCATACGATCAGACAGACGATACTTTCCAAAGCTAGAGCTTCAGTGAGAGATCCGAGACTAATTATGATCTAGGATGCATACCTTATGAGTTGGGCATACATAACTATAATACCATGTGTATAAAAGATGGATTGGTGTGCCTCCTGATTATGTTAATGATCCCGACAGCTACAGGAAACATCGATACTCCATAATATTTTAAATATGGGTATGTCTGCTGCACTTTAAATACATCTAGCAGATTGCATCATTTTATATTTAGTATTTCACTAATTTTTCACAAATATACTACTTGATCTACTTTAATTGTATTTTAGAATATAATTATGGTCTATTTAGGATCAAGAAGCATCATTTAAGATATACCGAATGATAAAAACATCAAATTAGGATGTTGACCCTATACTGGTACTGGTACCTATGCAGCCAACCTTGCTTTCTACTGATATAATCAATACCATTACAATTTTGTTATCTACTATGTAGTCCAACATGTTGGTGTGTGTTGAGTGGAATGAAAAAAATGAATACTAATTTTTAGAGGTAAGAGCCAAATACACCACAAAGAAGAAAGCATTGATGAAAGCACAGAGAAATATCATAGGGAAAAACTGTGGAACAGCATTGATCATATGACAATCAGCCAATCAAATTTGCCTGTAAGGACCAAAATAACTTTTACTGCCTAGCAATTTCTCACATAAATTAAAAAAAAAACTTTTACTAGCCTGCAGGAATTTTGAATAACTAAAATAAGAAATGCAGCTGAAAGTAAATCTCTCATTTCTTATTGGAGCATATAAACAGAGATAAGAAAATGTCAATTTCACCAGAGTTGCTGCCAAGTCTACAAAACAACACCTAAAAGAAAATATTGCAGCCAAAAATAAACTCAAAGCCTTAAACTAGCAAGTTACACAGAACAAACCTACAGTCACGACGAAGATTTCTAACTAGAAGACTGGTTGGAAGATCTCTACGACGGCCTCCATAACGACCTCTTGGGCTTGGGCTCCGACCTCTTCTCCCGTAACCCCTTGGTGGTGATGGACTGTAACTGTAGCTCCTTCCCCTCATCCCGTTCACAAAAATATCCTATTATAACATTGTGAGAAATAAGGGGTCAAAGACCAAAATTAACTACATAGCGCTGCAAATTGATAGTTCACCTGCGATTTTTTTCTTATTTTGGTGATCAATACTACACCTAAACTATAAAAGCTGTTCCTTCATGGAGATTACAAGAAACAGAAGGACAAATATTACAGAAAACATGATGGCGATGGATAAAAACTGCACAACTAGACCGCATTAAATGCTATAAAACAGTGATATAAATTGTGAAACACAGCAAAAAATATGCTAAAATGGATGAAGCCTGAGTGGACTTCGAAGACATGCATATCCTTTTCACATTATAGCCTCTGGTGGTACTAACAATCTAATACCTATAAATGGATTGTGCATTCTTGAATGAGTATTTAAATGTACAAGGTACTGCACAAAACAAATAATCATTAAACACGTATGATCTTATACCAGGGTGGAAAAGGACCTGCAACAACTGCCATAAAAAGTTGAAGTATGCTTTGTTCTTTTTCATTTTATCATCAGCTTGAAGAATAGCTACCACAGCTTATCCTAAATATTGCAACTATAGCAACAGGATTCATATCTATCAAGGACAGTCAAATAACCAACCCTTCTCCTCTCCCCAAAACAGACTGACGCACCAATGTATGGAGAAAGGTTTGCCAATATCCCTTGCATTTACACAACATCTATAACAGGCTGACATTCATTTGCAAGTACTGCAATATCATGGGTTTCGTAACAACAGCAAAGTTAAATGAGATTAAATAGTAAGCCTAAAGTCAACCATTTGGCACAATATTGCAGAAAAAAACATAGACAATATGTTAATGAAATAAGTTCACTCCAAAAAACATGCTAATGATAAGTTAACGTACAAGCCTTAGAGCATGTTAGGTTAACTATACAAATCAAGGTATGGTCCATTGAAGGGGTTTGTCATGAGATTCCTGATCAAAACATGTTTAGGCAATAGAGAAGATTGTTATGAGGCCACAAAAAAAATGACAGGTAGGAAGTCTACCATATTGATCATGGAATTTTGAAGAGAGAGAAAGAAACAAAGCAAAGTTTAACATTGGGCTTTGCATTCATCTTCGAGACAGATATACCAATCCTCAAGAAGGACTGAAACACAATCCTTTCTTGATGGTTGCTTTACATAAGAGTAATGCAATTCAAAAGGCAGATATGTTAGTCCAAAGATATCCATATTTATGTGAACTTATCATTTTCATAACAAAATACTTAATCATAGTGGATTCTCAAGAAATAAACATGGAATTATTAGAGAAATTATGCACCTCCAACATTATTTTTTCCAAAATTACTATAATCTTGAGTGATATCCATTTTATGTATAAACTTTATGAACAAATTACTTAGTCATGGTGGACTCTTAAGCAATAAACATGGAACTATTATAAAAACTATACACCTCAAGTTTTCTTTTTGTCCAAACGTACAAGGCTCTGGCATAAATTCTCCTTTAACATATTTTGTTGTGAGAAAGAAACAACTCACACATCCATGGATTTTTTTCTTTTAATAAATTTTTTGCAGATAAGAAATTCCATAATATCTAGTTTATATCAGTAAATTATAGCTTGTCAGGCAAACATCACATGTTTATATGATCTTAATAAACATCATAAATTGTACTCCTGTAGCATGTCCATATCACAACATATGCCACTTGTCTGAGAGAGATTTGCACATCTCATGGAGAGACCATCACCAACATGTTCACGCATATCATAAACTAGCTTCTTACCAAAATGTGGTCATGAACTTTGGACATCCCAGGAAAATCAGATAATTTTCTCTATAGTCTACTATTCATTCTAAATAAACAAATACTAATATTATCCTCTATACGATGGTTAAACCTACAGAGTAATCCCTTCACATAGTTTGAGGAAGCTGCTGCAAATACAAATTTTGGGTTTCTTGGCATGTCAGAAGTTTGGGAAACTTCCAAATGCCTGTTAATGATTCAAATCATCAACAACCACAACATCACAATGTCAACATCATTATCTAAAAATTGTCTAAGTTCAGCATATGATTAATTTTCAAGCACTCCCTCGTTCCCCTTAGGGCTATTCTTTAATATGAAAAAAAGTCCTATTTCTTTTATTATATGCAGAGAAGTATATGCACATAATACTGATGCTCGACTCCTAGAGTTAGCACATCCTGAATGTCTAGGGAAGCTTTTGAGTTTAAAACAACACAAAAGATGGTCTAATCAATTAATACAATTAAATAATCAAGGTATAACACAGCATGTGCATGGAACTCTCATACGCATGCATTTAGACAGATACACTAAACCTCACATGGCATCAAACTGCATTGTACTAACAAGTCTTGTTAAAAACCTCATATTTGAGTTCATATGCAAGAGTTTCATGGAGCAGTTACATGATGGATGGCTTATTTTGAAAAGGAAATGAATGCAGCAGCTCTAAATTTATCATGGTAATATATAGAACTCTATTCCTTATAAACTTTTCTAGCCTTCTAACTATCTCCAACCAAGGAAATTGTGCATTCGCTGCAACTCAGGTGGCTACCAAAATTTAAAAGATGTGATTTTCTTGTTAGTGATATGGAGAAGCAATCCACCAGAACACCCAAGATCAACTCAACACTTACTTCTTTACAAGCATAAGCATAAGGATTGTAGCAGCCATGGTACCATGGATCAAGTACGGAGCCTGTTCTTTCCACTCTTCCTTGAACTACAACTCCCTCAGCATTAAAGGGTTCAGCTCCTTTTAGTGGACTGGCTGCTGCGGTTCTACTAAATTTTTTATGCTACCAAAATTTAAAAGATGTGATTTTCTTGTTAGTGATATGGAGAAGCAATCCACCAGAACACCCAAGATCAACTCGACACTTACTTCTTTCCAAGCATAAGCATAAGGATTGTAGATCAAGTACCGAGCTTGTTCTTTCCACTCTTCCTTGAACCATAACCCCCTCAGCATTAAAGGAATCAGCTCCTTTTAGTGGACTGGCTGCTACGGTTCTACTAAATTTTCTATGCAATCTTCAACACTAAAAACAAGGAATCCACAAGCTACGCAGAGAAGACAACCAAGCTCCAGAAACCAAAACAGTATGAAGTAAAAATTGCCCTATATAAACAACATATGATGATCAAGACGGCACCTTTTGACATCATATTGATTATCTTTCTTCCAAAATCAATAACAAGGAAGAGAACACATAGCAAAATACCAAAATATTTTTCACTATTGGGTATATCATATGAAAAAAAGCAAAAAGGCATAATTGTCTGATAAAATTTGACCCATGATATCCCTTTTTTCTACTAAATTTGTTTACAATTAAAGCCGCACGAAGCACATCAGGCTGGGCCATAGCCCCAATCATATTAAAGAAGAAAAAATCTTAGAAAAAGAGAAATTAATAAAAATAAGGAAGCAAAGGAACAAAACGAGAACCATTAAGATTTATTAGACAATGCTAACCCTAGAAACACTAATCTAATGCCTTTTACCGATCGAAAAAAAAAAGGTTTCTCCACAGATAATCAAACACAACAAGGATTTGATCAAATCCAAGAAGAATCTGAGCATACCAAAAGGAAACAAGAAATCGCCCCAGCCGAAGAGGAGGGAGAGAGGGAAGGAGAGAATATGGGAATCGAAAACCCTAACAAAGGCAAACTAGGGATCGAGAGAATAATAAGATCTCAAGGGCTCTCGCGGAGAGCGCTTCTCTCCCCTAAAGCCAGAAGCTTCCGCCGCTCGCGTGGAGTCTTTCACCCACCGAGGGGTACGCCTCCTATAAAAGGTCCGGTTGAGATTTGCGAGTAGCGGTCTCTACTTGTGATCAGGACCGTACGATGATGTGGTTCATTGATTTACATGTTTGGACTTTAGGACCGTCCAAACATTGGATTTTGTTCGGTTAACGAGTCCTACGCCGGTGGGTGGCATGTTGGAATATTTCAAAATTCCGAGTCTGCCCTTATTTGTCTTTTGTCTTTTTGTCTAGTGTACTTTCTTTTAGTCCCACATTGGAAAGGAACAAAACTCAAAAGATCTTTATACAGTATTCAACCTTTTAACTTGGTGAAGCAAAGAAAGAAAGTAGCCCACGCGCGCATGAGCCCAATGGAGGTTAGTGAAATCACGCCTCAACTGATAAGTTCTTCCTTCTCTCCATCTATCATTTTTCTTACATGGCATCCGCCCGTCCGGCTGTTTTCATCCTGTTTTCATCCTATGCCCAGCTCTCCAGACCAGACTAGTGCAACTCGAGCCCAATGGAGGTTAGTGAAATCACGCCTCAACTGATAAGTTCTTCCTTCTCTCCATCTATCATTTTTCTTACATGGCATCCGCCCGTCCGGCTGTTTTCATCCTGTTTTCATCCTATGCCCAGCTCTCCAGACCATACTAGTGCAACTCGAACCCAAACCAACCTCATCCAAGTCTCAGATCTAATCCATTTATGACAGCAGAATATGAGCGAAGTTGTCCAATATAGAAATTCTTATAATGATATTAAAATAAAGATAGATATATTAGATCCGACCAGTTAGTAATTTGAAAGGTTTTAAAAATAATTATTTTCTAAAATTATTATAAAGAATAATTAATTATTCTTAAAAAATGATTTGTGCGGGCAATTTTTATGGTAAGAACATCCGGCATGATTCAAGATTCGAATGGTCATAAATTTGTATGTCTAAAGGTCCAATGATGCTATACTCAATGGGCATACAAGGAAACTAGAATAATGGGAGCTGAATTGTTGGATGTATTTTGTATAAAAATAAAAGACTAACTAGTTTCATCCTACTTATGAAGAAATTATGTAAGACAACAAGCGCTCTCTGTCTCTATACTGAACCATATAGCACATGTATGACTAAGCATACCTGAAGGTATATATTTGTGGTCAGTAGGAACTTGCATTCACCTCTCCCAGTAATGCAACCAGGATATATCATCGATCTCTAGGTCAATTTGAATAAGATTCTAGTTTATTCTCTTATAGATTGGATGAGGAAAGATCTGGATTTAATGGAGAAGAGAAGGTCTGAAGAAACAATGCAAATATAGGGACTGAGTTAGGGTTGGTCAAGTAAGACTAGACTTAAGCTAACATTGGCACCATCAAATGAGATCGAGATATGGTACCAGCCAATTAAGGTAGATAGCTGGTGCCCTTGCTGAGACAAGTGCCATCTAGATGGCACATTCCTACTAAAAGAGCACGCATTTAAAAGGGGTGGACTTCCTAGAGGCTAGCTCCCATAGCTATCTATCTTAGATTCCATCTAAGACTCTAGAAAGGGGTATCCAAGTAAAGATGCCATCTCACCATCCTTATCCCATCTTTTTATCAAAGTTTGACCCGGACTCTAGGGCATCGACACAAAGAATGCCTCGGGACCTTCCCTTATTTTATAAAAAGGGAGGAGGTGCCCAAGAGCTAGGAATCCAAGCCAAGTCCAACATGCTTCGTACACACGTAGAGCGATAAAGAGGTATAAGCTATGGTTTCCCTTCTCGATTAGATTGAGAGAAGACTTGTGAGATAATCCTTTCCCATCGACCATCCCCTGGCATAATGCGATTTGCCGAAAAAAAGCAATCTTGTTCCATGCATGTTATTCAATTCTAGTACACAACATCATATCAAAGCCCACCATATATTTTTCAAATGGCATCAGAGCGAATAGTTTTGCTATAGATGAGATTTAACTTCCACCATAATAATAGATTTATGTTTCATGCTAGATCAGGATGCATTCATGATTATTTTGGATAGTTTTAATCATGCATCATGTAGATCACATGAGATAGAGTCTATAATTTTTTTTCCATTTCTCGCATGCGCTATCATGAAAAATGATTACATAATATTCCCTGATTTAATTTATAATTAATCATTCATAGCGTTGCTCTATATCATCCATTGGTAGAATTTATATGACATTACTACAATGGTTAATCAACGATAAAATATTTTGCTACAAAATTTGTCCTTATGAAGTACCATAAGGCAACAAAATAAAAAAAGTTTTCGAGAATATCTCTTGATTAATATTTTTGGCAATATAATATAATTTTATTGATAATCTTTGTTGCCAAAGTTTTGGTGGTAATTTTTTGGTAACAACGTAAGATTGTTTTGAAATGCAATGTAGCTATTGCTAATATGAAGATTTTTAGCGACGATATCTGATTGTCATGAATTAGTTATTAATTTTGACAATAGTGTAAGAATCATTATCAAAAATACTTATGTATTAAAAACATCTACGAATTTTGGGACAAATTAATTTTGTTAGTATTTTTTTAATATTTGATGACAAAATTATTTTTCGCATAAACAGATTTTGATGTTTTTCATGAGGATCACATTTAGTCATTTATTTGTAATGTTTACAGTTTTGCCACAAAATGTCACTACAATAAAAATAAAATATGGTGGAACATCCTTGCTGGCATTTATTATTTTATGCCACTAAAAATTATTATTTTGTGGTATTTTGGTTTAAATGCCACTAAATTTTGATAAATAATAACATATTACAGTATTTATTTAAATGCCATTTTATATCAATATTTCCTGCATTTATTCTTTGATTAATGATATATATTTTAAATACCATTTTATATCATTTTTTTGTGGCATTTATATTCATGTCAATGGAATTTCACTAATTTCAAAGATAACTAGATTTTTTTATGATATGTGGCACATTACACATCTCACATAGTTCAATTTTCTCTATCTGTGTCCTCTTTTTTTCCCGCGCATGAAACCACACGCAAAGAAATTAACCTCCCAAAAATCTCTCTTATTATATATACATATATACATACATACATACATACATACATACATATATATATATATATATATATATATATATAGCACTGAAAGTAAATCCTAGGTTCTTCGGTGTTAAGCATGCTGATTTTTTTTTTTTTTTTTTGAAAATCATGGCTGAATCTGATCGGGTTACCTACATACCCCTTCATAAGGGGGATCAATCCATACGTAGTTCTTTTTAAGTTTCAAAAACGCAGCGGAAAAATAAATCAAATAATTTAATTCATGCATGCTTACAAGATCAAATCTAGAAATCGGCACATTAAGAACACATAGGATTATGCCGGAATCGTTTAAACAATTATGCTAAAACTTTTATGCATGATTAACTATCAGATTTGAAACTTAAGAACTCTATTCCAATTAATCTCCGAATATTTTAAAAAAATTTGTGGGCTCTTCTGAGGCATGAATATGCATGTATTAATTTTTTTGGAAATCTATAGGTCAACTAAAAACAGTTGAAAAATCTCCCATTGACTTACAAGCAATTGGAATACCAAAAAAGGAAAAAGAAAAACAAAATCTCTTCCACATGCAAATACCCCCATGAGAACTTAATCTTGCAAAGATATTTTTTTTTGGAAAGTCTCTATGACTGGGGTACCAAAAAAAATCATGATTTTCTTGGGGCATGAATGTTAGTTTTAATTAAAAAAATAATTTTTTTTCTTTTCTTTTTTAGCTATTTTAAATATTTTAAAATATCTTTTGTGAGACGCTTCTTTCAGAAGAGTAGTGACTCATCGAAAAAAGAACATTGGCTTCCGAGAAGATACGATGTTTCCAAAATATCACGTCTCTTTAGTCTTTGGATTGAGTCTATAATAGATTCCTCTAAAATTAATCCTAATCCAACCTAATTTCTCTCTCATTGGTATTCTGTCTTCCGAGAGTTTCTTTCACAGACAAATTTTTTTTCTTTTTCAACTTTCTACTTTCTATATTTTTTTTATTTTCTGAGCAACTGAAGGAGTCGGTCGGGTCGAGCCTCTTAGCGATCGTGCTCGTTAGAGGAGGATTGACTAAGATCGTAGCAAACCTGCACGTAGGGGGCGAATCACGTTCTTAAGGCAATGTATATTACACGTCTCGATCCAGGCAAGCTCTTTTCAATCTTTCGATTTTATTTTAGTAAACTATTTCTTTATAATACTTTTATAAAATAAAGATACAACAGTTTCTAGTCTAATTTTTCCAACAATCTAAAAACGTGATCTTGATTGTACTAGAAGTTGCTATATATTTATTTGTTTATCAAAATTTAATTTGATAGCATAAAATTAAATTTAGTTTAAATGTATAAAAATTTAAAAGCTTTAACTTTATTCAAATGGTTGTTTTCATCCTATCCCACTCGTCGGTTTATCTATTTATGATTCATCACAAAAAATAGTTCCTAAGAACGTGAGTGAAGTTGCCTTTGCCCTTTCTTTTTAGAGGCAACTTGTGTCCGAAATGACAACTTAGATGCATTTTGTTTTTCTCTTCTTTCCTTCCATTGTTTCAAAGATGCTTTAATTGACAGAAGCAATATGAAGTGGTTTGAATATGTTGCGCTGATGCATTGACCTATTATGAATTAAGTGTTAGTTTTTGGTTACTGCACCTCTCCAATTGTTGGGTGCATCATTTATAGATTGCTGAAAGAGGATTTGTGAGACTTTGTATTGATTTAAATAAGTCGTTATAATCGTTTGACCTCATTGATTACTGGAAAGTGGTGCTCTAAACTGTTACATCTTTGTTGTCGCTGTTCTTAGTCATCTCGATTGCTGACCTGATTTTAGTGACCGGAGGAGTAGACTACTTGGAGTCTTCTTTACTTTGACGAATGGTCACTGGTGGTGCTTTACCAATTTCAGGGATTGGGAATTTACTTAGTGTCTCATACAAAATAAAATGGGAAGGATGAAAAAAGTGGCGTCTTGGCGTGTGCCAGGTGCTCTATCCAATTTGTCCATTGGCATAAGCTTCTTTGCCTGAATCCAGGCTCCTAATCTTGTAGGTTAATATAACTTCTCCAAGTGGACTGGGTGCTATAGATTATACAAGTATGATGTTGTGGTTTTTCGTGATACAGAAGAAGGAATCTGGGTACGCTAGGGTATCAGAGGAAGAAGGAATTGTATTTATTTAATTTCTTTAATTAATTATCTTCTCGGACCATTGTGTTAACCTTTTGATGGGGAAATCAGAGTCCCTCATTTAGATGATGGAGTTGATTAGTTACTTTTGTTATTGGTCGAGTCGATTTGGTCATTTGCTTTAGTCAAGTCAATTGGGTTAGCTGTTAAGTCGTATTAAGTTAAGTGATTGGATCAATTGATTAATGTAAGACCTAATTACAAAGGTCCAAGTTTGGATGTGATCAATTAGTTTAATGGTCTAATGTTAGTAAGGTTTAATTTGGTTTGTAATCAGTTAATTGACTTAGTCAATTAATTGAAGGGTCCAAGTTTGATTATTTGTTAATTGTTGACTTGGTTAACTCATGCGTCTCTATAATCTCTTTTTCCTCCTCCTTCCCTTCTTCTTCCTCTTTTCCTCTTCCTCCGCAGTTGTCCGTTATCACCTTTGGGACTAAAGATGAATGTTGTGGCCTCATCCATATAATCATGAATGTTTGTGTGCTTGTGGTCTTTACTTGTCGTAATTGTGTTGACCTCGTGATGTATTGATAGGATTTGTTTAAAGTGCAAGTTTGGGCTAATAAAATGTTTAATCATAAACTGTAACTAGGAAGGAAAATGCTAAGAATAAACAAATACCACATGAATGCTGTTATGCAAATAACTTAGCTTAACGATGCTGTTTTGCAGAATACAGCAAGCTTATACAAGAAACCTTAAAGAAAGTTATAAACAGATAGAACTCGCTTAAAGTAGATTCAAAAATGAATAACATATGTGATAAGGTCAAACATCTTGTAATAGTATTGTGTACTTAGGAGGGAATTTCAGGACTGTGGAATCTTGAATTTAAACAGAAAAAATTCTCTAACAATCAGTGCTGCACAAAATGCTTGCTTTTTTTTGGTAATCAATTTAGGTTGTAGTACTGCTGAAGTCAGGGACATACTCATTAACTTCTGATATAACTGATTGTTTTTCTCTGGCTCTTTTTACCCACATGGTTGTGTTATAAGATCGCTATATCCTGACTTCTTGGAGGAGAACTCGGCAGTAGTCCTATGACTCTTCTTCTGCAAGTTGCTTGATACTGGAAGACATTTCCTTGTTTTTTAAGAGAAGCAATTGGTATTATGTCAAAATTAAAATCTCATCTTGTGATCTTCTGCTACACTAGATATATCATCTGTTCTAAGCCCTCCTAGTAGATGAATAAAGAAACCGATTTAGATTGCTTTTTTTTTTACTTAGAAAATGGAGTTTATTTTATGAAGGTATGTATAAAATTTGAAGTGACACTTTTATGTTATGCTGTCATCAGATAGCTATGTTTCCATGATTTGCACTATATTCTTGATTACACCAGAAATTACTATTTGATCGTTTATCAAATTTAGGTCAATTGCATAGGACTAAATTTGGTTTTAATTAGAAGGCTATAACGATTTTCTGTTTCTCTCTTTACAAAAATCAGCCCTTTTAGAAAGTCATATTGCCCTAAAAATTGTGCAAACAGATATTTTACAACTTTAAAAACTATACAGAAATTTTCTGCAAATTTAAAATATTTGTATAATTTTTCTGCAATTTTAAAGTATGTGCAGAATTTATTTGTAGATTAAAATTTGTGTAGAAAATTACTGCAGTTTTAAAATCCATGTCAATTTTCTACCAAATTAAATTTTGTGCAATCTATTTTCTACAATCTTTAATTTCTGTGCAGAATTTTCTGCATCTTTAAAATCTGTGTAGAACTCCTACATTTTTAAAAGCTCTGCAGAAATTATTGTTGCTTTAAAACTGTGCATATTATTAGCTGTTCTCAAAATATATACTGCTACTTTGAAAAACGTACAAAAATTACAAAGTTACATTACTTGTTATATTTCTATTTAATTTTATTGATATTATTACTTTTTATTGCATTTATCTCAAAACATTATGAATCAAAAGAGTACTAACAAAAAGATGAACTGACATATTTGGATTCATCATAAATTTGTAAAACAACTCAAAGAGAGTTATGCCATTTTCTAGAAATTTGTCAAATATGAGAAAAACTTGGTGGATGAGTTAATCAAGGGTTTGTCTAGGTCCACACGCTAAGAGGAGGGGCGGATGCCCCTCCTCCTCCTCTTTCACGCGGATTGCCACGCGGTGCAAGCTCAGCCCTTAGATTCTCTCCAATCCCTTGTAAGTAAGAAGTGCGATAGAATTAAGTAAAGAGTGTGGTAGAATTTAGAGGGATGAATCAAGAAGTGATTTATCATTGAGATTATTTCTTATTTGAATGGGCATGAGATGCCTATAAAAGAGGGCCTAGCATGGGATATTAGTAGCATTGGAGCTCTCTTTCAGCCGCCCACCCTTCCTCCTTCATCCTTGCTGGCGTGAGCAAAAGAAAGAAGAGAAGAGGTGTCTTCTTCTTCCTTTTCGTCCTTCTTCTTCTTCCTCTCAAAGTTATCAAGGAGTTGATTAAAGGGAGAGAAAATCAGCCATCAAAGCGATCTCTGCAAGGGAGCTAGTACCCCAGTGAGATCAAGGAGCTTGGAACGATCTACCTCGTGTGGATACCTGTAGAGACTGGATGTTTGTGTGGCTTCAAGCGAACCAAATCCAACGATTATCAGATAGCAGTGAAGTTCTACCCAATCAAAGGTAAAGATTAGATCTTTATAAATTCTTTATAATTAAGAATTGTAGTAGATCTGAAAATTAATCTAGTCTGTAATTTTAATCTTTTCTTTAGATTTCATAATCTTCTGAGTTAGAGAACTCAAGAAAATTTTCAAATCTACATTTCCTAGGACGTTTATGAGATGAACGACCCCGCGCATGTCTTTCCGCTGCGATCGTCGCAACGCATGCAGGGATAACCCGACAATTCCTCACCTCACCGATCTAAGAAAGCTTTTAGGAGGGAGGCCGACCTTGATCGCAAGCTTGAGGAGATGGACCGCCGCCTTGAAGCCTTTAGGCAGCACCATGCATAGCATGGGAACAATATCGAGTTCTCTATTGAGCTCTAGGCGAAGATCATAGAAGAGCCTATTCCTTTTCTGTTCAACATGCTACAACACGAGACGATCCGCGGGAACTACCGAACCCTTGGATGACTTAGAGAGCTTCAAAGCTCCCATGATGCTCCAAGGGGTTGCCGACTCGATATTGTGTAGATCCTTCTCGTCCATGCTTCGGAAGGTAGTCTGATTGTGATACATCGGGATTCAGCCGAACTCTGTTAACTCTTTCAAGTAGTTCGGTTGGATGTTTGCTGCCCATTCTATGAGCAGCCGGATGCAGAGGAAGGGGTTCGGCACCCTTTTCGCCCAAATGCAGAGGAAGGGGTCCAACACCCTTTTTGCCATCAAGTAGCAAGAGGACGAGTCCCTCCAAAATTATGTAAGCTACTTTAATACAACCACTTTGGAGATCCACGATCTAAACCATTTGGTCGCCATATTATTCATAAGGAGCAGACTAAAGATATCTTGGTTTCTCTTCTCCTTGAAGAGGAGATTCACGAGAGATTACGCCAAGCTCTTGGCCTGAGCTGACAAGTACATCAATGCAGAGGAGGCTATGGCAGCTTCGTGAAGTTTAGGCAGGGACAAACCTAGCAATAAAAAGAAAAATAAGTTAGCTCGAGTGGACTTAGAAGAGCCCACGTAAAGCCAAGGAAGAATGAGGAGAGCATCCGCCATGAGGTACACACCTCTCAATGCCTCCCAAGGATAGATCCTCATGGGGATCCAAAACTGGGGCTACATGAAATAGCCCCAGATGATGAAGCCAACTACCCATAAAGATATGAACAAATTTTACAAGTTCTATCGAGATTATGGATACGACATTGAGGACTACATCCAGCTCAAAAATGAGATTAAGGCCCTCATCTAGCAGGGCTACCTTGGTGCATACATCAGCGACCCGTGAGATCAAAATGACATCAATCTAAAATAGCCTACTCTCGAGCTGTAGATCAACAAACAACTAACAATGAGTATTATCAACACCATCTTGGATGGATTTGTGGTTGGTTGAATGAGCTCGTCCACAAGAACAACTTATGCACGAGCTTCCCAGACAAGGGGACCGATGCCGAAGTTGCAGAGGATGGACCAGACTATCTTCTCGGACACTGATGTAGAAGGCGTCCTCCTGTTTGGCTGGTGCAAGCCGAGTTACTGCATGAAGCTCAGCTAGATCTAGAACCAACTTCTGTTGGTCCGAATGTGATAACAAAAGGCCATGATATCAACCTAATAAAGCTTTCACGATTGGTCTCATGCACCGAATGCGCCCTAGAATTCTCTTGTTCAGTCTCTCCCCTCATTTGAGAGACAAAGGTACATAGTTTCTTTTATCCCCTGGTTACTCGATCTTTGTTTGACAAGTTACTTCTTCTTGCAAATTTGGAATTACACTGGTTACTTGTAGTCACCGACTAGCCAGTTATATCATTCTAATGATATATAACTTAATTCTGGATACATGTGAAGTTAAAGAGCGGTTTAGCATAAATCGCTTCAGGGATTAAGATATGCTGGATTCGGTATAACCCAATCAGCCTAGGGTATTGCGACAATTGTGTTCACTTTTTTCTTTTATTTTTTTAGGGTTCATGTCTCCATCCTGGCCTTCACAGGTTTCTAGTTTAGAGCTCCGAAATGCAGGAGTATTCACCAGTCACATGACCTATTTATCTGTACGAATAGCATTCAATACTTAGAAGACAAAAGTATCGTCATGCCCAACATGTGAGATTGGGAGATGTTGGAAACCGAGATTAGGTGCCCATGAGAACATGCCCAAACCCAGTTCAGTCCTGGTTTATATGGGAGTTAATCATCGCGATAACTAGTTAGTGTAGTTATTACAACTCCTACAAACTCCCCAAAACTTCCCCAGCTGCTTGTGATACTGGGAAGGGGATCAAAAATGTGGGAGATCAAAGAAAAGATCCTGGAAACATTGACCACATGCTTCTAGAAGGTAAGTTGTCAATCTTCCTTCATCTTGGAGATTTGGTTTCTTTCAGTACTTATAGTAATTGTCAAGTGAATGTCCTGATTTGTGGCAGATCTGATATTTAGCGAGGGGATGCCCCTAGAAGTTGCTTGTTTGGTAGTTTCTGTGCTTCAAAGTTAGACCTGAAATGGTTGGGCTACCTGGAAATGACGTTTGATTGTAGGTAAAATTTTGATTTTAAATTAAGGCTATTTGAGTCCCTAAGTCTCTGAGTTTTGTAGAGTTTTCTACTTTGATATAGTCATCGTTCATGATAGCAATGCAGGACAAAGCTCAATGAGAGTGAGTGTTTGAGCTCAATTTGCTACTGCAATCACAAACAGGTAATAATATGGTACCAAGCCATCAAGTATAAAGGTGACTTGGTCTGAAGCAGAGATTTTATAACCAATAGTAGCCACTGGATCAGAAATTTTTTCTGATGTTTTGAAAATACTCTATTATGGTTTAGGGGTCTTTCTCTATTGTTCTGAAGTTCATTAGAAAGGTGTCATTTTCTTACCTGGGGAGTTGAAGAAATAGTTCATGCAGCATGTTCCAAACTCCATGCAATGTGGACAGTCGTAAGACTTGGGTAGCAAGATGATAAGAGCACAAAAGTGCGACCTACATGTCACCTAAATTAGTATTATTGCTAACCGATAATGATAAATTCATTGGATTAATATTATATTTGGGTTTGACACAGATTTTCATAAATTAGAGATAAAATGCACATTGAGTACAAATTTGACTAAAGAAGGATCCCTTTCCAGATCCGACCCGGTTGAAGAGCGGGTCGGGTCCGAATCGGGTCCGAATCGGGTCCGAGTCGGGTTCGGGTCCGAATTGGGTCCAATTTTTCTGTGCTTTTGGGAAAGAATTTTGGGCAAATTTAATTTGGCCATATCATAACTATGAGGTGCTGGGTGACCCATGACTTGAAAGAATTGCACTTGACCTCCAGTCAGAACAGATGAACCGTGACGAACTTAGTCCGTCCGTCCACAAGCCAAATTTTATATCACACTATTTTTTAACTATATGACTAATTGGACGGAACTCGGTATCTGCCAGCTCCCGTCGGATCCTCAGCATCACGCATCCATCTTCCTCCTTCCAACTTCCGTGCCAGCCACCGTGCCAGCAACGCCCGCGTCCCAATCCTCCTCCCAGCATCGCGCCCAACAGCCCGCGTTCTTCACGCGGTGAACATTCCAGCCGGATTAGCTTTCCCGAGTCCCTGCTTCGTCCGCATCACAACGCCCGCGTCTCTAGCATCCCGCGATCAGCGTCAAGCTCCGTCGATCATGCTCCCGTCTCCTCCGCATTTCAGATCATCCACCGCGTCCGTGATCCACCTCTTCCGCTCCTCCCAACGGTTCACAGCACCACACCTCCTCCGCGGCGCCCTCCAAGTCACCCCAGCTCATTCCGCGGCGAGCCCCTCTCCACCGTGTCCGTGATCAACGCTCACAGCAGCCTCCTCCGCCTCAGCCCATGGTAGCCTTCATTATCAGCCATCACTGCATCCAATCTTCCATTCCCAGCACTCAGCAGCCTGTGATGCATCCCAAGATCCATGCCTTCCTCCAAGCGATCCCGCAGCTAACCATTTGCGAGCATCCGGCGCCTCCTCTTCCAGCAACGGTTCCGGGATCCAAGCATCAGCCATTCTCTCAGCAATCCCGTGGCCAGCCGTGAATCACCCCACGCCCGAGCTCCATGAATCGTGCCTCCAAGTCCTCCCTTTCGGAATCCCAAGCATCCTCAGCCTATAAATAGGGTGGCCATCGGAAGAAGAAAGGGAGTTCCGAGGAGGAGGCGGGGAGCTCTCAGCGAGTGGCCGGCGGGTCTAAGGAGGTGGTCGGCGAGCCCAAAGAAAAGAGAAAGAAGAAACAGAGCATTGCTCTGTTTCTCTTGGGAAGAAGAAAGAAATAAAAAAACTGTTATTTTATGTTGAGGGAGGCCATCGGTTTGGGGGAAAGGAATAAAAAAAAAGAAGAGTGTTTTATTTTATTTTGGGAGTTCCACCCGGGGGGGAGCCATGCTCTATTTTCTTTTTTTATTTTCTTGTTATTTGCAGAAGAAAAGAAGAGGGAGTTTCTTGTTATTTCTTGCTTTCTTTGCAGAAGTAAAGAAGCATTAGGCTTCCAATCTTTCTTTTTATTTTTGTAATTAGTTTTCTATGAAGTCAAGCAATTTTCTTTCATGCAATCCATATTCTAGGTTCAATTTAATTTCCGCTTTTTATGCAATCTTTTAATTTTCTTTTATGCAAATTATGTCCCAGGCTTCAGTCTTCTTAGCTATCATCCATTTTAATTTATGCCAAAGCTTTTCTTTTTCATTAAATATATAAATGCTTTTCGAATTTAACTAAGTGTCTTTCCGTTAATTTCAAGCAGAAAAGAAATTCTCTAATAGATTAGAGAATCATATCATCATCTTCGACATAATATTTTTCTTCCATCATTCAAAAGTCGATTTCGAATTGAAGTGAATGTTCTAATTTTTATGCATCTCCAATTGCCTCCCTGTGGATCGACCTCTTACGACCGCTATTCTTCGAATAGGAAAGGTAAGAGTAGAATTTAAATTAAACTTTGTTCATCGGTTCTAGCAACGATCTGTTTAGCATATTTTTAGTTAGACAGGAATCGGACGATCAGAATTTTGGCGCCGTTGCCGGGGAGGCAAATCGAGAAGCAAGAACGATCACGAAGATCAAATTGAATTTTGGATACCCGGAGTGAACGCACTCCGGTAGTAAGTTTTTATTTTTATTTTTATTAATTTTTCTTATTTTGATAATTTCTAGTTAATAATTTCGTAGTTATTAAATTCTAAAATTTGAAATTCGAAATTCAAAATTCAAAAAAAAATTAAAATTAAAAAAAATTCCAAAATTCAAAAATTTTAAAAAAAATTAAATTCAAAATTTGAATTCTGACATTCGAAATTTGAAATTTTAAAAAAAAATTAAATCAAAAAAAAATTTATTTTTGCTATTAATTGATAGGGTGCAATCCCCCGAGGTTATCATACCTCTATTGGGACTCCTCACGGAGTAATCTCCAGAGCTTATTCAACGGGCATTTGGAGATTGACTGACGCATAAGGATTGTGTTTAGTTTACATTCAAGTTATTGCTATAAAAAAATTTTAAAAAAAGAAAATTAAAAAAAAATTTAAAAAAATAAATTAAAAAAATAAAAGTAAAAAAAAAAATTGCTTGCTCATTAATCAATACAACCTAATGGCATTGCATAAATTTTAAAAAAATTATTGATTATTTGTTGCATTTAGTATTAAGCATTTGCATAAAATAATTTAAGGGCAAAACCCATTAAAAAGATAAGGTCGGAAAGTCATTACCTGTCCTTAGCCCAAAAATCACCACCTTGCATACTTATCCTAAGCCAAATTAAATTAAAATCAAATTAGACGTTGGCCTTAGGGTTTTCGAGCTC
Source organism: Phoenix dactylifera (assembly GCF_051530095.1). NCBI lineage: Eukaryota > Viridiplantae > Streptophyta > Magnoliopsida > Arecales > Arecaceae > Phoenix > Phoenix dactylifera. The sequence continues at coordinate 7,365,846 of NC_143207.1, read as the reverse complement.
AATTAGGCTCTTGGAAAGAAGCGGCTGAAAGCCACTCCAGTGAGGATTTAGTAATTGGTGATGTCTAGGAAAGTTTTACAACAGTGAGAACTGTTACGGGTATTGTGGTATCGGTGTATCCCTTCTGGCACCACCGCACACCCTGGAACTTTCCTAGTCACTGGTTACTGGATCACTTAACTGGTAAGCTCAAGCTTAATCTGAAAGGGAGATTAGGAGCTGTCTAATCTAGAGAGAATTTCAGGAACTTTTTTAACCTGATAAGTCTCTGTGCAACTAGATTTAAGAAGCTACTAAACCTCACTTAGTTCTAAGACTAATAGGATCAAATTGTTGTGTGGTGTTGATTGTGGTCATCTTGGTCTAGCCCTTCTTCTCTTCTTCTAGGATTTCGTTTAGGAGTCGAGTCTAATTAAGTTGTGGATAATGTATGCATGGTAGAAGATCATTAAGGGGTAAGTTAACACCATTTAACCCAGAGGTTGGAAAAAAGCATCGTCACATCTGACGAATTATTGATCAACCACCAATCTATACAATGGGTGATCACATTAGAACCCTGAATGAATTATTCGCTCCTGCATCCGCTAGTCCACCTACATGTATAGTATTGCCAATAAATAATGCAGCCCAATTTGAAATTCGGGCTGCAACAATAAATATGTTACCCAAGTTTCATGGGTTCGAGAGTGAACAACCATACATTCATCTAAACAAATTTTTGACAATCTGTCAAATGTTTAGAAATCAAAACTTAGATGAAGAGGGTATTAAATTAAGGTTGTTTCCCATGACTTTAGAGGATCGTGCTGCTGCATGGCTGTATTCCCTTGCTTCAAATTCCATCACATCATGGGAACAACTATCTAGGAAGTTCATGGCAAAATTTTACCCCATGATTAAAACAGAAAAAATTAAGGATGCCATAAGAACTTTTAGAGGAAAATCTGAGGAGGAATTTTTCCAACTTTGGGAAAGATTCCATGATCTTTTGGTCAAGTGCCCGCACCATGGGCTTGACAAAGCTGATCTAGTACATTTCTTTTACAAAGGACTACCTCCGGCACATAGAAACATGATCGAGTCCATGCACAAAGGTAGGTTCATGAACCAAACCCCAGATCAAGCCTATGAATTTCTTGTTGACTTAGCTGAAAATGCCCAAAATTAGAGTAGCTATGGTGAGGAAGTAAATAGAGATGAGTTTGGGTCTAGGAAACCAGGTAATTATGAAATGAAAGTAGATCCAGATCTCAAAAATGTTATATCCAATCTGGTGACTGGAGTAAACAATTTAGGCAAAAAGTTTGATGCTTTCACTGTGTCCACTAGTTCAGGGTTATATAAAAAGTCAATCCCGTCATGAAAGTGGATCACGAGTTATATAGTTTGTGTGTCTTGTGTAACAGTCCAGAGCATCTAGTGGAGTGCTGCCCTAATCTGCCCACCATAAAGGCCGAGCAAGCAAATGCTCTAAATTCATATAGTGCCTTTAAGAAGCCCACTCCCAATTCGTTCAGCCCAGTTTACCACCCTGATAATAGGTTCCACCCAAATTTCTCATATAAGCAGAACGAACCTATTCAGCATCAAGGTGGTCCACCAGGTTTTCAGAACAACTTTTTCAGGATAGGGCCACCACAAATGAACCAATCTTTGGTTCCATCTGTACCTCCCTATAATGCTCCTATCCCACAGCAATCTTCACCATTAGAAACCATGATGGCTAATATGATGAAACAACAACAAGATTTTATCAAGCAACAACAACAGACCAATACAGCCCAAGCCCAGACTAACCAATTCCATGCGCAAGCAATTGCAAAACTTGAGGTTAGTCTAAGCCAAATAGCAAACTCTCTAGGGCATAGAAAGAAAGGTGAACTACCTAGTCAACCAGTGCCTAACCCTAGTAGACAACAAAATCAAGATCAAAGAGGTCATTATCAAATCAATGGAAATCCGACCTATGAAGTCCAGGCAATTACCACTCTGAGGTCTGGCAAACAAGTGGACAATAAAGTCCAACTTCCTGAACATGAAAAAGAAAATAAAAATAAACCGATAAGAACCCAATTCAGAAGAGAGGTCAAGAACAGGACAAACCAGAAAAAAGGAAAGAACCTATAGAAACATACAAACCCAAGGTTCCCTTCCTCAGTAGACGTCAGGACTCCAAGAAACAATCTAACTTTGATAAAATCATGGAAGTCTTTAAAACTGTTCGGATAAATATACATTTTCTCGATGCCATAAGACAAATTTCCTCCTATACAAAATTCTTGAAAGACCTCACCACGGTCAAAAGAAAAACCAGCATTCCTAGGCAAGCTGTTATGGCTGTACAAGCCTCATCTCTCATTCAACAACAGATTGCCCCGAAATACAAAGATCCTGGTTGCCCCACCATTGAAATAAAAATAGGAGAGACGATCATCCAGAGAGCCCTATTAGATTTAGGAGCCAGTGTGAACCTACTTCCCTACAATATATACCAAAAGTTAGGTTTGGGGGAATTAAAGCCCACAAATATTACCCTTTCCTTAGCAGATAGGACGGTGAAGTATCCCAAGGGGATTGTAGAGGATGTAATAGTGAAGGTAAACGAGTTTTACTATCCTGTGGACTTCGTTATCCTTGAGACCGAACCTGTAATACATCCAGACAATCACACACCTATAATTTTAGGTAGATTCTTCTTAGCCACAGCAAATGCTGTGATCAATTGTCGAAATGGGATGCTGAAGTTATCTTTTGGCAACATGAAAGTCAAGCTTAATGTCTTTAATATAAGTAAACAACCACCAGACGACAAAGAAATCAATGAAGTTGACATGATTGAAATTCTGGTTCAGGAGACTTTCTTACAAACTTATAATAAGGACCCTTTAGAAGCTTACCTTGCTCATTCCGGAGAAGGGGTCAAGCATGCGCCCCTTTGTTAACCCCCTAATGGATTTTGATGAATACAAAACACTAGAGTAAAATTCCATTATATCTTAACAATTCAATTGAGAAATTCATGTGTTTTATTTAGAATATTGTTAAGAAATGTCTAGGCAAGTTCCCATAATTTTTATGAATTTATTGAAGAATATTTTGAGCTAAAGAAAAAGTTCAGGGACAGCCGAGACGTCTCCTGATAGTTTCAGAGACGTCTCTGGCACAAACAGGAAGAACTGGCACACTTGGAGACGTCCCCGGCTCCTGTCGAGTCGTCCCCGCGTTAGCGGAGTCGACTCTCTCAGTAGCGGAGTCGACTCTCTCAGTGGCGGCAGAAAGACGCTTTTCAAGGAATATGCGCGAGACGTCCCCGCTGTACGCGGAGTCGTCCCCGCAAGCAAAAAGGAGACTTCCCGAGTCATCCCCAAGATGGCGGAGACGGCTCTCTCAGGGTTTTCCAGAGAATGGTTTTTTCGGTGATAAGGAAGCGGAGTCGACCCTGAGAAAGCGGAGTCGTCCCCACGCATAAAGTGCAGACAAGCGGAGACGTCCCCTGAAAGAGCGGAGTCGACTCTCTCAGGGAATTCCAGAGGACATGATTTTCGGAGATAAAGAAGCGGAGTCGTCCCCACTCAAAAAGCGCTAACACGCCGAGACGTCCCCGTAAAGTGCCGAGTCGACCCCAGATAAAGTAAAAAGTAAAATCCTGTAGGCGAGACGTCTCTCGTTGTAGCGGAGACGTCCCCAGAGCGCCTGGGATGCGACTGACAGCTTTTCAGATTTGATTTGAATTTCAAATCTTCTCTACTTTATCTCTAACGGCTATATTTGCTTTTTGGGCTATAAAAGGGAGCTCTTAAGTGCTTCTCAACAACTCTTCACCAACCAAAAGCAAAATCATTCAAGAGAGAAGTTAGAAAGAAAAGCTCAAGGGAGTGAGTGCATTCAAGAAAGGAAATCAAGTGCTTTCAAGTCTCCCAAGCGATTTCAAGCTCAACCACTCTCGTGTGCTCGGGATTCAAAGCTCACACCCAACCCTACGCGTCCCACATCGGAAGAATCAACATCTCCCACGCTTTCAACGGTAAAAAGATTCTTCCGGGTTTCATTGTTCATAAGTGCTATATTTGCTTTCTAGAGCTTTTATATCCTTTTGTACACTCTTTTATTGTGGTGCTTGTTCCAGTCAAGGGACTTGGAACAAGGGAAAGGGCGTCCCAAGCCTAAGAGAAATTGGAGGTTTTGGGTTTGTTGTGAGCCCGGTGTAAAACAACGAGTTGGGTAGTTGTTGACCCCCTAATGGATTTTGATGAATACAAAACACTAGAGTAAAATTCCATTATATCTTAACAATTCAATTGAGAAATTCATGTGTTTTACTTAGAATATTGTTAAGAAATGTCTAGGCAAGTTCCCATAATTTTTATGAATTTATTGAAGAATATTTTGAGCTAAAGAAAAAGTTCAGGGACAGCCGAGACGTCTCCTGATAGTTTCAGAGACGTCTCTGGCACAAACAGGAAGAACTGGCACACTTGGAGACGTCCCCGACACCTGCCGAGTCATCCCCGCGTTAGCGGAGTCGACTCTCTCAGTAGCGGAGTCAACTCTCTCAGTGGCGGCAGAAAGACGTTTTTCAAGGGATATGCGCGAGACGTCCCCGCTGTACGCGGAGTCGTCCCCGCAAGCAAAAAGGAGACTTCCCGAGTCGTCCCCAAGATGGCGGAGACGGCTCTCTCAGGGTTTTCCAGAGAATGGTTTCTGCGGTGATAAGGAAGCGGAGTCGACCCTGAGATAGCGGAGACGTCCCCATGCATAAAAGTGCAGACAAGCCGAGACGTCCCCTGAAAGAGCGGAGTCGACTCTCTCAGGGAATTCCAGAGGACATATTTTTCAAAGATAAAGAAGCGGAGTCGTCCCCAAACAAGCGGAGTCGTCCCCACTCAAAAAGTGCAGACAAGCCGAGACGTCCCCGTAAAGTGCCGAGTCGACCCCAGATAAAGTAAAAAGTAAAACCTGTAGGCGAGACGTCTCTCGCTGTAGCGCCTGGGACGCGACTGACAGCTTTTCAGGTTTGGTTTGAATTTCAAATCCTTCTCTTTTTGTTTCTAACGGCTATATTTGCTTTTTGGGCTATAAAAGGGACCTCTTAAGTGGTTCTCAACAACTCTTCACCAACCCAAAAGCAAAATTATTCAAGAGAGAAAAGTTCAAGAGAGTGAGAGCATTAAAGTGTAGAAATCAAGTGCATTCAAGGTTCTCTTGTGATTTCAAGCTCAACCGCTCTCGTGCGCTCGGGATTCAAAGCTCACACTCGATCCTACGCACTCCACATCGGAAGAATCAACATCTCCCACGCTTCCAACGGCAAAAAGATTCTTTCGGGTTAAATTGTTCATAATTGATATATTTGCTTTTTAGAGCTTTTATTCTCTTTTGTAAACTCTTTGATTGTAGTGCTTGTTCAAGTCAAGGGACTTGGAACAAGGGAAAGGCGTCCCAAGCCTAAGAGAAATTGGGGGTTTAGGGTTTGTTGTGAGCCCGGTGTAAAACAACGAGTTGGGTAGTAAACTCGCAAAACTACCGTACTGTAATCTTGGATTATAGTGGAAATACCTAAAGGCGCTTTGGGGAGTGGATGTAGGAGCGGTGGAAGCTCCGAACCACTATAAAACCGTGTGTTTGTGATTGTGTCTTCTCGTCCCACTATCATTACCTTATTTCATATATTTGTGTGTTTTAATTTTAATTAGCCGAAGAGTTTTAAAACACCCAATTCACCCCCCTCTTGGGTGACCATCTCTGGGCAACAAGTGGTATCAGAGCAGGTGCTCTGTGTATTTCTTGAAAGACCTAACCGTCTTAGCCAAAGATCTAGATGGGAACACCCTTTAACAATGTTCCTGCCGAGGGGCAAGCAACCAATAGACCTCCACTCTTCAATGGGACAAATTATACCTATTGGAAGACTAGAATGAAAATCTTCATTCAAGCACAAGACTATGCCTTGTGGAGGGTTATAGTCAAGGGACCACAAGAACCATCACATGTGGTTAATGGCATTCGAGTTCCCAAACCTGAGGAGGATTGGGATGAGAATGATGATAGGATGGCTCAACTCAATTCTAGAGCCATGAACTCACTATTTTGTTCTTTAGATGTAAATGAGTTCAATAGAGTCTCTACATGTAGTTCCGCCAAGGAAATATGGGATAGGCTTGAAGTTACCCATGAGGGTACAAATCAAGTCAAAGAGTCCAAAGTGAACATTCTAGTTCACAAATATGAATTGTTTAAGATGGAACCTAATGAAACCATCACATGCATGTTTACTCGCTTTACCGATATAATTAATGGTCTAAAGAGTTTGGGTAAATCTTATACTAACCCGGAACTTGTGAGTAAAATTCTCAGGTCTTTGCCGAAAGCATGGGAAGCAAAGGTCACGGCAATCGTAGAAGCCAAAGACCTCAACACTTTGGGATTAGAACAACTACTGGGCTCATTGATGACGCATGAGCTCACAATGAAGCAACATGAAGAAGAGTTGCCGAAGAAAAGGACAATCGCACTCAAAGCTACTTCAAGTGTGTGTGAAGAAGAGAGTAGTGAGAGTGAAGAAGAAAGCCAAGATGAGGACTTGGGCTTGATAGTAAGAAAATTTAAGAAATTCATGAGAAGAAAGAAACCTTTCCCAAGAAAGAAATTTGGAGGGAGAAATGATTGGGAAAAAGAAAGAGACCCAATCATATGCTATGATTGCAAGAGACCGGGACACGTTCGTTCCAAATGCCCTCAACAAAAGAAGTATTTTGGAAAGGAGAAGAAGAAGGCATTAAAGGCAACATGGGATGATTGTGACACATCATCCTCCGAGGAAGAAAAGGAAGAGACCGCCAATTTGTGCTTCATGGCGTTTGAAGACGATGAGGTATGTCAAAACCCAACTATAAATTTTACTTTAGAAGAATTATATGAGGCTTTTCAAGAACTTATGGGTGATTGTGGTATGTTAGGAGCAAAGAATAAAGAATTAAAAGCCTCTAATCAAAAACTAAAGGAAGATATTGAAAATCTATTAAATAAAAAGGAGAGCATTAAAAATATTAACACTATTGACCTAGAAATCAAAAACTCAAAACTTAACATTGAAAATGAAAAGGCAAATACACTAATTAAGGAATTAAATCTACAAGTAAAATCCCTATTCGATAATAATACCTCACTTGCACAAAATGTTGAATCTCTTAAAAAAGATAAGGAAGAACTAGTTAAAGAAAATTTGAATCTCAAGAATGAGGTACATAAGTACAAACCAATTGTTGAAAAATTCACACAAAGCTCTGAAAAATTAAATCTCATTCTTTCAAATCAAAGAGCTGTTTTCAATAAAGCCGGATTAGGATATAAAACTAATAAACAACAAAAGTATCTAAAGAATTTCTTTGTAAAAGCAAAAGATGTAAAAACTGAAAAACCTACATGTTTTCATTGTGGAAAGAATGGACACAAAGCCTACTCTTGTATTCAAAGAAAAATCCAAACTAACAAGAGTACATTTGTGAAAGCCAAAAACATAACTAAAGTATGGGTGCCTAAGGGAACCAACCACACTAACCACGAAGGACCCAAGAAAACTTGGGTACCTAAGAGCTTCACATGATCATTTTGCAGGTATGCCTTGCAGCCGGAAATAAAAAGAGAATGTGGTATCTTGATAGCGGTTGCTCAAGGCATATGACCGGTGACAAGAGTCTCCTCGTCACCTTGGAATCAAAAGAAGGAGGATTAGTCACATTTGGAGACAATGCTAAAGGACGAATTATTGGTGTTGGTAAAATCTCCATATCACCCTCCTCATTTATTGATAATGTATTGTTAGTTAATGGACTGAAACATAATTTATTAAGTATAAGTCAATTTTGTGACAAAGGCTTTAAAGTGTCATTTGAATCGTCACTATGCATAATTAGTAGTCCAATTGATAATGAGATCATACTCACAGGACATAGGCATGGAAATGTTTACATGGTAGATCTTGATGATCTCACCATGAAGGATGGCCAATGTCTTGTAGCCATGAATCCCAAAGTCAATGAGACTAGTTGGTTATGGCATCGTAGTTTAGGGCATGCTAGCATGGATTTAATCTCTAAATTAATTACAAAGGATCTAGTCAAAGGGCTACCAAAAATAGACTTTGAAAAGAATAAAATTTGTGCTGCATGTCAATTAGGGAAACAAACAAGAAGTTCCTTTAAGTCTAAGAACATAGTTTCAACATCAAAACCCTTAGAACTAATTCACATGGATTTGTTTGGACCCACTAGAACTGCTAGTCTAGGGGGTAAGAAATTTGGTCTTGTAATTGTTGATGATTTTTCACGTTTTACATGGGTTTCATTTCTTGCACATAAAGATGAGTCCTTTCCCGCTTTTATTAAGTTTCATAATAGAGTTTCGAATGAACTCAATCTTAAACTAAAAGCAATTAGGAGTGATCATGGTACCGAGTTTGAAAATCAGTATTTTGAAAAATTTTGTGAAGAAAATGGTATCAATCACAACTTCTCGGCACCTAGGACACCTCAACAAAACGGGGTGGTAGAAAGGAAGAATCGCACACTAGCAGATATGGCTCGTACCATGTTGTGCGAATCGGATCTACCAAAGTATTTTTGGGCTGAAGCAATAAATACCTCATGTTATATTTTAAATCGTGCTTTAGTTAGATCCATCTTAAAGAAAACACCTTATGAGTTGATAAAAAGTAAGAAACCAAATATAAGTTATTTTCATGTTTTCGGTTGTCGATGCTTTATTTTAAACAATGGAAAGGACAATCTCAGTAAATTTAGTGCTAAATCAGATGAGGGGATCTTCTTAGGTTATTCCTCATCTAGTAGAGCATACAGGATCTTCAACAAGAGAACTCTCGTTGTTGAAGAATCTATTCACGTTGTTTTTGATGAAACTAATGGAGATTCTTCTAGAAAAGAAGAAGATGGTGATGCAGGTATACTTGAAGACCGAATGAAGAAATTCTCCATACAAGACAAACAACATGAGGATGAGGTCAAGGAAGATACAAATCAGCAAGATGAAGAAGGTCAACCTCCATCAAAAAATCAAGATCTTCCTAAAGAATGGAGGTATGCACATGGTCATCCAAAGGATCTAATCCTTGGTGATCCTTCACAAGGTATAAGAACTAGATCCTCTTTAAGAAACACTAGTAATTATCTTACTTTCGTTTCACAAATAGAGCCTAAATCACTAGAAGAAGCTGAAAAAGATGATAATTGGATGAATGCTATGCAAGAGGAATTAAACCAATTTGAAAGAAATGAAGTTTGGACTCTAATAAAAAGACCCCCCAATGTTTCAATTATAGGCACCAAGTGGGTGTATAGAAATAAACTAGATGAAGATGAAATAGTATTAAGAAACAAAGCTAGGCTAGTGGCCAAAGGATATAATCAGGAGGAAGGAATAGATTTTGATGAAACTTTTGCTCCTGTTGCTAGATTAGAGGCTATTAGACTGCTTTTAGCATATGCATGCTTCATGGATTTTAAACTCTATCAAATGGATGTAAAAAGTGCATTCTTAAATGGCTATATAATGGAGGAAGTTTATGTAGGACAACCTCCAGGTTTTGAAAATCACTTACATCCAGATTATGTGTATAAATTGCATAAAGCATTGTATGGACTTAAGCAAGCTCCTAGGGCATGGTATGAAAGATTAAGTAATTTTCTAATTAAGAACAAATTTAAGAGAGGAAATGTGGACAAAACCCTTTTTATTAAAAGAAAAGGAAATGACTTATTGCTTGTACAAATTTATGTGGATGATATAATTTTTGGTGCTACTAATGATAGTCTTTGTCAAGAATTTGCCAAGCTTATGCAGGGAGAATTTGAAATGAGCATGATGGGTGAGCTCAACTTCTTCCTTGGGCTGCAAATAAAACAATCAGAGGAAGGCATCTTCATCAGTCAGTCCAAGTATATCAAAGAAATGTTGGAGAAATTCAAGATGAAGGATGCAAAAGAAATCAGCACACCCATGGGCTCAAGTTGCAAGCTTGACAAAGATGAAAAAGGTAAAAGTATAGACTGCAAATTGTACAGAGGTATGATAGGCTCTTTACTTTACCTTACTGCTAGTAGACCAGATATATTATTCAGTGTTTGTATGTGTGCTAGATACCAAGCATGTCCTAAGGAATCACACTTGCAAGCTGTTAAAAGAATTTTTAGATATCTAGTAGGGACATCTAATGTAGGCTTATGGTACTCTAAACAATCTGATATAAACTTAATTGCATATTCCGATGCTGATTTTGCCGGGTGCAAACTCGACAGAAAAAGCACAAGTGGCACATGTCAATTCTTGGGTGCCAACTTGGTTTCTTGGTTTAGCAAGAAACAAAATTCAGTTGCCTTGTCCACAGCTGAAGCTGAGTACATTGCAGCCGGAAGCTGTTGTGCCCAAGTTCTTTGGATTAAGCAACAACTTGAAGACTTCGGTATTAAAATGGACAATATACCAATTAAGTGTGATAATACAAGTGCAATCAACTTAACAAAAAATCCTGTCCAACACTCTAAGTCAAAGCATATAGAGATTAGGCATCATTTTATTAGGGATCATGTGCTGAAAAATGATGTGGTGATTGAATATGCATGTACTGAAAATCAATTAGCTGATATCTTTACAAAGCCCCTTTGTAAAGATAGATTCAATTTCTTAAGGAATGCTTTGAGCTTGTATGATCCTAGCAAATGAATTGAACTTGTATTGCATTGCTTTGCTACTCGAACTAGTAATCCACCTCAAGGCAAACATAAGTGAAAACATAAATTCATCTAAGCTAAATGACGAACTGTTTGACTTTCCGGAGGATGGTTACCCTCCCTTGGACTCTTCATAGAGATATTTTCAGAGCCTATATCATGGGTATTCGAAATTTGGTCAAACATTCCTCATTTCAACATTGATAAGTTAAAAATCATTATCAAATCATTATAAGATGTAATATTAAGGGGGAGGATCACAAACAAATTCACTCTGTGTTTATCAAAAGAAATCATGATTGATTAGGGTGATTAAACAAAAATTTTGGAAATGCAGTCTGAATTTTTTTTTTTTTTTTTTTTTTTTTTTGTGCTGGAGACGTCTCTGGCAAGTCGCCGAGACGTCCCCTCAGGGGGAGACGTCTCGCCTTAGTCGCCGAGACGTCTCGGGGACCGAATGAGGACTTTTTAAATAGGTCGAAATCGCTCGAGCCGACTCGAGCTTTCTCCCTCATTCCCGACCAAAACGGAAAGCCCTAGCCTCCATTTGCTCTCAACCTCAAAACCTAGCTTCCATTTGCCCTAAATCGCAAACCCTAGCATCCATGGCACCAAAGAAAGCTAGGACAACCCGTGGGAGGCGACCTAGAGTAGCGGGCAACGGTGAGGAACGGCGGGAAGAACCCTCCGCGCCTTCTCCTCCGGTTGCTCCGCCAACCACGACGATTTCCTGTGCAAATCGCACAGTCACGACTGGTAGGTACATCGATTTTTCCTTTTTAGATCATGAGGGGTTCTCTATTGGAGAGAGACTCCGAGCCCAAGGGTGGGAGCACCTTTGCACCCTCAAAACCTCGACCTACCCCGGCCTTGTTAGAGAAATGTTTAGTGATATGGCCTTAGGGGACTTAGGGTACACTGCATATGTCCGAGGGACATTGGTAGAAATTAATGAGGATGTCCTATCCACTGTCCTACAAATTCCTAAGGACGGTGAGGCACCGACCTCACATCCCTAAAGGGAAATAGCCCTAAACTTGATTCTAGGAAGAGAGGACTGCGGCCCTCTTGATGTTGTCTACTCCCAGGACCTAAATGCAGAAATGAGACTTCTTTTAAGCATTGTCAATCGGGTCCTATTCCCTAAAACCGGTCGCTTCGATTTTGTTTCGGAGCGAGATTTAGTTATAATGCACCATATCCTACAAGGGATCCCCCTAAACCTCCCTAGACTCATGCTAAATTACATTGCCCAATGTCATAGGTATTCTAGATTTAGTATACCCTATGGCATGATCTTTACCTTAATATTTAAACACTTCAAGGTTCCCATACCACCAAATGAACCTGCAAAGGCCCTAAGAAACACCGACTATTACAATGAGGGCTCAATGAGAAGAATGGAATTTCACAAGATAGATGGGTCGTGGGTCAAGGTTCCAAAAAGAAAAGCACAAACCATAGAGCCTGAAATCCCACATCATGAGTCTGACCATCACTCTCCTCCACCTAGCCACATGGACATCCCTGATATTCCCTCCAGCTCAGCTGGACCTTCCACATCCATGCCACCACCTCCTCCAGTCAGTGGGACCTCCTTCCTATCAGAGGAGCAGATGCACACCTTAGCATCTATCATTTGTCAGCAGATGAGGGAGGAGATGAGATCCATGATGACTGCGGAGCTGGCCCCCATCAGACAAGAGCTGAAAGATATTAAAGCTCAAATTGAAGCCCAAGAGCAACAAATAATTGGGGTGGGTGCCACCGAAACCTGCAGATCATTAGAGCTCAAGGACAGCTTGAAGGCCATTTCCAAGAGCCTCAAAGAATTGACAAAGCCAGATGGCAATGTGGGCACCTTAGTTGCCCAACTTAGAGGCAGAATTGAGATGGCAACCTTAGAGTTTGAAGCACTTGTGGCAGGTTTCCACAAGTCACAGGGAGATCACGTTAAGACCCTCATGGATTCTATCAATGGTTTCATAGATGCAGCCTGTAAGGCTTATGCACAAAGTACAACTGGTAGGCACCATGAGGAACGACGCCGATGATGGATATCCAGTAGGATCTTCTTTTTGTAAATCCTAGGCCATTTTCAAACACTTTTGTATTAGAAATCAATACTTGTAATAATTTCTTCTTTTTGACTATGTAATGACTTCAAAATCTCACAATGATACATGAATACAATCCCTTTTTGAAAAATGTGTGTACATTGCCATTTCTGTGGATGTGTTTCTGTGAATATGAATGTGCCTCTTGATGTGTCATAAGAATCTCAAAACATACATTAAGTATTTAAATTTGGCACAACTTATCAAAGCATATGAAACAGGGGGAGCACAACCTGAATATCAAAGGGGGAGTAAAATGAATGCTGAATTCTACTATAAATTGAGTCTTAAGCACCTAAGGATAATTTGTCCCCTTCATTGTTGATGACAAAATGGGGGAGTGGTGGTATCAATATTGTAAGGGATATGGTTATTGAAGAATATTGATTTTTAAGATAATTGCCCTTCTGGAAAAGAAAGGGGGAGTCAAAAAGAATCTAGCTTTCAATTATCTTCAGCATCAATATTTCATTCTAACTTGATTCAAATTCAGTTCATATGATAAAATCATTTAAGAACAATTCTATGCACAAGGAAATTTGAGTGATGCACATTGTATCTAGTTCAAATCAAAACATTATACTTGTATATCTGATCAATACTGTGTATATGTTTAAATTTCAAATTTTGCATATACTCAGTGTTTTGTCATCATCAAAAAGGGGGAGATTGTTGACCCCCTAATGGATTTTGATGAATACAAAACACTAGAGTAAAATTCCATTATATCTTAACAATTCAATTGAGAAATTCATGTGTTTTACTTAGAATATTGTTAAAAAATGTCTAGGCAAGTTCCCATAATTTTTATGAATTTATTGAAGAATATTTTGAGCTAAAGAAAAAGTTCAGGGACAGCCGAGACGTCTCCTGATAGTTTCAGAGACGTCTCTGGCACAAACAGGAAGAACTGGCACACTTGGAGACGTCCCCGACACCTGCCGAGTCGTCCCCGCGTTAGCGGAGTCGACTCTCTCAGTAGCGGAGTCGACTCTCTCAGTGGCGGCAGAAAGACGTTTTTCAAGGGATATGCGCGAGACGTCCCCGCTGTACGCGGAGTCGTCCCCGCAAGCAAAAAGGAGACTTCCCGAGTCGTCCCCAAGATGGCGGAGACGGCTCTCTCAGGGTTTTTCAGAGAATGGTTTCTGCGGTGATAAGGAAGCGGAGTCGACCCTGAGATAGCGGAGACGTCCCCATGCATAAAAGTGCAGACAAGCCGAGACGTCCCCTGAAAGAGCGGAGTCGACTCTCTCAGGGAATTCCAGAGGACATATTTTTCAAAGATAAAGAAGCGGAGTCGTCCCCAAACAAGCGGAGTCGTCCCCACTCAAAAAGTGCAGACAAGCCGAGACGTCCCCGTAAAGTGCCGAGTCGACCCCAGATAAAGTAAAAAGTAAAACCTGTAGGCGAGACGTCTCTCGCTGTAGCAGAGACGTCCCCGGAGCGCCTGGGACGCGACTGACAGCTTTTCAGATTTGGTTTGAATTTCAAATCCTTCTCTTTTTGTTTCTAACGGCTATATTTGCTTTTTGGGCTATAAAAGGGACCTCTTAAGTGGTTCTCAACAACTCTTCACCAACCCAAAAGCAAAATTATTCAAGAGAGAAAAGTTCAAGAGAGTGAGAGCATTAAAGTGTAGAAATCAAGTGCATTCAAGGTTCTCTTGTGATTTCAAGCTCAACCGCTCTCGTGCGCTCGGGATTCAAAGCTCACACTCGATCCTACGCACTCCACATCGGAAGAATCAACATCTCCCACGCTTCCAACGGCAAAAAGATTCTTCCGGGTTAAATTGTTCATAATTGATATATTTGCTTTTTAGAGCTTTTATTCTCTTTTGTAAACTCTTTGATTGTAGTGCTTGTTCAAGTCAAGGGACTTGGAACAAGGGAAAGGCGTCCCAAGCCTAAGAGAAATTGGGGGTTTAGGGTTTGTTGTGAGCCCGGTGTAAAACAACGAGTTGGGTAGTAAACTCGCAAAACTACCGTACTGTAATCTTGGATTATAGTGGAAATACCCAAAGGCGCTTTGGGGAGTGGATGTAGGAGCGGTGGAAGCTCCGAACCACTATAAAACCGTGTGTTTGTGATTGTGTCTTCTCGTCCCACTATCATTACCTTATTTCATATATTTGTGTGTTTTAATTTTAATTAGCCGAAGAGTTTTAAAACACCCAATTCACCCCCCTCTTGGGTGACCATCTCTGGGCAACAGTAGTGAACTCGCAAAACTACCGTACTGTAATCTTGGATTATAGTGGAAATTCCCAAAGGCGCTTTGGGGAGTGGATGTAGGAGCGGTGAAGGCTCCGAACCACTATAAAACCGTGTGTTTGTGGTTGTCTCTTCTTATCGCTTTATCTTTGCTTTAGTTCATATATTTGTGTGTTTTATTTTTAAATTAGCTAAAAAGTTTTAAAACACCCAATTCACCCCCCTCTTGGGTGACCATCTCTGGGCTACAAGTGGTATCAGACCCGGTGCTCTTATATTCCTTGAAAGACCTAACCGTCTTAGCCAAAGATCTAGATGGCAACACCCTTTAACAATGTTCCAGCCGAGGGGCAAGCAACCAATAGACCTCCACTCTTCAATGGGACAAATTATACCTATTGGAAGACTAGAATGAGAATCTTCATTCAAGCACAAGACTATGCCTTGTGGAGGGTTATAGTCAAGGGACCACAAGAACCATCACATGTAGTCAATGGCATTCGAGTTTCCAAACCTGAGGAGGATTGGGATGAGAATGATGATAGGATGGCTCAACTCAATTCTAGAGCCATGAACTCATTATTTTGTTCCTTAGATGTAAATGAGTTTAATAGAGTCTCCACATGTACTTCCGCTAAGAAAATATGGGATAGGCTTGAAGTTACCCACGAGGGTACAAATCAAGTCAAAGAGTCCAAAGTGAACATCCTAGTTCACAAGTATGAATTGTTTAAGATGGAACCTAGTGAAACCATCACATGCATGTTTACACGTTTTACCGAAATTATTAATGGCCTAAAAAGCTTGGGCAAATCTTACACTAACCCCGAACTTGTGAGTAAAATTCTCAGGTCACTGCCAAAAGCATGGGAAGCAAAGGTCACGGCGATTGTAGAAGCCAAAGACCTCTACACCTTGGGGCTAGAACAACTCTTGGGCTCATTGATGACGCATGAGCTCACGATGAAGCAGCATGAAGAAGAGCTGCCAAAGAAAAGGACAATCGCACTCAAGGCCACCTCAAGTGTATGTGAAGAAGAGAGCAGTGAGAGTGAAGAAGAAAGTCAAGATGAGGACTTGGGTTTGATAGTAAGAAAATTTAAAAAATTCATGAGAAGAAAGAAACCATTCCCAAGAAAGAAATTTGGAGGGAGAAATGATTGGGAGAAAGAAAAGAAAAAAGAAAGAGACCCAATCGTATGCTATGACTGCAACAGACCGGGACATATTCATTCCGAATGCCCTCAACAAAAGAAGCACTTTGGAAAGAAGAAGAAGAAGGCATTGAAGGCAACATGGGATGATAGTGACACATCATCCTCCGAAGAAGAGAAGGAAGAGACCGCCAATCTATGCTTCATGGCGTTCGAAGATGACGAGGTATGTCAAAACCCAACTATAAATTTTACTTTAGAAGAATTATATGATGCTTTTCAAGAACTTATGGGTGATTGTAGTATGTTGGGAGCAAAGAATAAAGAATTAAAAGCCTCCAATCAAAAACTAAAGGAAAACATTGAAAACCTATTAATTGAGAAGGAGAGCGTCAAAAATATGAACACTACTAACCTAGAAATCGAAAATTCAAGGCTTAGCACTGAAAATGTAAAGGCAAAAACACTAATCAAGGAATTAAATCTAAAAGTAAATTCCCTACTCAATAATAATACCTCACTTGCGCAAACTGTTGAATCTCTTAAAAAGGATATGGAAGAACTAGTTAAAGAAAATGTGAATCTTAAGAATGAGATACATAAGTACAAGCCAATTGTTGAAAAATTCACACAAAGCTCTGAAAAATTAAATCTTATTCTTTCAAATCAAAGAGCTGTTTTCAATAAAGCCGGATTAGGATATAAAACTAATAAGCAACAAAAGTATCTAAAGAATTTCTTTGTAAAAGCAAAAGATGTAAAAACTGAAAAACCAACATGCTTTCTTTGTGGAAAGATTGGACATAAAGCCTACTCTTGTATTCAAAGAAAAATCCAAACTAACAAGAGTACATTTGTAAAAGCTAAAAACATAACTAAAATATGGGTGCCTAAGGGAACCAACTACACTAACCACGAAGGACCCAAGAAAACTTGGGTACCTAAGAGCTTCACATGATCATTTTGCAGGTATGCCTTGCAGCCGGGAATAAAAGGAGAATGTGGTATCTTGATAGTGGCTGCTCAAGGCATATGACCGGTGACAAGAGTCTCTTCGTCACCTTGGAATCGAAAGAAGGAGGGTTAGTCACATTTGGAGACAATGCTAAAGGTCGAATTATTGGTGTTGGTAAAATCTCCATATCACCCTCCTCATTTATTGATAATGTATTGTTGGTTAATGGACTAAAACATAATTTGTTAAGTATAAGTCAATTTTGTGACAAGGAATTTAAAGTATCATTTGAATCATCACTATGCATAATTAGTAGTCCATTTGACAATGAGGTCATACTCACAGGACATAGGCATGGAAATGTTTACATGGTAGATCTTGATGATCTCACCATGAAGGATGGCCAATGTCTTGTAGCTATGAATCCCAAAGTCAATGAGACTAGTTGGTTATGGCATCGTAGGTTAGGGCATGCTAGCATGGATTTAATTTCTAAATTGATTATAAAGGATCTAGTCAAAGGACTACCGAAAATAGACTTTGAAAAGAATAAAATTTGTGCGGCATGTCAATTAGGGAAACAAACAAGAAGTTCTTTTAAGTCTAAGAACATAGTCTCAACATCAAAACCCTTAGAACTAATTCACATGGATTTGTTTGGACCCACTAGAACTGCTAGTCTAGGGGGTAAGAAATTTGGTTTTGTCATTGTTGATGATTTTTCACGTTTTACATGGGTTTCATTTCTTGCACACAAAGATGAGTCCTTTCCCGCTTTTGTCAAGTTTCATAATAAGGTTTCAAATGAACTTAATCTTAAACTAAAAGCAATTAGGAGTGATCATGGTACCGAGTTTGAAAATCAACACTTTGAAAAGTTTTGTGACGAAAATGGTATCAATCACAACTTCTCGGCACCTAGGACACCCCAACAAAATGGGCTGGTAGAAAGGAAGAATCGCACACTAGCAGATATGGCTCGTACCATGTTGTGCGAATCGGATCTACCAAAGTATTTTTGGGCTGAAGCAATAAATACCTCATGTTATATTTTAAATCGTGCTTTAGTTAGATCCATCTTAAAGAAAACACCGTATGAATTGATGAAAGGTAAGAAACCAAATATAAGTTATTTTCATGTTTTCGGTTGTCGATGCTTTATTTTGAACAATGGAAAGGACAATCTCAGTAAATTTAGTGCTAAATCAGATGAGGGGATCTTCTTAGGTTATTCCTCATCTAGTAGAGCATACAGGGTCTTCAACAAGAGAACTCTCGTTGTTGAAGAATCCATTCATGTTGTTTTTGATGAAACTAATGGAGATTCTTCTAGAAAAGAAGAAGATGGTGATGCAGGTATACTTGAAGACGGGATCAAGGAATTCTCCATACAAGACAAACAACATGAGAATGAGATCAAAGAGGATACAAATCAGCAAGATGAAGAAGATCAACCTCCATCAAGAAATCAAGATCTTCCTAAAGAATGGAGGTATGCACATGGTCATCCAAAGGATCTAATCCTTGGTGATCCTTCACAAGGTATAAGAACTAGATCCTCTTTAAGAAACACTAGTAATTATCTTGCTTTCGTTTCACAAATAGAGCCTAAATCACTAGAAGAAGCTGAAAAAGATGATAATTGGATGAATGCTATGCAAGAGGAATTAAACCAATTCGAAAGAAATGAAGTTTGGACTCTAATGAAAAGACCCCCTAATGTTTCAATTATAGGCACCAAATGGGTATATAGAAATAAACTAGATGAAGATGGGATAGTAATAAGAAACAAAGCTAGGCTAGTGGCCAAAGGATATAATCAGGAGGAAGGAATAGATTTTGATGAAACTTTTGCTCCTGTTGCTAGGTTAGAGGCTATTAGACTGCTTTTAGCATATGCATGCTTCATGGATTTTAAACTCTATCAAATGGATGTAAAAAGTGCATTCTTAAATGGCTACATAATGGAGGAAGTTTATGTAGGACAACCTCCAGGTTTCGAAAATCACTTACATCCAGATTATGTGTATAAATTGCATAAAGCATTGTATGGACTTAAGCAAGCTCCTAGGGCATGGTATGAAAGATTAAGTAATTTCCTAATTGAGAACAAATTTAAGAGAGGAAATGTAGACAAAACCCTCTTTATTAAAAGAAAAGGAAATGACTTATTGCTTGTACAAATTTATGTGGATGATATAATTTTTGGTGCTACTAATGATAGTCTCTGTCAAGAGTTTGCCAAGCTTATGCAGGGAGAATTTGAAATGAGCATGATGGGTGAGCTCAACTTCTTCCTTGGGCTACAAATAAAACAATCAGAGGAAGGCATCTTCATCAGTCAGTCCAAATACATCAAGGAAATGCTGGAAAAATTCAAGATGAAGGATGCAAAGGAAATCAGCACACCCATGGGGTCAAGTTGCAAGCTTGACAAAGATGAAAAAGGTAAAAGTATAGACTGCAAATTGTATAGAGGTATGATAGGCTCTCTACTTTACCTTACTGCTAGTAGACCAGATATATTATTCAGTGTTTGTGTGTGTGCTAGATACCAAGCATGTCCTAAGGAATCACACTTGCAAACTGTTAAAAGAATTTTTAGATATCTAGTAGGGACATCTAATATAGGCTTATGGTATTCTAAACAATCTGATATAAATTTAACTGCTTATTCTGATGCTGATTTTGCTGGGTGCAAACTCGACAGAAAAAGCACAAGTGGCACTTGTCAATTCTTGGGTGCCAATTTGGTTTCTTAGTTTAGCAAGAAACAAAATTCAGTTGCCTTGTCCACAGCTGAGGCTGAGTACATTGCAGCTGGAAGCTGTTGTGCCCAAGTTCTTTGGATTAAGCAACAACTTGAAGACTTCGGTATTAAAATGGACAATATACCAATTAAGTGTGATAATACAAGTGCAATCAACTTAACAAAAAATCCTGTCCAACACTCTAAGTCAAAGCATATAGAGATTAGGCATCATTTTATTAGGGATCATGTGCTGAAAAATGATGTGATGATTGAATATGTATGTACTGAAAATCAATTAGCTGATATCTTTACAAAGCCCCTTTGTAAAGACAGATTCAATTTCTTAAGGAATGCTTTGAGCTTGTATGATCCTAGCAAATGAATTGAACTTGTATTGCATTGCTTTGCTACTCGAACTAGTAATCCACCTCAAGGCAAACATAAGTGAAAGCATGAATTCATCTAAACTAAATGACGAACTGGTTGACTTTCCGGAGGATGGTTACCCTCCCTTGGACTCTTCATGGAGATATTTTCAGAGCCTATTTCATAGGTATTCGAAATTTGGTCAAACGTTCCTCATTTCAATATTAATAATTCAAAAATCATTATCAAATTATTATAGGATGTATCATTGAAGGGGAGGATCACAAACAAATTCACTCTAAGTTTATCAAAAGAGATCATATTGATTGGGGTGATTAAACAAAAAAAGGGAGAAGATAGAATACAGTTTGAAATTTTTCAGTGCCGGAGACGTCTCTGGCAAATTGCAGAGACGTCCCCCCAAGCGGAGATGTCTCACCTTAGTCGCGGAGACGTCTCGGGGACCGAATGAGGCCTTTTTAAATAGGTCGAAATCGCTCGAGCCGACTCGAGCTTTCTCCCTCATTCCCGACCAAAACGGAAAGCCCTAGCCTCCATTTGCTCTCCACCTCAAATCCTAGCCTCCATTTGCCCTAAATCACAAACCCTAGCATCCATGGCACCAAAGAAAGCTAGGACGACCCGTGGAAGGCGACCTAGGGTAGCGGCCGACGGTGAGGAACGACGGGAAGAACCCTCCGCGCCGTCTCCTCCGGTTGCTCCGCCA
The DNA here is from genome assembly GCF_051530095.1 of Phoenix dactylifera. NCBI lineage: Eukaryota > Viridiplantae > Streptophyta > Magnoliopsida > Arecales > Arecaceae > Phoenix > Phoenix dactylifera. The sequence goes on along the minus strand of NC_143207.1, from coordinate 7,344,817 downwards.
ACCACGACGATTTCCTGTGCAAATCGCACAGTCACGACTGGTAGGTACATCGATTTCTCCTTTTTAGATCATGAGGGGTTCTCTATTGGAGAGAGACTCCGAGTCCAAGGGTGGGAGCACCTTTGCACCCTCAAAACCTCGACCTACCCCGGCCTTGTTAGAGAAATGTTTAGTGATATGGCCTTAGGGGACTTAGGGTACACTGCATATGTCCGAGGGACATTGGTAGAAATTAATGAGGATGTCCTATCCACTGTCCTACAAATTCCTAAGGACGGTGAGGCACCGACCTCACATCCCCAAAGGGAAATAGCCCTAAACTTGATTTTAGGAAGAGAGGACTGCGGCCCTCTTGATGTTGTCTACTCCCAGGACCTAAATGCAGAAATGAGACTTCTTTTAAGTATTGTCAATCGGGTCCTATTCCCTAAAACCGGTCGCTTCGATTTTGTTTCGGAGCGAGATTTAGTTATAATGCACCATATCCTACTAGGGATCCCCCTAAACCTCCCTAGACTCATGCTAAACTACATTGCCCAATGTCATAGGTATTCTAGGTTTAGTATACCCTATGGCATGATCTTTACCCTAATCTTTAAACACTTCAAGGTTCCCATTCCAACAAATGAACCTGCAAAGGACCTAAGAAACACCGACTATTACAATGAGGGCACAATGAGAAGAATGGAATTTCATAAGATAGAGGGGTCGTGGGTCAAGGTTCCACAAAGAAAAGCACAAACCATAGAGCCTGAAATCCCACATCATGAGTCTGACCATCACTCTCCTCCACCTAGCCACATGGACATCCCTGATATTCCCTCCAGCTCAGCTGGACCTTCCACATCCATGCCACCACCTCCTCCAGTCAGTGGGCCCTCCTTCCTATCAGAGGAGCAGATGCACACCTTAGCATCTGTCATTTGTCAGCAGATGAGGGAGGAGATGAGATCCATGATGTCTGCGGAGCTGGCCCCCATCAGACAAGAGCTGAAAGATATTAAAGCTCAAATTGAAGCCCAAGAGCAACAAATAGTTGGGGTGGGTGCCACCCAAACCTGCAGATCATTAGAGCTCAAGGACAGCTTGAAGGCCATTTCCAAGAGCCTCAAAGAGTTGACAAAGCCAGATGGCAATGTGGGCACCTTAGTTGCCCAACTTAGAGGCAGAATTGAGATGGCAACCTTAGAGTTTGAAGCACTTGTGGCAGGTTTCCACAAGTTACAAGGAGATCACTTTAAGACCCTCATGGATTCTATCAATGGTTTCATAGATGCAGCCTGTAAGGCTTATGCACAAAGTACAACTGGTAGGCCCCATGAGCAACGACGCCGATGATGGATATCCTGTAGGATCTTCTTTTTGTAAATCCTAGGCCATTTTGAAACACTTTTGTATTAGAAATCAATACTTGTAATGATTTCTTCTTTTGACTATGTACTGACTTCAAAGATCTACAATGACATATGAATGAATACAATTTCTTTTGAAAACCTTGTGTACATTGCCAATTCTGTGTATGTGTTTCTGTGATTGTGTATGTGATTGTGTGATATGCCATAAAAATCCTACCACATACCTTGAGTATTCAAATTTGATACAAAGAAACAATGCACATAAAACAGGGGGAGCACACCTTGAATATGTTGAATTTTACTAAAAAGGATAATTTGTCCCCTTCATGTTGATGACAAAAAGGGGGAGTAGATATTTGTATATTGAAAGGGGGAGTAGAAATTAGATATTGTATATTGAAAGGGGGAGTAGACATGGATATTGAATATGGAATGCAAATTTTTTTTTTAATCATACTCCAAAGTTGATTTAGAAAAGATAAAATTGAAGAATATTGATTTTAAGATAATTGCCCTTCTGGAAAAGAAAGGGGGAGTCAAAAAGAATCTAGCTTTCAATTATCTTCAGCATCAATATTTCATTCTAACTTGATTCAAATTCAGTTCATATGATAAAATCATTTAAGAACTATAAAGATCAATCTTATGCACAAGAAAAGAACTGAAAATTGAACATTTTGAGTGATGCACATTGTATCTAGTTCAAATCAAAACATTATACTTGTATATCTGATCAATACTGTGTATATGTTTAAATTTCAAATTTTGCATATACTCAGTGTTTTGTCATCATCAAAAAGGGGGAGATTGTTAACCCCCTAATGGATTTTGATGAATACAAAACACTAGAGTAAAATTCCATTATATCTTAACAATTCAATTGAGAAATTCATGTGTTTTATTTAGAATATTGTTAAGAAATGTCTAGGCAAGTTCCCATAATTTTTATGAATTTATTGAAGAATATTTTGAGCTAAAGAAAAAGTTCAGGGACAGCCGAGACGTCTCCTGATAGTTTCAGAGACGTCTCTGGCACAAACAGGAAGAACTGGCACACTTGGAGACGTCCCCGGCTCCTGTCGAGTCGTCCCCGCGTTAGCGGAGTCGACTCTCTCAGTAGCGGAGTCGACTCTCTCAGTGGCGGCAGAAAGACGCTTTTCAAGGGATATGCGCGAGACGTCCCCGCTGTACGCGGAGTCGTCCCCGCAAGCAAAAAGGAGACTTCCCGAGTCGTCCCCAAGATGGCGGAGACGGCTCTCTCAGGGTTTTCCAGAGAATGGTTTTTTCGGTGATAAGGAAGCGGAGTCGACCCTGAGAAAGCGGAGTCGTCCCCACGCATAAAGTGCAGACAAGCGGAGACGTCCCCTGAAAGAGCGGAGTCGACTCTCTCAGGGAATTCCAGAGGACATGATTTTCGGAGATAAAGAAGCGGAGTCGTCCCCAAAGCAGCGGAGTCGTCCCCACTCAAAAAGCGCTAACACGCCGAGACGTCCCCGTAAAGTGCCGAGTCGACCCCAGATAAAGTAAAAAGTAAAATCCTGTAGGCGAGACGTCTCTCGTTGTAGCGGAGACGTCCCCGGAGCGCCTGGGATGCGACTGACAGCTTTTCAGGTTTGATTTGAATTTCAAATCTTCTCTACTTTATCTCTAACGGCTATATTTGCTTTTTGGGCTATAAAAGGGAGCTCTTAAGTGCTTCTCAACAACTCTTCACCAACCAAAAGCAAAATCATTCAAGAGAGAAGTTAGAAAGAAAAGCTCAAGGGAGTGAGTGCATTCAAGAAAGGAAATCAAGTGCTTTCAAGTCTCCCAAGCGATTTCAAGCTCAACCACTCTCGTGTGCTCGGGATTCAAAGCTCACACCCAACCCTACGCGTCCCACATCGGAAGAATCAACATCTCCCACGCTTCCAACGGCAAAAAGATTCTTCCGGGTTTCATTGTTCATAAGTGCTATATTTGCTTTCTAGAGCTTTTATATCCTTTTGTACACTCTTTTATTGTGGTGCTTGTTCCAGTCAAGGGACTTGGAACAAGGGAAAGGGCGTCCCAAGCCTAAGAGAAATTGGGGGTTTTGGGTTTGTTGTGAGCCCGGTGTAAAACAACGAGTTGGGTAGTGAACTCGCAAAACTACCGTACTGTAATCTTGGATTATAGTGGAAATTCCCAAAGGCGCTTTGGGGAGTGGATGTAGGAGCGGTGAAGGCTCCGAACCACTATAAAACCGTGTGTTTGTGGTTGTCTCTTCTTATCGCTTTATCTTTGCTTTAGTTCATATATTTGTGTGTTTTATTTTTAAATTAGCTAAAAAGTTTTAAAACACCCAATTCACCCCCCTCTTGGGTGACCATCTCTGGGCAACACCCTTAGTTCTGTTCCCCTTATGAGCATAGATTGTCATCAGCCGACTGTTCTTCATCGGACTCTTCCAAAATCATTCTTAGATAATGGTTGAAAAAAAAGGGGGATTTACATTTTGTCTGGCTGAAGACATAAAACTTAACGCTCTTGGGAGGCAACCCAATATATAAATATTATTAAATAATAATAATAATAATAATTAAAAAAATTTCAATAAATTACTAACATGCAGGTTTGGGGGTGTTTGGCCCCAATTGTCACTTTACCCATCCATATCATGTAACTTCTCCTCTGTCCTATTACTGCTTTAAATTTTGTTTAACATTGAGGACAATATTAAATTTAGGTATGGAGGTGAGAATATTTTTGATTTTTCTAACTAAAATAAAAAAAAGATTTTAAAATCGAGAATATTTTTCAAAAAAAAGATTTTTTTTTTTTTAAAAAAGAGAAGGGATTTCAAATTTTTAACTCAAGATCTAATCTTTTTGGCTGTACAAACTAGGAATTGCTTTGACAATAGCTTTGAGTTAAGGAATACGATAGCAGTTCTAGCTTGAGTTTTCATCTCACCTATCTTCTGGTAACATGATACAAGATGATTTAGCACCAACACGTAAGCACATGAATAGTGGGGTATGTATACTTGCAACTAATATGAATACTTTTAATCTTCGAGATAATTTAAAGTTATATGTGTGATGAACACCCTAATCAAAAAAAAAGAAGATAAAATAAAATAAAAATAATGAGTTTATTTTAAGTCTTCTCACTGAGTAACTGGACCTCTTGCCTGGCAAGCAGCGAGTGTTCGCGTAAAAAGGTGAGGATGATTTATATTAAATTCTGAGTGACTAATTTGGCCTTGAAGCCTAGTTAACTTGAGTTATTAAGCCTGTTAGGGTGTCTCTACATCTAGTGCCCTGAGCCATCTGGATCGGGAGTCATTGGCCTAACACTCGCTACATGGGTCAGCTAGAAAGCTTAATAAGGCTAGATATTGCACAAGTCATTCTTCTTAGCATTCAGTCTGATTAAAATAATAATAATAATAATAATAAAAAAATTGGGATGTTCATTACCATTTAACTCTAGAAAGTCTTAAAAGTTGGAGTGATCATGTTGGAAGTAAGTGAAAGCCACTCATTTATATGATATTATCTTGCACCTCACTACATTCTTGACTTGTTAGCAGATAGATGGGGTGTAATGAAACTTGAGTTAGAGTCTGCTTGAATATGATAGCAATAAGTCTTTATTATCCTTGCAATTCTAAGTCCATACAATAATACTTGCTCAAATTTTGAGTTAATCATTAGAAATTCCTGACTAATGAAGCTTGTGGGTAACTTCACTACAAACCCTCACGAGACAACACTCGTCCACTAGGGTAACCTAGGGGTTTAAAGGCTTGTTGCACGTGCTAAGTGCAATCGTGACTCCCTACGAAAATAGGTACATATCTTAGTTTGTGTATTTAGCTTCAATAAAAAAAAAAGAAAAAAAATCATAAGTTAGACTACATCTTTTTGTGCCCTCATTTTATCGTTTCCTTGTTAATTGCTAGAGACTAGCAATAAGCTAGTTGGGGGGTGTGATAAGAGCACAAAAGTGCGACCTACATGTCACCTAAATTAGTATTATTGCTAACCGATAATGATAAATTCACTGGATTAATATTATATTTGGGTTTGACACAGATTTTCATAAATTAGAGATAAAATGCACATTGAGTACAAATTTGACTAAAGAAGGATCCCTTCCCAGATCCGACCCGGTTGAAGATCGGGTTGGGTCCGAATCGGGTCCGAGTCGGGTTCGGGTCTGAATTGGGTCCAATTTTTCTGTGCTTTTGGGAAAGAATTTTGGGCAAATCTAATTTGGCCATATCATAACTATGAGGTGCTGGGTGACCCATGACTTGAAAGAATTGCACTTGACCTCCAGATGAACCGTGACGAACTTAGTCCGTCCGTCTACAAGTCAAATTTTATATCACACTATTTTTTAACTATATGACTAATTGGACGGAACTCGGTATCTGCCAGCTCCCATCGGATCCTCAGCATCACGCATCCATCTTCCTCCTTCCAACTTCCGTGCAAGCCACCGTGCCAGCAACGCCCGCGTCCCAATCCCCCTCCCAGCATCGCGCCCAACAGCCCGTGTTCTTCACGTGGTGAACATTCCAGCCGGATTAGCTTTCCCGAGTCCCTGCTTCGTCCGCATCACAACGCCCGCGTCTCTAGCATGCCGCGATCAGCGTCAAGCTCCGTCGATCACGCTCCCGTCTCCTCCGCGTTTCAGATCATCCACCGCGTCCGTGATCCACCTCTTCCGCTCCTCCCAACGGTTCACAGCACCACACCTCCTCCGCGGCGCCCTCCAAGTCACCCCAGCTCATTCCGCGGCCAGCCCCTCTCCACCGTGTCCGTGATCAATGCTCACAGCAGCCTCCTCCGCCTCAGCCCGCGGTAGCCTTCATTATCAGCCATCACTGCATCCAATCTTCCATTCCCAGCACTCAGCAGCCTGTGATGCATCCCAAGATCCATGCCTTCCTCCAAGCGATCCCGCAGCTAACCATTTGCGAGCATCCGACGCCTCCTCTTCTAGCAACGGTTCCGGGATCCAAGCATCAGCCATTCTCTCAGCAATCCCGTGGCCAGCCGTGAATCACCCCGCGCCCGAGCTCCATGAATCGTGCCTCCAAGTCCTCCCTTCCGGAATCCCAAGCATCCTCAGCCTATAAATAGGGTGGCCATCGGAAGAAGAAAGGGAGTTCCGAGGAGGAGGCGGGGAGCTCTCAGCGAGTGGCCGGCGGGTCCAAGGAGGTGGTCGGCGAGCCCAAAGAAAAGAGAAAGAAGAAACAGAGCATTGCTCTGTTTCTCTTGGGAAGAAGAAAGAAATAAAAAAACTGTTATTTTATGTTGAGGGAGGCCATCGGTTTGGGGGAAAGGAATAAAAAAAGAAGAAGAGTGTTTTATTTTATTTTGGGAGTTCCACCCAGGGGAGCCATGCTCTATTTTCTTTTTTTATTTTCTTGTTATTTGCAGAAGAAAAGAAGAGGGAGTTTCTTGTTATTTCTTGCTTTCTTTGCAGAAGAAAAGAAGCATTAGGCTTCCAATCTTTCTTTTTATTTTTGTAATTAGTTTTTTATGAAGTCAAGCAATTTTCTTTCATGCAATCCATATTCTAGGTTCAATTTAATTTCCGCTTTTTATGCAATCTTTTAATTTTCTTTTATGCAAATTATGTCCCAGGCTTCAATCTTCTTAGCTGTCATCCATTTTAATTTATGCCAAAGCTTTTCTTTTTCATTAAATATATAAATGCTTTTCGAATTTAACTAAGTGTCTTTCCGTTAATTTCAAGCAGAAAAGAAATTCTCTAATAGATTAGAGAATCATATCATCATCTTCGACATAATATTTTTCTTCCATCATTCAAAAGTCGATTTCGAATTGAAGTGAATGTTCTAATTTTTATGCAACTCCAATTGCCTCCCTGTGGATCGACCTCTTACGACCGCTATTCTTCGAGTAGGAAAGGTAAGAGTAGAATTTAAATTAAACTTTGTTCATCGGTTCTAACAACGATCTGTTTAACATATTTTTAGTTAGACAGAAATCAGACGATCACAAGACTTTCAGAAAGAGTAGTGTTGATGCAATATTTAAAAAATGGTCTTGTTATCTCCATGTAATGTATTTAGGATTCATGAAGGTTGTGGAAGACACTTGGCCAGGGTCTTTGGTTTTATCTAATGTTTTTGATGGTTGTTCAATGGAGCCATCAATATATTTAATCAAATTTATACTAATGCGTGTAGACTCAATTAATGGGTAGGTGATGAAATTATAATGGGTAGAGTTTAGAAGGATGAGGTAGAAGTCATTAAGCAATATTCTAAGTTAAAAAAAGATAACCATGCAGCAAGGAACAAGAAATTAAGAATAAGAAATAAGAGAACAAGAACTATGAGGAGAAGGTGTGAAGAGATCAATTGCCTCTTAACGGTAATGAGGGATTGATAGGTTTGTTTTGGCAATGGAAACCACTTTGACATCATAACATATAGTATAGGTGATGAAATTTTGTAGTTCTCTACGTAAATGGGTTCACCACAACCCGCTCAACTCGAATCTCTCAAAAAGAAATTTGGAAGAAGATGGAAGGATTGCGAAAGAGTACACAACCTTTATTTATAATTGTGAGAATCCGCCCTTGCACAATTCGGGTTGGATCAGATTTCTTTTTTAAAAAAAGATCAACTCAATCGGGCGCCCTATGCTCCAATTATGGCATTCGGAAGTTTGGGTTGCAACTCGGTTTCCTGATGTGGCGGATCTCGCTTTTGGATTCTATCCAGCCCATCTTGTAGTGGCCAAAGTAGTCTGTATTGAGTCTGAAAAACCTTTTAGATCATAATAACTAATAGCTTTCTCATTTCTCTAGGTATTTTGTCCATCGGATTATAAAGACCAAATATAATTTTCTCCTAAAAGACGCATAGCCCATTATCTTGGCACCAATGGGTAGAATTTCAGCTCCACGCATTGTTAGGTATTAATGAGCATATTGAACTATCCATGCAGCTAAGAAGCCTTAAAAACTTGGCACAACAGCACAATGTTACAACTATGAGGAGCCTACTGTAGCACTAAGCTAATAGCCTCTCGTATGGGTCTCCTGCTGAAAGGTCCACTATGCCAAAAGCCAGAAAAAACCTATGCCTCTCTTTGCATGGTAATGATTACTTAGCTGTGTGTGAGAAAATTAGTACTAATTCAAGATTACAACCGACCAACCTTTTATAGCGTGTGGCGTCGATTCCATGTCACATAGCATGAATCCTTGGGATTAGAACAATGTCAGCTCCAATAAGAGAATGAAGTTTAGAGCGAGAGCCTTAAATTTCGGACTCTGTTAGGAGATTATCTAATTGCTTATTTTTATTATTTAAATTTTCATAAATCCTATCAATTTATAATTATGCTGCTTTACATCCTTTTACCCAACTTGTCTCATTTTGTGCTCTGCGAAACCGCAGAATCATGCCCCTTGCCCACAAATAGATTTGTTATCAAAGAAACCCTACTCTTCGTACTTACTTACCTCGACAATTATTAGAACTATGCCCTAGAAGCCAATTTGGCTTACGCATTATTTTATTCTGGAACATAAATTTGTACTTGACCTAATTAAGTTGGGCAATCTTTTCATTCATGTTCTTATATGTCCATGAATCGTCCAAGGAATTAATAAGATGATGACGCATATTCTCAAGAGTTGAGAATTTGAGGCATGTGTCATTGGTGATTAATTCCTGAATTGCTCCTGATCGATAGATCATCACGAGGACGGTGATTGATCCGCTGAGATTAGCGCACATATTGCTTTCTTTGATGGACGAGTCTTGAGTCCACAGTGTAGGGACACTGGAGTAATTATGCAAGTGCTTGTTAGAGAACAAGGGTACTGAGCATCACCAAGACAAGAAGTTATTTGGATGTCTATCCACTCGTCAGTGACTTGCTTGATGTTGCAGTAGTGTGACTGGTCCTTTAACCTGCAGTGCTTCGGCTACTCACAGTGAGGTTATTGTAGTTTGACTGCATGAATACATGGTCTCTAGACATATGGGTCCATGCAGTGTAGATTGGCTGCAGTAGGTTTATGTAGGAGTAGAGTATGTACCTATATGGAATCTATCGACCTTGATAGATAAGGAGAGATCCTATGTGATTTATAAGACTGAGTTCGTAAGACCTCGGCCGGGGCAGTACGCATAGTGGAGAAAGAGTTTTCCACTCTCGAACTTAAGTCGAATAAATCTTGACATATGACGAACGATGGGGTTTGACGAGTTGTCCATAACCTCCATCCTATATGTATCCACGATGGTAGGACTGTATCATACGATAACTACACCTAGAGGTTCATCATTCCATTCTGCTGGGTAGCCACTATATGCTGCTAGGTATCACTGGTGGATGGTGAGACTCACAAGGAATATCATGATGATCGATAAATCCTAATGAGTTGAGTTGGAACTGTTCCAACCCATTGAAAGGAGTTTTTCAATGATGTTGTGATAGAGATCGCAATATATCTTACTACCAGTCAGAATAGAACCTATGGGGTCACACACACTAGAAGTATTGACCGATCCGATGTTTGAAAAGTGATTATGAATCACGAGTAATCAATTCGATTGATAATCTGTAGAAGAAGGAACAAAGAAAATAAATTAATTGGACTTAAATACAAATCCTACTTAGAGTAGAATTCCTGCAGTCCTAATTGGATTAGGACTGGCAGTCCTAATTGGATTAGGACTGGCAGTCCTAATTGGATTAGGACTGGGAGTCCTATTTGGAGTAGGACTGGGAGTCCTATTTGGAGTAGGATTCCTACAATCCTAATTGAATTAGGATTTTAAATTCAATTTGGATTCCTACTTAGAATAGGATTCCTAGAAGTCCTAATTAGATTTGGACTTCGGATTCAAATAAGAGTCCTAATTAGATTAGGACTAAAATTAAATAAGTCCTAATTGGATTAGGATCTTCTAAGTCCTAATTAATCATTAACCTAATGAATCAAGATGACTCCTAATTGGGTTAGGATTGAAGAGTTCAATTGAGTCATGGTTCATTCAAGTTCTAATTGGATTAGGACTTGTATAAAACCCAAATTGGTTAAACCTTGGACTAAGCCTAATTAGATTAGGACTTAGCCACTAGAAGACCTCCTAATCCTCCTTAGAGGAGGACTAGGGTTAGCCAAGAGGGAGGGGCGCATGCCCCTCCTCTTTTGCTTTGTTGGTGAGGCAACACAAGAGGGGCCGGCGCCCCTCTTGGAAAAGTATCAAGGGCTCCTAATTTGTAAGAGCCCTTCATGCTTTAAAAAGGGATGTGGGCGGCACCCTAGGGCTAATGATTGAAGCCCTCTCCCTCTCCAACTCGTGGCCACCCTTTCTCCCCTTAGTCTTCAGCCGCAAGCAAGGGAAAAGCAAAGAAAGTCTTGGCGGCATCCCTCCTCTCCCTCTCTTGAGTTCCAACGCAAGCAAGGGAAAAGGCTGCAGGTCTAGCTTTTGGTTCTTCATCCAGATTCCTCCTTCTTCCTCCTCCCAAGCATAATCAAGAGTTGATTCAAAGGGAGGAAATCAGCCATCCAAAGTTATCTCTGCAAGGGAGCTAGCACCCCGGGGAGACAAGGAAGCTTTGATCGGATCTCTACTTCGTGTGGATATCCGTAGAGGCCGGAAGCGTGAACGGCTTCAAGCGAACCATCATCCTAAACCACGAACTTCAGTTTACGGTGATCATCTACCCGCACAACGTTCATAGGATGAACGTTGATCCCGCGCATGCCAATTTCGCTGCATCTAAAATTATTTTAATTTTCTGCGGCATGGGCGGGTTCCCAACAGTGGTATCAGAGCTTAGGCTTCGTAGATTAAGGTTAAAATTAATTATAAACAGGCATGTTAGATCTGAAATTTAAACGGTTATGTGTGCTGAAATTTTCTGCATGCAGAATTTTTCAGGATTGCTGATTTTTGCATGCTGATTTTTATATGAATAAATTGATGATTCTATTGCATTGTTAATGAGATTACAAAGGTTTAGAATCATGTAACGCATGATCAGCAACTCATGTGATGACGTAACAAGTTAGATTTCAGATCTGAAAATTATAATTGCTGCATGTGGTGATGATCATTGGATTCAAACCCTTTTGGTATCAAATGTAATGACCTGCGATGTGATCTATAATATCATGTAATTTTTCAGATGCTTGCATGCATCTTATTTGATATTTTGAGAGGCCTGCGAGCCTCTTAAAAGGGGATGTAATTTATTATTATTTATCTGGTTGTATTTCTGTGATGTGATGTACGTCAACGATCAAGTCGAAGATAGTACATGAGATGAACGGCGATCTGAGCGGTTGATGGCGATTGGATCAAGAGTTGATCAAGGATCAAATCAAGGAGGCTCGGGACCAATTCAAGAATTAAAGACCAATTGATCGATTGACGTGCATGTGCTTGTAATATGACCTAATTAGAATCCATGATCATCACCTATTTAAAATTCAGCTTTAATTTATTGCTGCAATTATAACTGCCTGTGATGTGCTATTTGCATGTGATGCGAATGTGAGCGGGGTAGATAGGTTTACATGTGATGCAAACTAATAGACCAATCCAAATGAGACCTAAACTATGTTAGATGTATGCCCTATAAGCCAATTTTGGCTGACACATTATTAATTCTGGGACATAATTTGTATTTGACTTTATTATTATTGAATAAATAAAAGGCATCTATTTCATTCATATTGTTTATGTGTCTATGAATCGTCCAAGAATTAATAAGATGATGATGCATATTCTTAAGAGTTAAGAATTTGAGCCATGCATCATTGGTGATTAATTTCTGAATGCTCCTGATCAATGGATCATCACGAGGGCGGTGATCGATCCGATGAGATCAGTGCACACATTACTTTCCTTCGGAAATTACATTCAATAAGAATGTAGGACAATAGTGACAATCACTCAAGACAACTACATGAGAATTAAAAACAAGTTTGAGATTTCTTAAAGCTAGAACTGGAACAGATCTTCCATCTCCAACATTCAGGAATCTCTCGCTGTTTTCAAATCTCTCATTGACCTGAAGTCCTTGCAACGAATTGCATATATTAAACGGACTTCCAGTATCTAATACCTAAGTCGAATTATCATATATAGAGAAATTACAAGGTGTTATCATATATATACCTTGATCAGCAACTGATTGCCCTTTTCTCTTGCTTGGCCTGTTCGGGTCAAGTAAGGTAAGGTACTGAGAACAATTTCTGTTCCAATGCCCCTGCTTCTTACAATAGAAGCATTCTGCCTGACTTTGGTCATCCTTAATTCTTTTGGTCGGACTATGCTGAGTTTTCAGCTTTCTATACCAATTATTGAAGTTGGGACCAGTCAACTTGTCATTATCCAATAATGAGCGAAGTGACAAACTTGTGGCCATTTCTACATAAAAGAAAATTTGGCTATTAGTATATGAATTGACTAAATACAGTAGACTTGGACTTTAGTCTAAAGATACTCCCACTATTTTATACAAATTGGTAGCCTCTACCTCTAATTCGAAAAATTACTCCTAATTCTTTAGTGGGCACTAGAACCCAATAGATCGCATATAGGCCCGAGTGTGGCTCGGCTAACCCATATGCACCTATTGGTAGGTTCTAAACCAATTGCTTCACCAAACAACTTCTAGTGATAATTTTGCCCTAAGTTCTTCGGCAGGCGTGTGGCGCCTCCACCGAATACCCTAGTCAGGTCATTAAATGATAGGATTAAGTCTAATCAATTAATAGACGACCAAGCTCGAGTGTGGCTCGGCTCACCTGACCGCTTATTGAAGGTGCACTTAACTCATCATATATTGAATGACAATTCCAATGCTTGATAAGTACCAAGCGTGTCACGCCTCCAATAATTATCAAAATATTGGACCCATTATCACCCAACTTAATGGGAGGCTATGACCTAGTTATCCCCATAACCATTTCATTTTAAGGACCTAATAATTTTAGAGGATTTCTTAATTAGGATAGATAAGAAGATCTGGTTAGTCTAATTTCTCCCACTGACTTCACCAAATCAGATTAGACTCAAACCGGTTAAGAAGGCACCTAAATCAGTCAAACTGATTTTTCTTATAGGCATGGGCTAACTCGAATCATTAAGTGATCCAATCAAAATGTGATTGACCATGTCGGCCAGGTAAGTGAGATCGGTGGAAGGGATATGCCATTAACTCGACAAAGACGAATCAGTGCGAGTAGCTCCCAATTAAAAACCACCGGTCAAAACTGCCAAACTTACCTTAGACACCGACTGGTTAATCAATTTCGATTTGATTACTCGAATGACTCGGGCTACACCTCTGAGCCTAAATCAAGTTCCATCTTGGTCTAATAAAAGACATGGACTTGATCCATCTACAACTATTATAAATTGACCTAGAATTTTCTTGACCTAATATAGTTACTACTTAATTAGATTTGATCAATTAATTTTATTTGTCCATGTATGATTCTAACCTTAGGTCTAACCCAATCCTAGAAACTTGATTCAAGCTAACCCATATATCCAAAGAATTATGCAATGTCAATTAATTGAGTTATAATTCTATTTCATAACACTTAATTCTCAATTAAGTTTAGACTTATGAAAGTTTTGATCATTGCATATTTCTTTTTAATTACATATTAATTACAATCTTTCAGTTCTTAAAACATATTTTTAGATCTGAGGTTTTGTAATTAATCACATGTAATCAGATTTAATTCATGTTTAAGTCATTATATTTAATGTTCATGTATTACATATACATAACAACATGAATTAATACAAACAACATACATCTTATGTATTTGTTTTTTCACTTTTATTTTTAGATCTAATTTGTTCATTAAAATCAGAGATCATATGAATCATAAATTTTATTTAGATCTAATCTAAACAATATTATGATTTCAAATTTATTTATGTTACAAATCTTAACACAAACATGCTTTATATGCATTCAAAATTTCAGATCTAGTTAATCATGCATAATCAGCAATTAAATCAATCATAAAAATTCTTTAGATCTAATCTAAGCATGCTCATGATTTCATATTTAATTACAAAAATTAAAACATAAAAGTTTAAACATGAACCTAGCTCTGATACCACTGAAAGTGAATCCTAGGTTCTTCTGTGTTAAGCATGCTGATTTTTTTTTAAAAAAACCATGGTTGAACCTGATCGGGTTGCCTACGTACCCCTTCATAAGGGGGATCAAGCCATACGTAGTTCTTTTTAAGTTTTAAAATGCAGTGAAAAAATCGAATCAAACAATTTAATTCATGCATGCTTACAAGATCAAATCTAGAAATCAGCACCTTAAAAACACATAGGATTATGCCGGAATCGTTTAAACAATTATGCTAAAACTTTCATGCATGATTAACTATCAGATCTGAAACTTAAAAACTCTATTCCAATTAATCTCCGAATATCTATTGAATGGATTCTGGAGATATCTCCGTGAGGAGCCCCAAAAGAGGATAAAACCTCGGAGAATCGGACCTAGATCTTGACACCATAATAAAAGATTAATGTAGGATTAATACCTTTTATGATGGATGAAACTTGTGGATCTGATCCTCTACTTCGCAGCCACGCACACGAATGGCCTCTACGAGAAGTCCACGCGAAGTTCAGTGTAGGAGTAGGGTATGCACCTATATGGAATCTATCGACCTTGATAGATAAGGAGAGATCCTATGTGATTTATAAGATTGAGTTCGTAAGACCTCGGCCGGGGTAGTATGCATAGTGGAGAAAGAGTTTTCCACTCTCGAACTTAAGTCGAATAAATCTTGACATATGACGGATGATGGGGTTTGACGACTTGTCCATGACCTCCATCCTGTAGGGATCCACGATAGTAGGACTGTATCATACGATAACTGCACCTAGAGGTTCATCATTCCATTCTGCTGGGTAGCCACAATATACTGCTAGGTGTTACTGGTGGATGGTGAGCCTCATAGAGAATATCTTGATGATCGATAAACCCTAATGTCATTGCATATTTCTTTTTAATTACTATTAATTACAATCTTTCAGTTCTTAAAATATATTTTCAGATCTGAGGTTTTGTAATTAATCACATGTAATCAGATTTAATTCTTGTTTAAGTCATTATATTTAATGTTCATGCATCACATATACATAACAACATGAATTAATACAAACAACATACATCTTATGTATTTGTTTTTTCACTTTTTTTTTTAGATCTGATTTGTTCATTAAAATCAGAGATCATATGAATCATAAATTTTATTTAGATCTAATCTAAACAATATTATGATTTCAGATTTATTTATGTTACAAATCTTAACACAAACATGCTTCATATGCATTCAAAATTTCAGATCTAGTTAATCATGCATAATCAGCAATTAAATCAATCATAAAAATTCTTTAGATCTAATCTAAGCATGCTCATGATTTCTGTTGCTGGTGGTCCAAACCGAGAACGATTGGCACAGCGGTGTGAACGGGGTTCCCTTGGAGTTGGGTTGATTGCGCTCCACCTTCCACCGGAAAACCTGCAGGCAAGCCTCGCACCACCACTGGGGTAGTGGGGGCCCTCCGACGATCAAGTCAGAGGAGATTGAAGGAGAAGGAGAGATAGTAGTAGCGGATAAAAGAATACTCTGGAAAACCTTTGCTTACCCTCCCCCTTCCCCCCCAGCCCCATATATATCAGGCTGGGGGGTTTTTCCGGGGATTCGTCATCGTGTGGCACGATGGGGCTGCCACTGACATGGCCGTTACGAGGCGTCGTGGAGCAGCGCTGGGTACGGCCCTGGCAGGGCATAGTGGAGCTCCGCTTTGTACGGCTGTTACAGGAGATCGTGGGGCAGCGCCGGATACGGCTGTTGCAGGGAGTAGTGGAGCAGGGGGCCGCGGCGTGCCTCAGAGGAACAGTCTGTTGTTGTCGAGAGATTGCCGACTCGGGGTCGGATGACTGGATCAGGGGGCAGCCGACTCGAGGTCGGGCTGCGGAGCCGAAGATATCCGACTCGGGGTCGGATTGCTGGATCAAGGGGCAGCCGACTCGGGGTCGGGCTGCGGAGCCGAAGATATCCGACTCGGGGTCGGATTGCTGGATCAAGGGGCAGCCGACTCGGGGTCGGGCTGCGGAGCCAAAGATATCCGACTCGGGATCGGATTGCTGGATCAAGGGACTGCCGTAGTCTTCCTGGGCGCGCGTGCCGGTCACGTGGGGCATGGTGGCTAAATTCCCCCGTAACAGTAGCCCCCCACTTCCGAGCCTGGAACCAGGAGGGGAACGGGTGAAGGGAGTGATGCTTCGAGATTGCCGCCATCCCTCGGAAAGGCGCGCGCGCTTCGAGTTCCCCGCCTCCTTTATGGCGTATAGTGGTTGTCGCTGATCTGGCAGTCTGCGGATTTCGGCGGACATCCTTCCTTAATGGCGTCGATTCGCCTTTGGGGCGCGAGCGATCCTTCGGCAGCCAGGCGTCCTCTGGTGTCACCGAGGCATCACCCGCCTTTCCGCCTATTTAACCGGGGGCCCTCCCCCGTCCGCTTTTCTCTTCGCAGGCATCTTCGAGTTTCTTCCTTGCGCTGCTGTCGTTGCCGTCGGACTGTTTGCTCGCTCCTCCTTTGACGCTCTCGGAGCCGTTCTTCCTTCCCTTCCGGTGAGTTGCCCCATTCTTCAATTTAGGGCTCTCCATACTTTCTCCTTCCGTATTAGTGTACTTCAGTCGTTCCGGTCCTTTCCCCCTTCTTGGCCCCGTCCTGACCGTAGATCCACTGGCCATTAGGTATGGACGAAGTAAGAGCGGACCGCATTCAGTCGGATCTGGTCCCCGAAGACCTAGATAGGTTCGTGGCCCGGTACCACCTTCCCGAAGCCTGCAACGTTACGCTCCCGGGTACCGTTCCTACTGTACAATCTGTCCTCCACGTGCCTCTGGTACCAGTCCCAGGCATCTTCCTTCATTGTAAGCCCTACAAGTTCTATAGCTCTTGCATCAGAACAGGGCAGTCTCCGTATCATCTTTTCAGTCTCCTCCAGAAATCTCTGAGGATCTTCACCTTCTTCCCCCTTAAACTCCGGGGTTCTGAGCCTAAGAAATTCCTGTACAGTAATCCCCTCATCATCTAGAGCTCGCCTGGCCAAACTTCTTGGCACAGGTACAGGAGGTGGAATGGATACTACTGACGGGGCAGGAGATTTCCCCCGAGCAATCTGCTCCCTCAGAGCCTGATTCTCCGCCAGTAACTGTTCCATCAATGCATCTCTACTTCCTACATCTCCTTGATCATCAACCCTCCGTCTATCAGCAGGAGGAGGTTTTTCTCTTTGGGGCTCGACATGTGCGGAACCCGCATCCAATGCTATATCTGGCTCCATTTTCCTTGAAAGTATTCTTTATATGTCTCTAAAGGAGTTAAAAAGAGAGGATGGTCGTTACACACTGAGTCATGATATATTTTACTGAGTTGTAAATAACTCATAAAATAACATACAGAAAAACCCTATGCTCCATAGTATAATCCTATACTTAATCCTGACTCATCCTATTGCTCTGACAGGACTCTTGTTTAACCTTTGCTCTGATACCAAGCTTTGTCACGACCCCCGCCCCGTTCCCGGCGGGCCGCCGCGACGGTCCTAGGGTGCGGGTAGGCATAAGGCCACCAGCCACCACGTAGAACCCTACTACCTATCAATCATCAATAAATCTTGAAAAATTTGGCATGATACATGCACAAAATGATCACTTTTTCTATAGTGACCTGTCAGGATTATCTCAATACATACAACAACACTACCTGTCAGAGCAGCAATCACATAATCTGTCACATAATAAACCTGGACAATATATAGCAATACATCATCTCAGGCATATAACTCATCTGCACACATATATATATACCTGCTTCCTAATCCATCCATGGTCAAACCCATATCCACAACAGGATCTATGACTGTAATTATGCACTATATACAATCGAAGGTTTATAATACACCAAAAGGTATAAACCTCTATCTACATTATACTATACTATGGAGCGGCACAGCTAGCAGGCAACCACTAATCCTGCTCCTCTCTATACAATACCTGCCCGGCAATCAAAAACACCAAACTGGGGAGTGAGTATATAAATACTCAGTGAGTGGAGTAGAGAGTACTATGCACATGAGACAGAATATAATCATGGCTTGAGATGAAATCTCAAGATCAATAACAACATGAACATGAACTCAACATAGAGAATATGGAGTAAATCATCAATATCACCACAATCAATATCAACTCATCTGAAGCATATATGGAATAATCAAGTTAACATATATGCTACTCATGAATATGTTCAACAGGTCATAGTACTGAATCATATAAATCAGATGTCAATAGGCTGAATCATCAACAAGACAGCTATCGGGAGGTGGGTTTTACGCCCCAGGCGAACCAGCAACAACTCCCTACTGCCATATGCATACATCGAATATGACACCACACCAATATGTAAATCATCACTAGACAGCTGTCGGGAGGTGGGTTTTACGCCCCAGGCGAACCAGCAACAACTCCCTACTGTCACATGCATATGCAGGATAAGACACCATACTAATAATGTAAATGCTAGACAGCTGTCGGGAGGTGGGTTTTACGCCCCAGGCGAACCAGCAACAACTCCCCACTGTCACATGCATATGCAGGATAAGACACCACATTGATCATATAAATGCAGGCCAGTATCCAGAACAGAAATCCATCTCACATCTACATACTAAACGGCACCTCGCGGGAATTCTACATCCGCGGAAAGCCATACTGCACCTCGCGGGGTCTTACTATGCCCGGCGGCAAGCAGAATATAAGTCGTAGGACCGGCCGATCCTACGCCTAGGGCCGTGTCCCCCCTAGGAAGGGACTGGGCTCCGCCCACCCAGAAGGCTACTATGTGCACAAAGGCCGATGTTCAACCCCCATCGACTATAGGTGTCCTGCAGATACTGCCAAGCCATGCATAAATGCCATAATGCACCCTCCCAATACTCTACTAAAAAGGAGTATGATCAAGACTACCGCTCACTCGACTCCGACCCAATCATAAACTAACATCAGGGTTGGGAGTGAGGGGTCAAGGATGTACAATGCAACTCAATATACCACTGAAATGGGCTCTACAAATCTTTGAAATAGAGGAAATGAAATCAATTTACAAAAGAAATCATTTCACAATTCGGAATCAATTTGATTACTCATCAACCCCTCGTAATTCCTCTCAATGTTCCCTCAAATGCATGTACAGAATAATCAAGCATGGAGAATCAAGATTATAGAGGAATCTACTACAATATTAATCAATATGCTCAAGTGGAATCAATTCACACTTGGCGACATTCATGAAAATGAATTAAGGATGCTCATAGTGCAAAGTACATGACTCCCACTCACCTGTCAATCCGGCACAGCCCTGATACGCCTCCAAAAATCTACAGCAGGCAGTGGGGAACTTCTTCCTCTTGTTCCCTAGCTTCTTGCCCAACTGTGACATGCATTTACAATACATTTAGTCTTGTATCAATGGCCATAATCTACGTGCCAGTTATAATATAGGGAACTTTAATTGATTCAACTCCCCCGTTCCCTAAATCTTTTCTTTTCTTTCTCTTTTTCTTTTTCTATTAATTAACTCATCATTTATGTGTATTAGGGACTCCCTTGCACGAGTACAAGGTCTCCCTTAGCCTAATCTAGGCTTAATACCCTATTATGGCATGAAATCCCTTATTTTCCACCCGGATGAACAGTAACCCAAACTGACAGTGGGTTACTTCATCCCGGTTTTGATCCACTTTCAGGACTCCAAATTTGATGAAATTTTTACCTAACATTCTACACTCATAGAGAATTCCAAAGAGATAACATGCATCATCATCGGAGGCCGTTTGACCCCCTAAATAATTCGCCGAAGTTGGGACTTCGACACAGTTTTTCCGTAGTGCCCGAAAAATTTGTTAAAATCCGATTCTTCCTCTTTTAACCACCTCTACAACCCTTATCCGACCCCTCTAGACTATATCCACCCTTTGTATAGCCTAATGTCATCAAAAGACTAGATAGGGACGGATATTTACCTTTTTCTTTTTGGAAATCGAGGTCCTTGCGTAGAGGGGAAGGAGATCTACGTTTTTCCCTTCAGCTGGAAGTGCAACCGGAATCTCTTTTCTTTCCCTTTTCTTCTTTTTCTTCCTCTTTCTTTCTTCCTTTCCTTCCCTCTTCTTCTTTTTTTTTTCCTCTCTGTCGCCTGAGAACCCCTCCCTTTCTTCTCTCGGTTTCATTCCAAAAGCCACAGTAAACCCCCCTTTAAATCACATCAAAGCACTATTCACCCTTTTTTAATATTATTAAATTCCTATTTTGCCCCTAACACTTCAACATATCTACTGTTATGCCATTAACTTTTGATTCCTTTCCAATTTTACCCTTACCACTTCAACGTATCTACAACTATGCCATTATCTTTTGATTCCTCCCAATTTTACTCCTTATATCAATTTTAAAGAACTATTCTATCCCTTTTTATAAAAAAAAAATTTTGGGATTGTTACATCCTCCCCTCCTTATATAAAATTCGTCCTCGAATTTGAAAGAGTAAATTACCTGATTACTCAAAGGGGTAAGTAGAGCAACAATACTACCAGAAGCTTTTCTGCTCGGTATGGTATTGGAAATCATATCAATTGGAAGTGTTTTACCTTCTATCTCTACCACATAGGTAGGATACACATACTTCGCTTCTATACTATCCCCTACAGATGTACTAATAGCTAAGGGAATATGCATTAATATCTTATCCTTAGCTAACTTTTTAGCAAAATAAAGGGACACAAATGAATGGGTAGCTCCAGAATTAAATAATACTCTAGCTTTAATCTTATCAATGAGGAGCATACCTGTCACAGCTACATTTAATGCCTGTGCCTCTTGTGGATTTACCGTGAACACCCTTCCTTGCCCTCTACCTGCTGGAGCTAACAGCTGAGATGGTCCAGCACTCTGCTGTGATGTTTGTGCTTGACCTCTACCTCTGCCTACAGGCTCCCTACTACTAGGCCTGTCCATCTGCACAGAAGGATAGGATGCCAAAGGCACAAACTGCTGGGTGGCACCCTGCGGGCATTCTCTGACAAAATGACCCGGCTGTCCACATCTGTAGCACTCTCCCTGACCCATTCTACATCTGCCAGGGTGCTGCTTCCCACATATGCCACATACTGGCCATGATTGGAACCTAGATTCAGTTCTGGCCATAGTGACTGGAGGACGAGGTACTGATGGTAGAAAAGTATCTTGTGATTGACCTCTTTTCCTCCATTTCCTCTTACGTGGGACAGGTGGAGCTAAGCGTACAGACTGCTCCATCGGGCCCTCCGAGAGATCTACTCCCTCAGATCTATCTCTACTGCTTTGCCCTTTCCCCATACTCATTTTCCTCTTTGTTTCTGGTCTCCCACTGTTTTGCTTTATCAATCAGCCTAGATAAGGTGGGGACCTCTACTGCCAGTACTGCATTATAAAGCGGAGAAATCAGACCCCGCCTGAATCTTTCTATCCTGGCAGCTTCAGTGGGGATGATGTAAGGAGCATACTTCCCCAATCTAGTGAACTCACGAGCGTACTCAGATACGCTCATTCCGGGCATCTGCTTCAGCCTCTCAAACTGAAGAGCCCGATTCTGCCTCTCAGCCGGAGACAAAAACTCATCCATCACTGCTTGCCTGAACTCTTCCCAGGTTGGAGGATTCCTACTGTACAATCTGTCCTCCACGTGCCTCTGGTACCAGTCCCAGGCATCTTCCTTCATTGTAAGCCCTACAAGTTCTATAGCTCTTGCATCAGAACAGGGCAGTCTCCGTATCATCTTTTCAGTCTCCTCCAGAAATCTCTGAGGATCTTCACCTTCTTCCCCCTTAAACTCCGGGGTTCTGAGCCTAAGAAATTCCTGTACAGTAATCCCCTCATCATCTAGAGCTCGCCTGGCCAAACTTCTTGGCACAGGTACAGGAGGTGGAATGGATACTACTGACGGGGCAGGAGATTTCCCCCGAGCAATCTGCTCCCTCAGAGCCTGATTCTCCGCCAGTAACTGTTCCATCAATGCATCTCTACTTCCTACATCTCCTTGATCATCAACCCTCCGTCTATCAGCAGGAGGAGGTTTTTCTCTTTGGGGCTCGACATGTGCGGAACCCGCATCCAATGCTATATCTGGCTCCATTTTCCTTGAAAGTATTCTTTATATGTCTCTAAAGGAGTTAAAAAGAGAGGATGGTCGTTACACACTGAGTCATGATATATTTTACTGAGTTGTAAATAACTCATAAAATAACATACAGAAAAACCCTATGCTCCATAGTATAATCCTATACTTAATCCTGACTCATCCTATTGCTCTGACAGGACTCTTGTTTAACCTTTGCTCTGATACCAAGCTTTGTCACGACCCCCGCCCCGTTCCCGGCGGGCCGCCGCGACGGTCCTAGGGTGCGGGTAGGCATAAGGCCACCAGCCACCACGTAGAACCCTACTACCTATCAATCATCAATAAATCTTGAAAAATTTGGCATGATACATGCACAAAATGATCACTTTTTCTATAGTGACCTGTCAGGATTATCTCAATACATACAACAACACTACCTGTCAGAGCAGCAATCACATAATCTGTCACATAATAAACCTGGACAATATATAGCAATACATCATCTCAGGCATATAACTCATCTGCACACATATATATATACCTGCTTCCTAATCCATCCATGGTCAAACCCATATCCACAACAGGATCTATGACTGTAATTATGCACTATATACAATCGAAGGTTTATAATACACCAAAAGGTATAAACCTCTATCTACATTATACTATACTATGGAGCGGCACAGCTAGCAGGCAACCACTAATCCTGCTCCTCTCTATACAATACCTGCCCGGCAATCAAAAACACCAAACTGGGGAGTGAGTATATAAATACTCAGTGAGTGGAGTAGAGAGTACTATGCACATGAGACAGAATATAATCATGGCTCGAGATGAAATCTCAAGATCAATAACAACATGAACATGAACTCAACATAGAGAATATGGAGTAAATCATCAATATCACCACAATCAATATCAACTCATCTGAAGCATATATGGAATAATCAAGTTAACATATATGCTACTCATGAATATGTTCAACAGGTCATAGTACTGAATCATATAAATCAGATGTCAATAGGCTGAATCATCAACAAGACAGCTATCGGGAGGTGGGTTTTACGCCCCAGGCGAACCAGCAACAACTCCCTACTGCCATATGCATACATCGAATATGACACCACACCAATATGTAAATCATCACTAGACAGCTGTCGGGAGGTGGGTTTTACGCCCCAGGCGAACCAGCAACAACTCCCTACTGTCACATGCATATGCAGGATAAGACACCATACTAATAATGTAAATGCTAGACAGCTGTCGGGAGGTGGGTTTTACGCCCCAGGCGAACCAGCAACAACTCCCCACTGTCACATGCATATGCAGGATAAGACACCACATTGATCATATAAATGCAGGCCAGTATCCAGAACAGAAATCCATCTCACATCTACATACTAAACGGCACCTCGCGGGAATTCTACATCCGCGGAAAGCCATACTGCACCTCGCGGGGTCTTACTATGCCCGGCGGCAAGCAGAATATAAGTCGTAGGACCGGCCGATCCTACGCCTAGGGCCGTGTCCCCCCCTAGGAAGGGACTGGGCTCCGCCCACCCAGAAGGCTACTATGTGCACAAAGGCCGATGTTCAACCCCCATCGACTATAGGTGTCCTGCAGATACTGCCAAGCCATGCATAAATGCCATAATGCACCCTCCCAATACTCTACTAAAAAGGAGTATGATCAAGACTACCGCTCACTCGACTCCGACCCAATCATAAACTAACATCAGGGTTGGGAGTGAGGGGTCAAGGATGTACAATGCAACTCAATATACCACTGAAATGGGCTCTACAAATCTTTGAAATAGAGGAAATGAAATCAATTTACAAAAGAAATCATTTCACAATTCGGAATCAATTTGATTACTCATCAACCCCTCGTAATTCCTCTCAATGTTCCCTCAAATGCATGTACAGAATAATCAAGCATGGAGAATCAAGATTATAGAGGAATCTACTACAATATTAATCAATATGCTCAAGTGGAATCAATTTACACTTGGCGACATTCATGAAAATGAATTAAGGATGCTCATAGTGCAAAGTACATGACTCCCACTCACCTGTCAATCCGGCACAGCCCTGATACGCCTCCAAAAATCTACAGCAGGCAGTGGGGAACTTCTTCCTCTTGTTCCCTAGCTTCTTGCCCAACTGTGACATGCATTTACAATACATTTAGTCTTGTATCAATGGCCATAATCTACGTGCCAGTTATAATATAGGGAACTTTAATTGATTCAACTCCCCCGTTCCCTAAATCTTTTCTTTTCTTTCTCTTTTTCTTTTTCTATTAATTAACTCATCATTTATGTGTATTAGGGACTCCCTTGCACGAGTACAAGGTCTCCCTTAGCCTAATCTAGGCTTAATACCCTATTATGGCATGAAATCCCTTATTTTCCACCCGGATGAACAGTAACCCAAACTGACAGTGGGTTACTTCATCCCGGTTTTGATCCACTTTCAGGACTCCAAATTTGATGAAATTTTTACCTAACATTCTACACTCATAGAGAATTCCAAAGAGATAACATGCATCATCATCGGAGGCCGTTTGACCCCCTAAATAATTCGCCGAAGTTGGGACTTCGACACAGTTTTTCCGTAGTGCCGGAAAAATTTGTTAAAATCCGATTCTTCCTCTTTTAACCACCTCTACAACCCTTATCCGACCCCTCTAGACTATATCCACCCTTTGTATAGCCTAATGTCATCAAAAGACTAGATAGGGACGGATATTTACCTTTTTCTTTTTGGAAATCGAGGTCCTTGCGTAGAGGGGAAGGAGATCTACGTTTTTTCCTTCAGCTGGAAGTGCAACTGGAATCTCTTTTCTTTCCCTTTTCTTCTTTTTCTTCCTCTTTCTTTCTTCCTTTCCTTCCCTCTTCTTCTTTTTTTTTTCCTCTCTGTCGCCTGAGAACCCCTCCCTTTCTTCTCTCGGTTTCATTCCAAAAGCCACAGTAAACCCCCCTTTAAATCACATCAAAGCACTATTCACCCTTTTTTAATATTATTAAATTCCTATTTTGCCCCTAACACTTCAACATATCTACTGTTATGCCATTAACTTTTGATTCCTTTCCAATTTTACCCTTACCACTTCAACGTATCTACAACTATGCCATTATCTTTTGATTCCTCCCAATTTTACTCCTTATATCAATTTTAAAGAACTATTCTATCCCTTTTTATAAAAAAAAAATTTTGGGGTTGTTACAAGGAGCGTTTCTTTTTCATTGACGTAGATCCCTCTTGGGGAATCAGGGCAACCTGGGAGACGCCGATGAAGTCTCCGATCGGCCTATCGAGGTTGTCGAGGGAGGAATCCGATGGCGTCGCCGTCTTGAAGGGGTTGGTTGCCGAGGGCCGGCTCCCCCCGGTGTCTCGCCTTATTTCTGAGGACACCTTGGTGAACGTCGGCCTGAGCTCGGTCTCCGCTGATCGTGAGCCCGCCACCACTTCTTTTTTAGCTTTTTTCTCCTCTTTCGTTTCTTCTTTCCATCAGCTTCTCAGTCTCTGACCATCTCGTCCTTTTTGCAGAAATCGACGACGTCATGCGGTCGGACAAGGCGATGGCTGTTGGTAGGACGTCCCTACTGGAAGCGGTCCGGAGGAAGAAACGGACTCCTCCGAGCGGGGTCCCACCGGCGAAGAAGTCCCTCCAGCAGGCGACTCCGACGCCGACAGACGGGTCCGGACCCACCGATCAGGGGGACGCCGCGGGCTCGGACCGACAGTTGGCGCTGTATCAGCCCTCCGATGATGAGACTACCGTTATTCCGGAGGTGTCATCCGAGCGCGCCCGAGACGGCCGGGTTGGACGCGATCGGTCCCCAACCCGGCCTTCGACTCGGTCGGCTTCGGATGACACGAGAAGGAGGGGCGCGCCGAGGCCCCGGGCGAGCGGGACCCTGTCGATTCCTGGAGCGGCCCCCGCCTCGAGCACGGTCATCATGACTCTTCCCCAAGCGATGGGTAAGGGTAAGGCTGTAGAACCACCGTCCGGCTCCGGGGCGAAGTCGGGGTCGGCCTTCACTTTTGCCGGCGCCCGAAACCTCATCGAGACGGTGCTGCTGGAGAAGGACCGTAGGCAGGTCCGGCAGATGAGGATCCCTGACGTCGGGGCTGCCAGCTGCGTCTGTCTTATGTCGGTGAGTGTTCTTTTGGTCGCTTCCGCCACTTATAAGCTCTATTGATCCCCGTCTGACGCTCTCATTTTTCCTATCTTTTAGCTCGCCCAGTACATGATTCGTCTGGAGGAGAGCCACGAGGAACAGGCGAGGCTCCTGGCGAGGGCCGAGAGCCAACTGAAAGCAGTAGAGGAGGGAGGCCAGGCTGCGGCGGGGAGGACGACCAGGGACCTCGATGTTGGGAACCCGCCCATGCCGCTGATATTTCAAAAAATTTCAGATGGCAGCGGAATCGGCATGCACGGGTTCGACGTTCATCGCATGAACGCTTGTTTCGAGACCTTTCGTAATTAGGTAAGAATTAAAACTTTTAGAACTAATAGGAAGATCAAATCTTCACCTTGCACGGGTAGATGATCACCGTGAATCTGAATTCGTGGTTTTGGAAGAGGGTTTGTTTGAAGCCGTTCAAACGTCCGGCCTCTACGGGTATCCACACGAAGTAGAGAACCGATCAAAGCTTTCTTGTCTTCCCGGGGTGCTAGCTCCCTTGCAAAGACTCCTTTGATGGCTGATCTCTTCTCTTTCTTTCAACTCTTGAAAGTGCTTGAGAGGAGGAAGACGAAGAAGGAACTCAAGGAAGAAGAACACAGCTTCTGCAGCCTTCTTTCTTTTCCCTGCGTTGGAAGAAGGATTGGAGGAAGAGGAAGACGCCAACGCTTGGACCTTGCTCTTCCTTTGCTTGCGGCTGAACCAAGAGAGGAGAGGGGAGGGTGGCGGCAGCAAGAGGAGGATGAAAAGCTCTCTTAGGGCGCCGGCCTCTAGTCCTCTTTAAAAAGGGATTGGAGCTCCTAACTTTTAGGAGTTCCAATGACAACCTACCAAATAAGAAGGGGGCGCCGGCCCTAGCTCCTCTCTTCTTGTCGCCCCAAGCATTTGGAGAGGGGCTGATGCCCCTCTTAGTTGGTTAACCTAATCCTCTTCCAAAAAGGATTAGGTGCCTCTCTCATGGTTTCATCCTAATCTAATTAGGATTGGCCAAATTGGGTTCAATCTATGCTAGTCCTAATCCAATTAGGACTTGAATGAACCATGACTCAATTGAACTCTTCAATCCTAATCCAATTAGGAGTCATGTTGATTCATTAGATTAATAATTAATTTAGACTTAAGGAATCCTAATCCAATTAGGATTTGTTTAATTTTAGTCCTAATCTAATTAGGACTCTATTTGAATCCGAAGTCCTAATCCTATTAGGATTTCTAGGAATCCTACTCCAAGTAGGAATCCAATTTTAATTCAAAACTCCTAATCTCATTAGGATTGAGGAATCCTATTCCAAGTAGGAATCCCAGTCCAAATCCAATTAGAACTCTAGGTATCCTACCCGAAGTAGGATTCTTGTTTCAAGTCCAATTAATTAATTCTCTTTGTTCTTCTTCAACTTCTTATCAATCAAATTGATTTCTTGTGATTCCTAATCACGATTTCAACCATCGGATCGGTCAATACTTCTAGTGTGTGTGACCCCATAGGTTCTATTCTGACTGGTAGTGAGATATATTGTGATCTCTATCACTATATCATTGAAAACTCCTTTCAATGGGTTGGAACGATTCCAACTCAACTCATTAGGGTTTATCGATCATCAAGATAATCCCTATGAGTCCCACCATCCACCAGTGACACCTAGCAGCATGTAGTGGCTACCCAGCAGAATAGAATGATGAACCTCTAGGTGCAGTTAAACATGTGATACAGTCCTACTATCGTGGATCCCTACAGGATGGAGGTCATGGACAACTCAACAAACCCCATCGTCTGTCATATGTCAAGATTTATTCGACTCGAGTTCGATAGTGAAAAACTCTTTCTCCACTGTGCATATTGCCCCGGCCGAGGTCTTACGAACTCAGTCTTATAAATCACATAGGATCTCTCCTTATCTATCAAGGTCGATAGATTCCATATAGGTGCATACCCTACTCCTACAGTGAACTTACTGCAGCCAATCTACACTGCATGGACCCATATGGCTAGAGACCATGTATGTGTGCAGTCAAACTACAATAACCTCACTGTGAGTAGCCGAAGCACCGCAGGTCAAAGGACCAGTCACACTACTGCAACATCAAGCAAGTCACTGACGAGTGGATAGACATCCAAGTGACTTCTTGTATTGGTCACGCTCAGTACCCTTGTTCTCTAACAAGCACCTGCACTATCACTTCAGTGTCCCTACACTGTGGACTCAAGTCTCGTCCATCCAGAA
Source organism: Phoenix dactylifera (assembly GCF_051530095.1). Classification (NCBI taxonomy): domain Eukaryota; kingdom Viridiplantae; phylum Streptophyta; class Magnoliopsida; order Arecales; family Arecaceae; genus Phoenix; species Phoenix dactylifera. The sequence continues at coordinate 7,315,791 of NC_143207.1, read as the reverse complement.
GGAGAGTGATCTGTGCACTGATCGGATCGATCACCGTCCTCGTGATGATCCTTTGATCAGGAGCATTTAGAAATTAATCACCAATGATACATGGCTCAAATTCTCAACTCTTGAGAATATGTATCATCATCTTATTAATTTCTTGGACGATTCATAGACACATAAACAATATGAATGAAAAAGATGCCTTTTATTTATTCAATAATAAATAGTCAAGTACAAAATTATGTCCCTAGAATCAACAATGTGTCAGCCAAATTGGCTTCTAGGGCATACATCTAACAATCTCCCACTTGCACTAAAGCCAATTGGTCATATATCTTAGGCCCATCTTCTCATGGTGGGCTTCAGTCTTTTGCTGACTCAGCTGCTTAGTGAACGGGTCTGCCACGTTATCCGCGGAGTCTACTCTCTGCACCTCTACATATTTCTTCTCCACATAGTCGCGTATGAGGTGAAAGCGCCGCTCTATATGCTTAGACTTCTGATGAGACCTTGGCTCCTTAGCAAGGGCTATGGCGCCATTATTATCGCAGTAGAGTGTTATGGCATCTGATGTCATCACATCCAACTCTGCAATGAATTTCTTGAACCAGAAGCCTTCCTTAGCAGCTTCAGAGGCGGCGATGTATTCGGCTTCCATAGTAGAATCAGTAATGATCGGTTGTTTAGAACTCTTCCAATTTACCGCACCACCATTGCACAAGAACACATATCCAGATGTTGACTTCCTGTCATCGACATCAGTCATGAAGTCTGAATCTGTGTACCCTTCTACCTTTAACTCTGATGATCCTCCAAAAACCAAGAATAAATCTTTAGTTCTTCTCAAGTACTTAAGAATATTCTTCACAGCTGTCCAGTGTTCTTCACCTGGATTCGACTGATATCTGCTTGTGACACTCACAGCAAGAGCTATATCAGGTCGTGTACATAACATGGCATACATGAGGCTTCCTATTGCCGATGCATAAGGAATCTTGCTCATGCGTTGAATTTCCTCAGATGTGTTGGGGCACATCTTCTTGGAGAGATGAATTCCATGCCTTAGGGGTAAGAGACCCCTCTTGGAGTTTTCCATGGTGAACCTCTTCAGCACCTCCTCTATGTACATTTTCTGTGACAGGCCAAGCATCCTTTTAGATCTATCTCTATAGACCTTTATTCCCAAAATATAGGATGCTTCCCCAAGGTCTTTCATGGAGAATTCTTTTGACAACCAGACCTTGACCGAGGTTAGCATGGGAATATCATTCCCAATCAGGAGAATGTCATCTACGTACAGTACGAGAAAAACGACAGCACTCCCACTAACCTTTTTATAAACACATGGTTCCTCCTCGTTTTTGATGAAATCAAACGTTTTGATTGCATCATCGAAACGAGTGTTCCAACTCCGAGAGGCTTGCTTTAGTCCATAGATGGACCTTTGCAGCTTGCAGACCTTGTGATCTCCATCACTGGAAGTGAAACCCAAAGGCTGTTTCATATAGATATCTTCATCAAGATATCCATTCAGGAAAGCAGTTTTCACATCCATCTGCCAGATTTCATAATCATGAAATGCTGCAATGGCAAGCAATGTTCGGATGGATTTTAGCATGGCTACAGGTGAAAAGGTCTCCTGATAGTCAATGCCTTCGCGCTGACTATACCCTTTCGCCACAAGCCTTGCCTTATAGGTCTCTACCTCTCCATCCGAACCTATCTTCCTTTTGTAGATCCATTTGCATCCAATAGGTACAATACCTTCTGGTGGATCTACTAAGGTCCAGACTTGGTTGGAATGCATGGAGTCTATCTCTGACTTCATAGCTTCCAGCCATTTCTCGGAATATCGGGAGGATGGGAGACTCTACTAGATCTACGAGGTGGTTGAGGGATATCGTGTACTGGCTCCTTATGAATAGGTTCTTTAGGATCCATGACTCGTTGCTTTTCAGAGACTTTCTCTTCAAGCTCAATTTTCCTCCCACTGCCTCTATCAAGGATAAACTGATTTTCCAAGAAGATGGCATGACGGCTCACAAACACATTGTGATCCTCTAAGACGTAAAAATTGTATCCTAATGACTCTTTAGGATATCCTATAAAACGAGCACTTATGGTCCTAGCCTCTAACTTGTCCGCCTGTAGTCGCTTGACGTGGGCCGGACATCCCCAAATCTTGAGATGACCCAGACTTGGTTTCTTACCATGCCATATCTCATACGGTGTGGTAGGAACGGATTTAGAGGAAACTCTATTCAATAAATAAATCGCTGTGAGTAAGGCATCTCCCCAAAGGAACATAGGTAAATCAGTGAAGCTCATCATGGACCTGACCATATCCAATAGGGTCCGATTTCTCCTCTCTGACACCCCGTTGAGTTGAGGTGTACCCGGAGGTGTCCATTGTGAGACTATGCCGTTTTCTTTGAGATAGTCCCGGAATTCCCCACTAAGGTATTCTCCTCCCCGATCTGATCGAAGAGCCTTAAGAGATTTTCCAGTTTGTTTTTCTACTTCATTTTTGAACTCTTTGAACTTTTCAAAGGATTCAGACTTGTGTCTCATAAGATACACATACCCATACCGTGAATAATCATCGGTAAAGGTAATGAAGTAAGAATAACGTCCCCTGGCTAGCACATCGAATGGGCCACATACATCTGTATGTACTAGGGTAAGTATTTCAGTGGTCCTCTCCCCATGTCCTACAAAGGGCAGTCTAGCCATTTTTCCTTGAAGACAGGACTCGCAAACTGGATATGACTCGGAAGTCAATGAGCCTAAGAGCCCATCTTTATCCATTTTGTTCATTCTATCTTCTCCAATATGGCCAAGTCTGAGGTGCCACAAATATCTTTGGTTTATCTCATCTCTGGATCTTTTGGATCCTTTGGCACTCACATCTTGCTCGGTAACATTCACAGATACATCCATATGTAAATGATAGAGACTGTCAATCATAAAACCACGTGCGACTATTTTAGTTCTCAAATAAATAGAACAGCAGTCTTTGTCAAATGTAAAAACATGACCTTCCTGTGCTAGACATGAAACAGAAATCAAATTTCTGCTAGCAACAGGTACATAATAGCAGTCTCTAAGTATTAAACTAAATCCAGACGGTAGTCGCAGATGGTAGGTGCCCACAGCCACAGCAGCAACTTTTGCCCCGTTGCCAACCCGAAGGGTTACCGCACCTTCTGCCAGCCTTCTACTTTCCTTTAGACCCTGCATGGTAGTGCACAAATGAGCACTAGAACCAGAATCTATAACCCAACTGGAAGTAGAAGAAACCGTTAGATTAGTTTCAATTATGAGCAAGTCTATACCTTCTGAAGGTGTGTCACCTTTCTTGTTCTTCAGGCTCTCGAGGTATGAAGGACAGTTTCTCTTCCAGTGGCCTTCGACATTGCAGTGGAAACATTTTCCTTTGTCGTTAGCCTTTTTCTTTTGAACTTCCTTCTTTGGCTTCTTGTCTTTCTTCTGCTTCTTTGTAGGCTTCCTTTTCTTCCAAGTAGACTTTCTCTTGGAACCAGAAGTCAACTCAGCAGCGAGGACATTGCCCCTTGAACCTTTCAAGGCTCCCTCAGCAGTTACCAACATGTTGATTAGTTCAGTCTTAGTGCATTCAATCTTATTCATGTGGTAGTTTACTATAAACTGACCAAATGAATCAGGAAGTGACTGTAGGATCAAATCCACTTGCAATTCCTTGTGCATGTCCATACCGAGCTTCTCAAGCTCCTCTAGGTCCTTGATCATGGTCAGACCGTGATCATGGACAGACTGCCCTTCGCGCATCTTCGCTTTGAAAAGCCTCTTGGACACTTCAAAACGAGCTGTGCGACTCTGCTCACCATACAACTCTTGTAGGTGTGCCAGTATGTCCCTAGCAGTCTTTATATTTTCATGCTGGCATTGGAGTTCATTAGACATAGATGCCATCATATAGCATTTTACTCTAATGTCATCATCCAACCACTTTTTATGCATCTCACGCTGAACATCAGTGGGACGTGCTGGTAATGTGGGGATATCTGAATCGAGTATATAGCCTATCTTCTCACAGTCCAAAACTATTTTGAGATTTCTAAGCCAGTCCTTGTAATTGGTTCCAGTCAGTCGGTTGGTCTCAAGAATACGGGTCAAAGGGTTTGAAGCCGACATTGTATCTGCAGAGAGTAAAGATTCTAGTTAGACTCTTGTACTTGATCCTAATCTGTCCTAAGGTCTTTTAGAACAAATATGACTCCCACTATTTTTTCGAATTCCTCACACTCCCCTGGTAGGAAAACGGAAATCCCACACGACTAGGGTTTCTAGTGGGTACTGCGGTCCCACCAATTCACATGCCACCTCACCTAACAGTTATTGGTGACACATAGATGGATGAGTGTACAACTCTTGTACAATGCTTCTCAAGCATGTTGCAGTGCAACTTGGTCTCTAAGCCATGAAGACCTCACCTAACAGTTATTGGTCTCATTTCTTAGTTAAGTCAGACCCACTGTATAACCGTAGGAATAAAGTCGTCATTGGGTCCTCACCTAACAGTTATTGGTGCCCAACCCCACCTTTACCCTACAACATCTCATGTCTATAGAGAGGTCCAGCCCCCCAATGCAACTTGACCACTGTATCCAGCCGAGACAAGTCAACATCAGAAAGGCCTTAGCAGCTCTACTACAGTGGAAGACCTATTGACTTAATATTGGTTAATCAGGTCTTAGTGTTTGCAACTTGAGCCTTTCATAAGAGGTAATCGAACAATTGGCCAGGTAAGCAGGTGGGAGGCTCCCCTTACTCAGAGAGTAAGGTCCTAATTAAGTAACCACCTTTCATGCTTTCCTAGACACCAATTAGATCAATTAATCTAATATGACTTGCTCATGTCGGTTCACTCTCGACTTGATTGAGGAGGTTTTGATTTAGGTCTCAATTGGGTTTGCTACATCACATGTAGACCTATCTACCCGACTCTCATTCACATCACATGCAAACGGCGCATTGCAGGCAGTTATAATCGCGGCAATAATTAAAGCTAAACTTTAACTAGGTGATGATCATGGATTCTAATTAGGTCGTATTACAAGCACATGCACATCAATCGATCAAGTGGTCTTCAACTCTTGAATTGGATCCAAGCTTCCTTGATTCGATCCTTGATCAACTCTTGATTCCATCGCCATCAACCGCTTAGACCCCTGTTCATCTCATGCATCGTCTTCGACTTGATCGTTGATGTACATCACATCACAGAAATACAACCAGATGTAAAATAAAAATAAAAATAATTTACATCTCCTTTTAGGAGGCACGCAGGCCTCTCAAAACATCAAATAAGATGCATGCAAGCATCTGAAAAATTACATGACATCGCAGATCACATCGTAGGTCATTACATTTGATACCAAAAGGGGTTGAATCCTATGATCATCACTGTATGCTACAATTATAATTTTCAGATCTGAAACTTAACTGATTATATCATGACATAGGTCGCTGATCATGCTAATCATGATTCTAAACTTTGTAATCCCATTAACAATGCAATTAGAATCATCTTTTTATCACATAAAAATCAGCATGTAAAAATCAGCACCCCTGAAAAAATCTGCATGCAGAATTTTTCAGCATGCATGATCATTTAATTTTCAGATCTAATATGCCTTTAGATATTTAATTCTTGCCTTAATCTACGAAGCCTAGGCTCTGATACCACTGTTGGGAACCCGCCCATGCCGCTGATATTTCAAAAAATTTCAGATGGCAGCGGAATCGGCATGCACGGGTTCGACGTTCATCGCATGAACGCTTGTTTCGAGACCTTTCGTAATTAGGTAAGAATTAAAACTTTTAGAACTAATAGGAAGATCAAATCTTCACCTTGCACGGGTAGATGATCACCGCGAATCTGAATTCGTGGTTTTGGAAGAGGGTTCGTTTGAAGCCGTTCAAACGTCCGGCCTCTACGGGTATCCACACGAAGTAGAGAACCGATCAAAGCTTTCTTGTCTTCCCGGGGTGCTAGCTCCCTTGCAAAGACTCCTTTGATGGCTGATCTCTTCTCTTTCTTTCAACTCTTGAAAGTGCTTGAGAGGAGGAAGAAGAAGAAGGAACTCAAGGAAGAAGAACACAGCTTCTGCAGCCTTCTTTCTTTTCCCTGCGTTGGAAGAAGGATTGGAGGAAGAGGAAGACGCCAACGCTTGGACCTTGCTCTTCCTTTGCTTGCGGCTGAACCAAGAGAGGAGAGGGGAGGGTGGCGGAAGCAAGAGGAGGATGAAAAGCTCTCTTAGGGCGCCGGCCTCTAGTCCTCTTTAAAAAGGGATTGGAGCTCCTAACTTTTAGGAGTTCCAATGACAACCTACCAAATAAGAAGGGGGCGCCGGCCCTAGCTCCTCTCTTCTTGTCGCCCCAAGCATTTGGAGAGGGGCTGATGCCCCTCTTAGTTGGTTAACCTAATCCTCTTCCAAAAAGGATTAGGTGCCTCTCTCATGGTTTCATCCTAATCTAATTAGGATTGGCCAAATTGGGTTCAATCTATGCTAGTCCTAATCCAATTAGGACTTGAATGAACCATGACTCAATTGAACTTTTCAATCCTAATCCAATTAGGAGTCATGTTGATTCATTAGATTAATAATTAATTTAGACTTAAGGAATCCTAATCCAATTAGGATTTGTTTAATTTTAGTCCTAATCTAATTAGGACTCTATTTGAATCCGAAGTCCTAATCCTATTAGGATTTCTAGGAATCCTACTCCAAGTAGGAATCCAATTTTAATTCAAAACTCCTAATCTCATTAGGATTGAGGAATCCTATTCCAAGTAGGAATCCCAGTCCTAATCCAATTAGAACTCTAGGTATCCTACCCGAAGTAGGATTCTTGTTTCAAGTCCAATTAATTAATTCCCTTTGTTCTTCTTCAACTTCTTATCAATCAAATTGATTTCTTGTGATTCCTAATCACGATTTCAACCATCGGATCGGTCAATACTTCTAGTGTGTGTGACCCCATAGGTTCTATTCTGACTGGTAGTGAGATATATTGTGATCTCTATCACTATATCATTGAAAACTCCTTTCAATGGGTTGGAACGATTCCAACTCAACTCATTAGGGTTTATCGATCATCAAGATAATCCCTATGAGTCCCACCATCCACCAGTGACACCTAGCAGCATGTAGTGGCTACCCAGCAGAATAGAATGATGAACCTCTAGGTGCAGTTAAACATGTGATACAGTCCTACTATCGTGGATCCCTACAGGACGGAGGTCATGGACAACTCGTCAAACCCCATCGTCTGTCATATGTCAAGATTTATTCGACTCGAGTTCGATAGTGAAAAACTCTTTCTCCACTGTGCATACTGCCCCGGCCGAGGTCTTACGAACTCAGTCTTATAAATCACATAGGATCTCTCCTTATCTATCAAGGTCGATAGATTCCATATAGGTGCATACCCTACTCCTACAGTGAACTTACTGCAGCCAATCTACACTGCATGGACCCATATGGCTAGAGACCATGTATGTGTGCAGTCAAACTACAATAACCTCACTGTGAGTAGCCGAAGCACCGCAGGTCAAAGGACCAGTCACACTACTGCAACATCAAGCAAGTCACTGACGAGTGGATAGACATCCAAGTGACTTCTTGTATTGGTCACGCTCAGTACCCTTGTTCTCTAACAAGCACCTGCACTATCACTTCAGTGTCCCTACACTGTGGACTCAAGTCTCGTCCATCCAGAAGGAGAGTGATCTGTGCACTGATCGGATCGATCACCGTCCTCGTGATGATCCTTTGATCAGGAGCATTTAGAAATTAATCACCAATGATACATGGCTCAAATTCTCAACTCTTGAGAATATGTATCATCATCTTATTAATTTCTTGGACGATTCATAGACACATAAACAATATGAATGAAAAAGATGCCTTTTATTTATTCAATAATAAATAGTCAAGTACAAAATTATGTCCCTAGAATCAACAATGTGTCAGCCAAATTGGCTTCTAGGGCATACATCTAACACTCGAGACGAGGCTCCAGGTGGCCGAAGAGCGGGCACTCGGCTTCACCGCCCTCGAGAGGCAACTGTTGGAGGCTCAGGAGCAACTCAAGGTTGCCTCGGGTCTCGAAAGCGAGATCAGGAAGGCAGAGGAGCGGGCCGAAAAGCAGTCCCGGAAGGCTGCTGACTTCCGGGAGAGGTGGGAGAAGGCCCAGCGGTCAGCCGACAACGCCCGCAACCGAACCCGGTCTCTTGAAGCCAAGCTGGGCGAATTGGAGTTAGTCTTGGAGGAGTCCCGCGCGAGCGGCCAGGAGCTTTATTCGCGCCTGGAGGAGGCTGAGGCTGCTCGCATTGCTGCCGAGGCGAAGCACAAGGAGGCTCGGGCTGATCTGCTGAGGGTCTCCTCCGAGGCGGACGACCGGATTGTGGCGAAGGTCATGGAGGCAAAAGCTCAGATTACGGAGCGAGCAGAGGCGGCGCTGGCCGAGAAGAGCGCGGAAATCGGGCGTCTGGTGGTACAGGCCTATCGTCAGTCCGCCGAGTTCATCCGTGACATGTCGGAGGCGGTACAGGCCTATCGTCAGTCCGATGAGTTCGTCCGTGACATGTCGGACGCGGGGTCCGACTCCTTTGTCTTAGGCTTCGATGAAGGCTTGGCAAGAGTGTCGGCTAAATACCCCGGGATTGACCTGAGTGGGGTCTCCCTCCTCGACTCCCCTCCGGCGCCATTGCCTGCTGATTCTCCAACCGCCTCCCTACCCCTTGCGGACGTGCCCGGCGTTCCCGACCCAGGGGTTCCTCCAAGCTGACCCTCTGTACCTTTCTTTGTCCTTTTTTTTGTATGTTGGCGTTTTGCCAAGTTGTATGGGTCTCGGCCCTGAAACAATGAAAGTTAATGCAAATAGAGTGTTTCTTCATTTCACTTTCGTCCTTCCTCTTTTTAACTCTTGGTAGCGTCTCGCCGACTCCTAACTCTTGAAGTTCTTCCGGCGCTAGGCCAGGCATCCGAGGGTTAGGCCTCAGGAAATTCTTTCGGCACTAGGCCAGGCATCCGAGGGTTAGGCCTCAGGAAATTCTTCCGGCACTAGGCCAGGCATCCGAGGGTTAGGCCTCAGGAAATTCTTCCGGCGCTAGGCCAGGCATCCGAGGGTTAGGCCTCAGGAAATTCTTCCGGCACTAGGCCAGGCATCCGAGGGTTAGGCCTCAGGAAATTCTTCCGGCGCTAAGCCAGGCATCCGAGGGTTAGGCCTCAGGAAATTCTTCCGGCGCTAGGCCAGGCATTCGAGGGTTAGGCCTCAGGAAATTCTTCCGGCGCTAAGCCAGGCATCCGAGGGTTAGGCCTCAGGAAATTCTTCCGGTGCTAGGCCAGGCATCCGAGGGTTAGGCCTCAGGAAATTCTTCCGGCACTAGGCCAGGCATCCGAGGATTGGGCCTCAGGAAATTCTTCCGGCGCTAGGCCAGGCATCCGAGGGTTAGGCCTCAGGAAATTCCGCTCGTTAGTCGGCCAAGGCTGGCGCAAGCCGAGGCGACCGGTCGGGGCTTCAGGCTAGTCTGCTCCCGGGATGATCATCGGGTTAGCCTGGCATCCGAGGGCCGAGCCTCGGGAGATTCCGCTCGTTGGTCGGCCAAGGCTGGCGCAAGCCGAGGCGACCGGTCGGGGCTTCAGGCTAGTCTGCTCCCGGGATGATCATCGGATTAGCCTGGCATCCGAGGGCCGAGCCTCGGGAGATTCCGCTCGTTGGTCGGCCAAGGCTGGCGCAAGCCGAGGCGACCGGTCGGGGCTTCAGGCTAGTCTGCTCCCGGGATGATCATCGGGTTAGCCTGGCATCCGAGGGCCGAGCCTCGGGAGATTCCGCTCGTTGGTCGGCCAAGGCTGGCGCAAGCCGAGGCGACCGGTCGGGGCTTCAGGCTAGTCTGCTCCCGGGATGATCATCGGGTTAGCCTGGCATCCGAGAGCCGAGCCTCGGAAGATTCCGCTCGTTGGTCGGCCAAGGCTGGCGCAAGCCGAGGCGACCGGTCAGGGCTTCAGGCTAGTCTGCTCCCGGGATGATCATCGGGTTAGCCTGGCATCCGAGGGCCGAGCCTCGGAAGATTCCGCTCGTTGGTCGGCCAAGGCTGGCGCAAGCCGAGGCGACCGGTCGGGGCTTCAGGCTAGTCTGCTCCCGGGATGATCATCGGGTTAGCCTGGCATCCGAGGGCCGAGCCTCGGGAAATTCCGCTCGTTGGTCGGCCAAGGCTGGCGCAAGCCGAGGCGACCAGTCGGGGCTTCAGGCTAGTCTGCTCCCGGGATGATCATCGGGTTAGCCTGGCATCCGAGGGCCGAGCCTCGGAAAATTCCGCTCGTTGGTCGGCCAAGGCTGGCGCAAGCCGAGGCGACCGGTCGGGGCTTCAGGCTAGTCTGCTCCCGGGATGATCATCGGGTTAGCCTGGCATCCGAGGGCCGAGCCTCGGGGAATTCCGCTCGTTGGCCACGCGCTTGTCGCTTGCCGCTCGACGAGATTTCTCCGTGGCTAGCTACGGTCGTGTTTCTCCTCTTCTCCAAGCGTCGCCTGGGGAACACTAGAAGGGCATTAAATGCTAATTGAAGCGTTACCTGGAAAATCGGATCGCCAGTTGCTGCCTGCAAGGAGTGTCAGTTAAGCGGCCGCGATACGCGCGTTCTTCGAGGCGGATGCGGCCTGGGCGCGAGCGGAGATACGTGGGCTGTGGGATACACACCACCCGGAGCGTCCTGCATGAAGAATGCAATTAAGGAGAATGACGCTTAGGAGATCGTGGGAGGATGCGCCTCGAGAGCTGGTACGGCTCCGGATTCGGTGCGCCCGCCTTTACCACCCGCATCGGAACGACCGGGGGGCCACAGTTTGGCTATAAATATAAGTGCAGGAGCGGTGGAGCCTGCCAAGCTGGAGCTATTCAGGTTGCCATGGATCGTGGACCTCCTCTCCGGCGTGTGGCTGGGAAACCCCCGCCGGAGGAACGGGGGGCGCGCCCCTCGCGACTTCCGCCAACTAGCCGTTTCATCTGGGATCAACAAGGAGGTTCTCCCCGGCTGAACTCCGCTCTAGGCGTTTCATCCGGGATCACATCCCCCCTCCTTTCAGCCCCGCCTCCTGATTGAGCTCTGCGCCAGACGCTTCATCCGGGATCGCGCCTCCTCGCGCTCTTCTCCCTTGTATTCCTTCCCTCCCCTTCTCCTGGGGAGGACCGGAATATCCCTTGGAGGTGGCGTTCCTCTGGAGGCAGCGGGAACTCCTCCTTCGTCCACTTCTTCTTCGTCCGCGCCGGCTCTTCGTCCTTTGCGTGAAGCGTGGATGGCGCCTCCGGGGAGAAGCACCCACGCCCGGTGGGATTGCAGCTGCTTCGGATGGAGGGTTCGGGATCCCAGATCTTCAGCTCCGCGGAGTCTCCACCTCTTCCTTGTTTTCTTTATTCCCCAATTCCTCTCTGGGAATTCTTTGTAATCACACGAACACACCGTTGTAACCAGGAATTATTGAAATGAAAAGAATTGTACATTTTTCGAACTGTCTTCCTGGCTTTGTCGTTCTACTGGTGATACACCCGCAGGTTAGCGGAATTCCAGCTCCTCGGAATTTCTCGACCATCTAGGGCCTCCAGCTGGTAGGAGCCAGGTCGGTTTACCCAGCGAACCCTATACGGGCCTTCCCAATTTGGCGCCAGCTTCCCGCCTTCCGCGGGTTGAGATGCTTTGGCTCGCCTTAGCACCAGGTCTCCGATTCTGAAAAGTTTCGGTCGGACCTTGGAGTTATAATATCGGGCCACCCTCCACTGATACATCGCCATCCGAACCTGCGCCATTTCCCTCGCTTCTTCCAAGAGGCCCAGGTTCCCTCGAAGTTGCTCCGAATTGGCCTCGGGTCGGTGCGCGGCGACCCGGGGCGAGGGGAGTCCGAGTTCCACGGGAACAACCGCTTCCGTGCCATAGGTTAGGCTGAAGGGCGTCTCCCCGGTAGGGATCCGATGCGTGGTCCGATGCGCCCAAAGGACATTCTCGAGTTCTTCGACCCAAGCTTGCCCCGTTCGACCGATTCGCGCCTTAATTCCTTGGAGGATAGTCCGATTTGTGACCTCGGCCTCACCGTTGGTTTGGGGATGCGACACAGATGTGAACCGATGCTCGATCCCGAACTCCTCGCAGAAGTCACGGAAATGCTTGTTGTCGAACTGTCGACCATTATCCGAGATGAGGACCCGAGGTACCCCAAATCGGACAATGATGTTTTTCTTCACGAACTTCCGGACTTGCGCCTCCGTGATGGTGGCCAGCGGCTCTGCCTCCACCCACTTGGTGAAGTAGTCGATTGCAACAATCAAAAACTTCCGCTGGGCTGAAGCGACGGGGAATGGTCCGAGGATATCCATTCCCCACTGTGCGAAGGGCCAGGGCGCGGTGATCGGTGCCAAGGGGACAGAAGGGACTCTCTGGACGTTGGCGTGGCGCTGGCAGGCGTCGCATTTCCGTACGTGATCCTTCGAGTCCTCCAACAAGGTAGGCCAATAATAGCCTTGCGTCATGATCTTGTGCGCTAAGGACCTAGCCCCCAAGTGCGATCCGCAGACGCCCTCGTGGACTTCGCCGAGGACGTAGGCCGCCTCGGAGGGGCGGAGGCACCTTAAGAGGGGGGCGGTGAATGAGGTCCGATACAGCTTCCCTTCATAGAGTACGTAGTGGGCGGACTTCTTGACAAGTCGCCGAGCTTGATCTTCGTCTTCAGGGAGGATCCCTTCGGCGAGGTAGGCGACGAGCGGGTCCATCCAAGACGGCTCCGGATCAATCGCCATCACCGATCCAGCCTCGCTGATGCTCGGGGCATCCAGTGTCTCCAGGTAGATTGCCCTCGACAAGTTGTGCGCCTCTGCGCCCACCAAGCGGGACAACCTGTCGGCCCTGGCATTTTCGCTTCTGGGGACCTGCTGGATGTCGACACTGCCGAGGTCGAGAATGAGTGCTTGCACCTTCCGGACGTAGTTCTGCATGGTCGGGCTCCGGGCCTCGAACTCCCCACGAACCTGCCCGACCACCAGCTGGGAGTCGGTGAAGACCTTCAGACGCCTGATGCCGAGCTCCCTGGTGAGTTTGAGTCCCGTGACTAGGGCCTCGTACTCCGCCTCGTTGTTGGTCACTGGAAATTCAAACCTCAAGGCATACTCGGCTATCACTCCATCAGGGCTGGTAAGGACCAGCCCGGCCCCTCCACCTTCGGGGTTCGACGACCCATCGATGTGAAGCGTTCGGATCGGGAGGTCGAGGCTGGGCGTTTCCGGCAGTCTAGGTTCCGCCTCCTGCACCGTGCACTCAGCGAGGAAGTCTGCGAGCACCTGGGCCTTGATGGCGGGTCGAGGCTGGTAGCGGATGTCGAACTCACCAAGTTCTACTGCCCACTTCACCAGCCGTCCCGCATTCTCGGGGTTGCTGAGGATCTGTCGCAGTGGTTGATCGGTTAAGAGGGTGACAGAATGGGCCTTGAAATAGGGGCGAAGCCTCCTGGTTGCGGTCAGCAGCGTGAAGGCGATCTTTTCAGCCTTCGTATACCGCGTCTCGGCATCCCGTAGGACCCGGCTGATGTAGTACACAGGCTTCTGGAGCTTTGCCTCTTCCCGAACCAGTACCGCACTGACTGCGGTTGGGGAGACCGCCAGATAGAGGTAGAGCATCTCCCCTTCTTGCGGCTTGGACAGCAGGGGAGGAGACACCAAGTATTCCTTGAGCTGGTCGAATGCTGCTTGACATTCGGCCGTCCAGAGGAAGTCTTTCGGGCGTTTTAACACCTTGAAGAATGGTTGGCAGCGTTCGGCCGATTTTGCCACAAATCGTCCGAGCGCGGCGACCCTTCCAGCGAGCTCTTGAACCTCCTTCACTTTGGTCGGAGGGGACATACCTTGGATGGCCTTGATTTTGTCCGGGTTGGCTTCGATACCCCGCTGGTTGACAATGAAACCGAGGAACCTCCCGGCCGAAGCGCCAAAGGCGCACTTCGCTGGGTTCAGCTTCATGCGAAACTTCCGCAAGGTGGCGAAGGTCTCCTCCAGATCCGCAATGTGCTGGTCCGCCTGGCGGCTCTTCACCAGCATATCGTCCACATACACCTCCATGTTCCGGCCGATTTGCTCTTTGAAGATTTTGTTGACGAGGCGCTGGTAAGTGGCGCCAGCGTTCTTCAGACCGAAGGGCATCGCCTTGTAACAGTACAGCCCCCGGTCTGTTATAAAGGTAGTTTCTCCTCGTCCTGTGGGGCCATCATTATCTGGTTATAGCCGGAGAAGGCGTCCATGAAAGACAGCAGCTGATATCCGGAAGTCGCGTCGACCAGTTGGTCTATCCGCGGAAGCGGAAAGCTATCCTTGGGGCACGCCTTGTTCAGGTCGGTGTAGTCGACGCACATCCTCCACTTCCCGCTCGCCTTTCGGACAAGCACGACATTTGCCAGCCACTCGGGGTAGCTTACCTCCCTTATGAATCCTGCCTCCAAGAGCTTGTCTACCTCCTGGTCGACCACCCGGATCCGATCCGGGGCACAGTGTCTCTTCTTCTGCTTTACTGGTCGGTGGGTCGGGTCGACGTTGAGGGCGTGAGAAATGACCTCCAGGTCGATCCCAGGTACATCGGCCGCCGACCAGGCAAATACATCGGCATTGGCTCGGAGGAATTCCACCAACCGGGCCCGAGCTCCCGAGTCGAGATTGGCGCCGACCCGGACCGTCCGGTCCGGGCGGCCTTCCTCGAGGGGAACTTCGACCACGCCCTCGGCTGGCTCCCCCTGCCGCAAGGCCACCTCGTCTCTGGCGTCAAGGGACTCGACGCTTAGGGCTTCCACGGGCTTCTTCCCTTTGAGAGTCACTAGGAAACATTGCCGCGCGGTCGGTTGGTCACCTCGGACCTCTCCGATCCCAGCCGCCGTGGGGAACCGCATGAGCAAGTGGTACGTAGAGACCACCGCACGAAGGGCGTTCAGTCCGGGTCGTCCGAGGATAGCGTTGTAGGCCGAGGGAACACGGACGACCAAGAACCCGAGTCGCACCGTAGCTTCTGCGGGTGCAACGCCCGCAGTCACAGGCAGCTCGACGACTCCTTCGGCCGGGACAACGTCCCCAGTGAATCCGATGAGGGGGGTGGATGTTTTGTGCAACAATTGTCTGGACAAGCTCATCTTTTGGAAGGCCTCGTAAAACAAAATATCAGCTGAGCTTCCACTATCAACAAGAACACGCCTTACATCATAGTTTGCCATAGTGAGGGAGATCACCATGGCGTCATCGTGGGGAGTCTGAACCCCCTTTACATCCTCATCAGAAAAGGTGATTACATTGCCGACCCTCTGCCTCTTTACGACGGCCATCCCTGATGCTCCCGCCGAGCCCCCTGCGTTCCTCACAGGCCGAGAGCAGCCCCCAGTGATAGTATGGATCACGCCCGCAACGGGTCGATTCTGCTCCCGAGGCTCCGGAGGAGCCGGGTCGGCCGGACGCGGGTTCGCGGGGGGACGTCGGTCGCTCACATATCGACCGAGACGCCCCCGACGGATGAGAGCCTCGATCTCGTCCCGAAGCTGGAAGCAGTCCTCCGTGTCGTGGCCGTGGTCTCGGTGGTACTCACAGTACGCCCGAGAGGGCCTCTTCCCAGGGATCTTCCGCATCTGTCTCGGAGCCGGGAGATCCTCCCGCCCCTTGATCTCCATAAGGATCTGGGCCCGGGGAGTGAGGAGAGGGGTGTACCGGTTGAAACGTCGAGGCGGAGAACGAGGGCGTGGGGCGCCGTGGTTCCTCGCCGGCGACGGGCTTCTGCGCCGACGCTGGGGCGTCGGGCTCCTCCTTTGGCGTGCCTCTTTTCGCCTTTTCTTCCCAAGCTTTGGAGGGATCTCGGCGGCCTCCTTGCTCCGGTGGGCGGCCGCCTCCTCGGCGTCCGCATACTGGTTCGCCCGGGACAACAGCTCCGGAAAGCTCCGTGGCAGGCGTTTATCCAGGGAGAAGGTGAGTCTGCCCTTCCGGAAGCCACGCTTCAGGGCTGAAAGGGCTACCTCCTGACTCAGGTTCCGGACTTCCAGCGTAGCCTTGTTGAAGCGGGTAAGATAATCCCGCAGGCTCTCTCCCTCGTTTTGCCGGACATCAAAGAGGGAGTTGGAGACCAGTCGCCGCCGGCTACTGACGGCGAAGTGAGTGATGAAGAGGCGAGTGAACTGGTCGAAGGACCGGATCGAGTCAGCCTCCAGCCCGGCGAACCACGCCCTCGCGAAACAGAATTGTCAACTCCACCATCTCACCGGGGAATTGTCCTCTTTCCGAAGAAGAGTGCGCCGGGCCACGGAGGGTTGCCGGGAAAGCTTTGCAGAGAAGGGGATCTGATGCTCCGTGGAGGAGCATGAGGGTCCTGAAACTCTCGACGTGATCCCGCGGGTCCGCCGCCCCGTCATAGGGCTCGATCGCCGGCATTTTGAACCCCGGCGGATTCGGGGTCCGCAGGATCCTCGAGGCGAGCGCCGGCTGGGAGGAGATCTCTAAGTCGGCGAAGGGATCTTTGGAATGGTCCTTCAGGACCTGGACTTGTCGGTGGAGATCGTGCACCCGCCGGTCCAGGGAACGCGACCGGTGGGCGGGAGACAAGGAGCGGCGAGAGGGGGACCGACTGGAGCGCGGGTTCCTCGAGGACTGGGGGGTCTGGGAACGCGCCCGGGCCCGCCTCTCGTACCCCGCGCAGCTCCGGTGGGAAGGTGTTAGAAAACCCCGATCATGCCGCTGAAATTTAAAAAATTCAGATGCAGCGGAAGAGGCATGTGCGGGATCAACCGTTCATCGCATGAACGTTGTTTAAAAACCGTTCGTAGATAGATAAGGATTAAAAACTTTTAAATAACATTAGAAGATCAGATCTTCACCTTTGTGCGGGTAGATGATCACCGCAAACTGATGATCGTGGTTTAGGATGAAGGTTCGCTTGAAGCCGTTCAAGTGCCCGGCCTCTACGGGTATCCACACGAAGCAGAAAACCGATCCAAGCTTTCTATCTCCCCGGGGTGCTAGCTCCCTTGCAGAGATAACTTTGATGGCTGATATCCTTCCTTTCAATCAATCCTTGATTGTGCTTGGGAGGAGGAAGAAGAAGGATGAAGAGAAGAAGAGGAACGAAGCCCTGCAGCCTTCTTTTTCTTCCTTGCGTTTGTACCAAACGGTGGAGGAAGAAGGAGGCCACCAAGATCCTTTTCTTCCCTTTGTTGTTGGTGGCTGAAAAGAGAGGAGAGGAGGGTGGCCACGTGATGGAGAGGAGGAGGGCTTCTCTCATCATTAGGGCACCTCCTTTCAAAGCCTTATAAAGGCATCTAGGGCTCCTATTTGGTTTAGTCCAAATCATGAATCAATTGGGTTCAATCTATGCTAGTCCTAATCCAATTAGAACTTGAATGAACCATGACTCAATTGAACTCTTCAATCCTAATCCAATTAGGAGTCATGTTGATTCATTAGATTAATAATTAATTAGGACTTAAGAAATCCTAATCCAATTAGGACTTGTTTAATTCTAGTCCTAATCCAATTAGGACTCTAATTTGAATTCGAAGTCCTAATCCGATTAGGACTCTAGGAATCCTACTCCAAGTAGGAATCCAAATTTAATTCAAAACTCCTAATCTAATTAGGATTGTAGGAATCCTACTCCAAGTAGGAATCCCAGTCCTACTCCAAATAGGATTCTCAGTCTAAGTAGGAATCCCAGTCCAAGTAGGAATCTCAGTCCAAGTAGGATTCCTAGTCCTAATCCAATTAGGACTCTAGGAATCCTACTCCAAGTAGGACTCTTGTTTTAAGTCCAATTAATTAATTCTCTTTGTTCCTTCTTCAGCTTATTATCAATCGAATTGATTACTTGTGATTCCTAATCACGATTCTGAAAGAGTAGATGCCCTATAAGCCAATCATTTGATGGGTTTCTCTTTGTAATCCTCCAAATCATGTACTTTGACACTCGATATATATCAATAAAGGCATTGTGTTTCATCATTTGCTGCTTATCTATTTTATTATTGGATGATGAACCCCATAAATTAGGACATTGGTTTTAGGGTTATGATGAGATCATACCAGTGAGACCTAAAATCCTAAAATCCTAATTTAGAATATTCCCAGTCAAATTGGTATATTGAGTCGGGGATCAATATTACCGGAAAGACTGGCACATCTTATGTATGCTCAATGTAGAGGGTGATTGATCTCACAATCACTTGTGTGAGACACTAATACAAAGATGTGGGTGCTCATTAGAGGAATGAGTTCACTGAAATGACCAGCCATGAGAACATCTTATGGATTCTTACTTAATTATCAAAAGATGGTTCTCATAGTGGGAGTTGTGCAAGTGATCCTTAGACCTGAGATCACCATGGTACCTTGTGCACTTGAAGCTATGTTTTGGTTTACCCTCATTCACGACATTGCGTTGTGTACGGGGTATTCTGGATATGGTGGATTTTGTACGAAGGTTGTGAGTAGGTCAACAAGGAATCAGTCACTTCTAGTAAGAGAAGGTAACATCCTACTTACTCTAATCTTATGATGATTCAAGAAGCCTTTGATCAAAGCAAAATGAATATTAGAAAGAGTTTCTAATGTTTCATTGTTTGAATTATCATATAAAAGATTGAGAGAGACATGAATAAGTGATTGAGTTTGATATTGATCCATACTCGAGCACTTATTCAGGATGTAGTATGACTGAGGGATTGAATTGCACAGTAACTTTCCACTGAAGGGTATGTTTGGATTTGTCCAATACATTCCTCATCTTCCGGGTAGACATGATACGTTGCTAGACGTCAATCATGTCTTGTGGGTTGATCGGATCAAAGAGTTTGATTAGATCAAAGCATCAGAAAGGTTCTGATTGCTAAGTCAGGTTTAGCACTAAATTGAACCTAAATTGGATTAGAGGTATTCTAATCAGGTTAGGTCAACTTGCACCTGCACCTACTGCTGGCTAAGATAAGGAACCCAATGGGTCACACACAAGGGAATTGATCAAGGGTCTAATTGGATTAGATCATGTTTGCAAGATGAACATGCTAGCACGTGTTGCAAACCCTAGCTCCTGATTCGAATTAAATTCGAATATGATTCTTAGATTAGGTTGATCTAATATGATTAGATCATGACCTAATATGGGTTAGCCAAGAGTTGAAACCCATTTGGCTTTAATTAGACCTGATTTGATTAGGTTTAATGTTTTCTTTAAGTTGGTTAAACCCAATTGGATTGGGTTTGATAGGGCCTTCACTTCTGGACCATTGGATCGCTTCCTGGATGAAGGATCTGGTCCACTGGTTGGCGCCTTCATCTGGACCATTGGATGGCTTCCTGGATGAAGGATCTGGTCCACTGGTTAGCGCCTGAAACTGGACCACTGGATGGCTCTCTGGATGAAAGATCTGGACCGTTGCTCAGCGCCTGAATCTGGACCACTGGATGGCTCTCTGGATGAAAGATCTGGACCGTTGCTCAGCGCCTGAATCTGGACAACTGGATGGCACCCTGGATGATGATGCCCTGATCTGGACCATTAGATGGCGCCTAGATCTGGACCATTGGCTTTGGTTCACTGCATTTGGGCCCTTGGATCATCAGGATTTAAGAGGGAGATGTGAGAAAGAAGTTGATACACCCTTCTCCTTAGCACCCCATCATGATGGGATGCATCTCTTGGCACATGCCTCATCATGATGAGGTGTGTGGATGGGATGCATCCCTTTATGATGCATCCCTCCATCTCTTATAAATAAGGAGGTGCCTTGGGGTTCTAAAGATCATCCAAGAAAAAGCCTCTCCTTCTCTCTCCCTTATCCCTTCTTTCTTACAAGCCTCTCTCTTTTGTCCTAACCCAAGACAAGAGGGTCTTCTTTAGGACAAAAAGGCTAGTGAATGTTTTAGAGGTAGAAAGGAAGAAGGAAGTGAAGGAAAATCAGCCAATTAAATCCTTTGGAAGGATTGAACAATTAGAATCAAGTTTTGGTGGAGCTAGAGTCTTGAACCCATTCCTGTGTGGATCAACATCGAAGGGTGAACATTTGGGCACCTTAGGACATCTTCAGATATATTGGATATAGCGTGATAGGTATTCTTCTATACCAAGATTATATTTTCTATATTATTTGGTTATACTATTAAGGCGATCTTGGCTTATTAGGGTTTCATATAATGGGTTTTATAAGAAAATTTTATAATCCCGTATCTTCCGCTGCGCCCTAGGGCACTGGAAAACCCTAACAGTGGTATCAGAGCCACCCTTAATCAGTTTAACCAAATGATAATACATGCTATTATCTTGATGCTATGAGATAGCTAGGTTGTTTGTATGCATGATTAGTTTATGCTATGAGATAGTGTTATATTCATGTTGTAGCACAGTATAATTGCTAGTACTAAATTATAGAATGTGCAATGAGACCAATATAGTAGTATGAAAATTTTGGGCTGACCCATTCTGGAACAATCGACTCAGTTGGTGTCTAGGAAGGAAGCCACAGGTGGTTACTTAATTAGGACCTCACTCTCTGAGTGAGGGGTGCCTCCCACCTGCTTTCCTGGCCAATTATTTGATTGTCTTTTATGGTTGAGCTTAATGTTAGTAAGATACTACTATTTGAAAGCCCTCACTAAATTCATAATTAAGTCGTAGTGTTAATTGCTTTAAGCTGAGCCATTCTGAATCAATTGACTAAGTTGGTGTCTAGGAAAGAGGCTACAGGTGGTTATTTAATTAGGACCTTACTAAGTAAGGAGAGCCTCCCATCTGCTTACCTGGCCAACTATTTGATTGACCTCCATGGAAAAGCTAATTGCTGATATAACACTATAAAGGTCCTTCCTTCATGCTTAGATATTATTATGTCAATATCTACGCTAGCTTGTTGTGATTCCCACAAGGCTAGTATTAGGGATTGATATTGTAATATCTTGGTGCATATGATGCATATGGCATATTTTAATATGTTGCCTTGTTGTGATTCCCACAAGGGCAGCATTATTCAAATATGACTGTATAAAAATGAAGGGTTTGACTTAACTAGAAACAATAGTTTGTTGTGATTCCCACAAGACTATATGTGTGCTAGAGGACAGAATAAAGTTGGGAATTGCATGGGATGCAATTGGAAAGAGTTTCCTACCTTTGAACTTATAAGGGCTTGTTGTGATTCCCACAAGGTCTTTTATAAGAAATTTGGATCTCAACCCCACTAAGAAAATTAGTATTTTCTCGTTCATCATACTTGAGGGTTATGATATTCGATAAAAATAGTGGGAGTAACAATTAGATAAAAGTCCTTGTCTGATTGAATACATGTCATCATGATTGGTCTGCTTATATTAGTGTTCTTTGTAATTATAGATTAATTCTGCAAAAATGGCATCTTCACTCTCACTTAGAGGTATCTTAGATACAAACAAATTGACTGGTCCCAACTATGTGGATTGGTTGAGGAATTTAAAGATTGTTCTCACACAAGAAAAACTTTCCTACATTCTTGAAACCCCTGACCTAGGGTCAGCAGGGGAAGATGCAACTGAGGAGGAATTGGCCACATATCGTATGTGGAAAAATGACAGTTTGACTGTCAAATGTATCATGCTTGCTTCTATGAATAATGAATTGCAGAGGCAGCATGATAGCATGGATACTCACTCCATACTCCTTAACTTAAAGGAGCTATATGGTGAGCAGAGCAGAACTGCTAGATATGAGATATCTAAACAGTTGTTCCGTGCTAGAATGATCGAGGGATCGTCTGTGCAAGACCACTGTTTAAAGATTATAGACTTAATCACTCGATTAAGTCAACTTGGTTTTGCTATGGACAGTGAGCTCAGTCAGGATTTGATCCTGCAATCACTACCCGACTCATTCTCGCAGTTTGTCGTGAATTATCACATGAACAAACTGAATTCCTCCCTGCCTGAGCTTCTAAATATGCTGAAAACAGCAGAGTCTCACATCAAGAAGGACAAGGGTCCGATCCTTCTTGTTGGTGAGAGCTCAAAGAAGAAGTCGGGCAACAAGGGTTCAAAGAAAAAAACTAAACCCTAAGAGTCGCATCAAAAAGAAGAAGGGAAAGAAAATCTCTGGACCCGGTACCTGTTTCCACTGTGGCAAGACGGGGCATTGGAAAAGGAGGCAAGAGCTTTCTTGCAAGTGTGAAGCCTGATGCAAGTGTTGCATCAAAAGGTATGTTTTTATTACATGCCAATATGACATTAAGTTCTTCTGATTCTAATTCATGGGTATTGGATACCGGTTGTGGTTCTCACATATGCAAATCTTTGCATGGACTGCAGAAAATTAGAAGACTGAAGAAAGGTGACTTCGAGCTATATGGCGCTGGAGGAGAATCCATCCAGGCTGAAGCTGTTGGCACCTACATACTGGAGCTACCCTCCGGAAAGTTCTTGAAGCTAGAAGACTGTTATTTTATGCCAAAAATCATTAGAAATGTAATTTCAATTCCTTTGTTGCTTAAGAAAGAATTCGAAATAAATGGAAAGAGCAATGGTTGCTCTATTTCTTTATCTAATGAGTATTATTGTCATGGCATTATGGAAAATGGTCTTTTAGTATTATGTCTTAATAATGTTATGTTTCATATTGGCAAAGATAATAAAAGAAAAAGAGAAAATATTAATAATACCCTCCTCTGGCATTACCGATTAGGTCATATTAGTGAGACAAGGTTACATAAGTTGTATAAAGATAAATTCTTTGACCCTTATGATTTTGAATCATTAGGAACTTGTGAATCTTGTCTTATGGGTAAAATGACCAAGTCTCCATTCTCGGGACATGGAGAAAGGGCAAGTGAGTTGTTAGAACTCGTACACACTGATGTGTGCGGTCCTATGTCAACTCAAGCTAGAGATGGATACTCTTACTTCATCACATTTACTGATGACTTATCAAGGTTCGGTTTTGTGTATCTAATGAAACATAAATCCGAAGCCTTTGATAAATTTAAAGAGTATCAAAGTATGGTCGAAAAACAAACTGGAAAGTGTATTAAAATCCTTCGATCTGATCGAGGAGGAGAATACCTTTCTAGTGAATTTTTAGACTATCTTAAATTAAAGGGTATACTCTCTGAATGGACACCTCCATATACGCCACAATTAAATGGTGTAGCTGAAAGAAGGAATCGTACCTTATTAGATATGGTACGGTCCATGATGTGCTTCACAAATCTTCCAATTTCCTTCTGGGGACATGCCCTAGAAACTGCTGCATTAGTATTAAATAGAGTACCATCTAAGTCTGTATCTAGCACTCCATATGAGATATGGAAAGGAAAAAAACCTAATCTTAAGTATCTTAAGATATGGGGTTGTCATGCTTATGTCAAAAGAAATTTTGGACATAAGCTAAGTGCTAGATCGGACAAATGTATATTTGTAGGTTATCCTAAAGACAGTTTAGGATATATCTTCTATAATCCTACCGAATAAAAGGTATTTGTTGCTAGGCATGCCACTTTCTTGGAAAAAGAGTTTTTTTTAGAAAAGGGCAAGGATAGAAGAATTGAACTTGATGAAGTTCAAGACCTACAAGGTGAGACACATAATAATCCTCAACCAGATGTACCCATGGAAGAGGTACAGCCACTACAGACTACTCCTTTTCGAAGGTCAGAAAGAGTGCGAAATGCACCTGAGAGGTATGGATTTATCATTGAGAATGATGAAGCCCACATCGTTGATAACGATGACCCTCTGACCTATTCGGAAGCTGTCAAGAGTAGGGACTCTGACAGATGGTTGGACGCCATGAAATCCGAGATAGATTCTATGTATACAAACCAAGTGTGGACTTTGGTTGATGCACCTGAGGGAGTGATTCCAATAGGGTGCAAATGGGTATACAAGAAGAAGATAGGAGCTGATGGCCAAGTAGAAACCTACGAGGCCAGGCTAGTGGCAAAAGGTTTCAGGCAAAAACAAGGCATTGATTATGATGAAACTTTTTCGCCAGTAGCTATGCTCAAATCTATTCGGATTATGCTTGCTATAGCTGCATACTATGATTATGAGATCTGGCAGATGGATGTCAAAACCGCCTTCCTTAATGGTCACCTTGAGGAAGAGGTCTATATGACACAGCCAGAGGGATTTGTCTCAAGAGGGAGAGCAAATCAAGTATGTAGGCTTAAGAAATCCATTTATGGATTAAAGCAGGCATCTAGAAGTTGGAACATCCATTTTGACATGATAGTCAAAGAGTTTGGCTTCATTAAAAATATAGATGAACCTTGTGTGTACAAGAAGACTAGTGGGAGTGCTATTGTCTTCTTGATATTATATGTGGACGATATATTGGTCATTGGAAATGATGTTCCAATGATGCAATCGGTCAAGACTTGGCTATCAAAGAAATTTCCATGAAAGACTTGGGTGAAGCATCCTATATACTTGGTATAAGGATCTATAGAGATAGATCTAAAAGGATGCTAGGTTTGTCCCAGTCTAGGTACATTGATAATGTGCTGAAGAGGTTCAACATGGATGGAAGTAAGAAAGGTTTCTTACCCATAGAACATGGCATACAACTCTCTAGGAAGATGTCTCCTAAGACATCTGAAGAGAGGAATAGAATGAGTTCTATTCCCTATGCTTCGGCAGTAGGGTCGATCATGTATGCTATGTTATGTACCAGGCCTGATGTAGCTTATGCCTTGGGTATGGTAAGTAGATTTCAGGCAGATCCCGGGGAGGATCATTGGAAAATTGTGAAAAGCATTCTCAAATACTTGAGAAGGACTAGAGATGTTTTTCTGATTTATGGAGGATCAGAATTGAA